>NC_135329.1:16483603-16800032 GCF_023851605.1 Tamandua tetradactyla
AATAAGGCATTTTGGTGTTGAATTAGCTGCTTTGGTGATAAGCTTGGGAGAGAATGGCTTAAGTTACTTGACCAGAATATATTTGGGGGCATGGAAAGAACATAGATATTTTTGCACAAAAAGTATGACAGGTTCAAATCCCTGTTGGATTACTTATTTGTTGTGACTTGGGGACGTTGCACTAAATTCTCGGCTTGTTTGAGCCTCTAGCTTTTATACATGAAATAAGAGTAACAACAGCTACTTCTCAAGGTTTTTATAAAGGTTTTATACAGTATATAATACACATACAATATATAATATGTACAATATGAAATATAATCACATGTATTGTAAAATATATATATTCATTTACAAAATAGAAGGTTTTCACTTAACATACTAAAACACTCTGAACCTCAGTTTTCTTTTCAGTAAAATGTAAAGTCCTACCTCACGGTATTGTTGGTAGGGTCAAACAAGTGAAAACAAATGAAATACTTTTCGCATTGTCTAACGACAGAACAACAAATGCTTTTCTAGTATTGTAAACAAGAACTTAGGATTTAAAGGATGAGTATGGTTGCTGAATCATTATATATTATATATATTAAAGCAAATCCTTTTTGCATTCTAGCATATTGGAGTAACAGAGGAAATACCTGAAATCTCTGAACTGTAATCAACTGCCTTGATCTCTGATAACATTGTAAATCCTTTATCTTGTGCCCTTGTGATTGTAAAAACCTTGTGACTAATTGTTATTTCTGGATTTTGAGAGGCTGTTTTATATATGTATATCCTGGTATTTAGAGATAAGAATGAAGCTAATCAAGTAGGGATTAAGGTAATTCTGAATACAGGGGTAAGGAAGACATTGTCTATATTTTAGAACCTCATCTACTCTTTGAGACCAAAGGAAGAAAGGTTTATTTTTGTCCAGAACCTAAATTTTTTTCTGTAGCACATAATCAAATTCAACCTGTCTGGATAGATCATTTAAACAATCCAAATACAGGGAGCCCAGAATAAGAATGAGGGCCTTTAATCTTGTATAGCGTAATGTAATGCCTGGATAAATCCCAGAGTATATTAAACAGATAATCAAAAAGTATTGGCAAAGCCCCTTGAGGGATGGTAAGCTAAATTTTACCACCGGAGAAACCCTTGATACTGTGTCAAACATTAGAAACACTCAAATCAATAGGCCAAAACTTTGATCTTGAGGTTTGCTATTGCGAAGCTTATGCATGTAGTAGAGAGTTCAGCCTATCTATAGGCATGCCTAAGAGTTACTTCCAGAGGACCTCATTTGTTGCTCAGATGTAGCCTCTCCCTCTCTAAGCCCAACTCTGCAAGTGAAATCATTACACTGCCCCCAGCGTAGGACATGACATCCAGGGGTGAAAGTCTCCCTGACAGCATGGGAGATGACTCCCAGGGATGAACCTGGCCCTGGCACCATAGGGTCAACAATGTCATCCTGACCAAAAGGGGAAAAGAAGTGCAACAAATAAGGGATCAGTGGCTGAGAGAACAAATAGAGTCAAGAGGCTACTCTGGAGGTCACTCTTGCACAAGCTTCAGTTAGACATGGCTACCTATCACAGCTTGCCAAACCCCAACTAAAACCATTCCTGCCCATCCTAAAGAATACGTAGGGCATTGTATAAGGTTGTATAAAAGTTTCATGCACTAGGGTAACTTTCCAGGAACCTACAACCTCCAGATGGATCCCTGGACCAGATAAGTCCTGAAATGCAGAGGGCCCAGCCTTTGTAGAACATCAACTAGTTCAATCCCCCTATTTCATATTATCGACAGCACCCTCCAACTTGAAAAAGTTAGAGTGGGCACAGACCAAATACCCATAAAGACTGGGAGAAAGATCAAAGATGATGGTGGAGTTATACAGAGAAGGTAGGGTTTAACAAACTCGTATGATTGCTGAATTATTTTATTGACATTTCTTTCAGTCTCCAGTACCTTAGAGCAGCTAGAAGTAAAAACCTAAAATTGTGGAATTATAACCCATACCAAACTCTGAAATCTGTTCTATAACTAATTGTTGCAATGTGCTTTGAAATTTGCTTTTTTTTGTACATATGCTATTTTTCACAAAAAAGTTGATTGTGATGATAAATGCACTGCTATATGATGATATTGTGAACCACTGATCGCACACTTTGAATGATTACATGGTATATGAATATATAATTTGTATCAATAAAAATAAGTAATTTTTAAAAAAAACTTTGTGACTGACCCTTACTGAACCCATTTTGTGCAGTTTTTCAACTTTGGAGTCTTGTAATCCCTAAATGTTTATTTTGGAAGGTCTTGCCTTTGCCCAGAACTAAGTTACCCCAATTCCAAAGTTATCTTGAAAACCGAAGCTGGATTTAACCAAAATGGGTCTACCTAACCTCCACTGTAAGTCACCTATACTTCATTATAATACCAAAAATCAAGGCATCATATTAAGGCCACCATTTTCTTATATTCTGTGACTAAGCATGTAATCAATCTGGGCATGCTCAGTGATTAGATCATCTCCAATTATATCATCTGAGACCACTGGGCACATTATCCTAAAACCTGCCCTCGTTTGATACTATAAACTATCAGAATTATTGCAGTTCTGGGAGACAGATTTTGGGGCCATAGGCCATCTGATCTCCTCCTATGTGCTAGTAATAAACTCTTTCTCTCTTTCAAACCCAGTGTCTCAGGAATTGGTCATTGAGCACTTCGGGCAAAGAATCCACAGTCTTTGTCCAGTATCAGTATCACCATATGGCAAAGTGCCTTTCACACCGTCAGTACTCAATAAATGGTAGGTCTTTGTTCATTACGGTTTTTGTTCATTTCTTTACGTGACCATCCAGAAGCACAGATGTAGCTGTTTGGTGGAATTTCTGTGGTGCTGCGGGAAAGGAGCCCATGCAGTACACCAGGAGGAAACTACACATAGTCCATGAGACGGGTTCTAGGAAAACAGCAGCAGCAGCAGTTCCTACTCTGTCCTCTCAACTGAGATGGTCTCAACACGTGGTCTTTATTTTTAAAAAATGGCATGGCACTTTTGCAGAGAAGAGGAAGTGACAGCGCAATGGCATGATAAAGGGCTGGATAGAGAATAGAGAGCGCAATGTCAACACTAGAACAATTTCTGACTCTCTGTTTCCTCACCTGTTTAAAGAGGATTTATCTATTTCAGGCCAAATATAAAATATGATAATTTTCAAAAAAAAAGATCTTACCTTTGTCCCTGATTCCCAGATATGATTCTAGGGATGGGATGGGAAGAGTAAGAGAGAATATAAAGCAAGCAGAGAATTGGTGGGGGTGGAAAAAACATACGGAAGCAAGGGTTTCCTCATGGCTCTTTATTCTGGCCCCAAGAAAAGAATTACCTCGATCCTGAGGAAATCACCCTGTAGATCCCTCCAAGAATACTTCAACCTGCAGAATTACTGAGTCAGCATATCTGAAAAATTTCTGTGGATGGACCTGAAGATCCACACCAGAGCCCCATGAGCTTCAAGGCTGTGGTAGCAGCAGCTTTGAGGACAAATAGCTCATTCCAGGGTATTGATTCAGCAGCTACAGCATCAGACATTCGGCTTAAAAGGGAAAAGTCTTATTTGTGCATAATTGTCCCCACCCCATCAAGAAGAGGGAGAGGAGCAGAAGCAAGAGTGAGCAGAGCAAGCTGACCAAGTTGTCCCAGTACACAACTCCAGAAGCATCCCAGAGCCCTTTATTGTCTGGAAGTTTTAAAGCATGATGGTGGAAGCCCTTCAATTTAATTAGCATTTAATAGTCCTGTTGGTCAATCTCAGGGATTAGCTGGGAAATTACTGAAGTCATTACCAGGAGCTCTGAGGATCCACTGAAATGTCGATGCATTTCTCCTGACGCCACCTTCACCCTCCTCACCTTCCCTCTCAATTAGAACATTTCACAAGGGCAGGACGTCATTCTTCAATCTTGGAATCAAGAGCCTTAAAACACCCATGGAGTCAACTACAGTTTGACTCTGTAGCTAGAAAAATAATCCAGCATCAGAAATAAAGGAGGGAATTTGGAGACCTGAGCAACAAACATGCCTGAGTTCACAAGCAGGTGTGAGCTCCTTCCCCCAGTTTGAGCTCCACTTTATTCAGCCTGTAACCCATGGAAGCTTCTGAGGAGACAAGGAGGACTTAGGGGTGGAAGAAAGAGCCTGGGAAGAAAATGTGGGAAGACTCAAGTTCAACGTCATTAGGAGCAAAAGTATAAAAGGGTAATTGGGCAGTATTGGCAAAGGATTACAGAGCAATATCCCTCTACATTCTAAAATCTTGAGAGTAAATGGGTGGAGCTTTAGCTAGTTAAGTGATACCCATTGTCCTTTCTTCCTTTGCAGGCAGCTAAACTCCTGTTCTCAGCCCTCTTGCATCTAGGGGGAGCCATGGAATTAGCTCTCACCAAGGGAAGATGACTGAGCAAGCAAGAGTGGGTGTGCATTCTCCAAGCTTCCTGTTCCCCTTGTCCTCCAGATGGGAGGATCTAGTGAAGGGCTCTGAGGACCTGAGGAGGGAGGGGCCACTGTTTGGAAGCAGCCTGGGTCTCTAAGTGTCTGCAGAGCGCCGAGGATCCCCCTCCAACCCTAGACAGTAACAAGGACAAAAATAAACCTTTAATGGGTTAAGTCCCTGAGATTTTAGGGTATTTATTACAGCAGCTACCATAAATTACCCTGACTGACAAAAATGATAAAAGCAGAGCTGCAGACAAAAGTATTCATCATAGAAATACATAAACAAAAAATAATAATTTAAATTAACTGTCCAAAAGTAGGGGATTGCCTAAATCAATTGTCATACATGATACAACCAGTAAAACACATATCTTTGAAAGAATGCTTAATGACATGGGGAAATAATTATGATATAAATTTAAATGAACTTAACTTCTTTTAAAAAAATTATCTTATGGAGGGAAATAATTTCCTTGAGGATGAGATGGTTTTATTTTTTTTTATATTATGGAAGAAAATCAGCAACAGCCTGGAGCGGAATCCCCTCCCCACCACTACCTCCGTGTAGATAAACTTGAAAATGTGAAGATGCAGGAAGGGACTTGAGGAAAAGACACTGGGTTACTTTACAGGGAAGGGAAGTACATCCTAGAGAAAAGAGCATGGAAGAGATTAAAGGAAATGAGTGTGCAAAGTATGAGAGGAAGAAAAAAGTTAGGGAATGGAGAGTCTATAGGGGATCCCTGAGTCCCCAAATGCCCCCTGAAACTGCCAAGGTATTTAGACCTCTTTCTGGTTGGGTCCAAGAGAGTGAAATGGCTTGATCAGAGCACGATGCTGAACTACCAACTTTTTGCTGTGGCTTAAAAGTTCATAGGGTCTCATGCCTTCAGGTTGGGTAAATTGGCAACCAGTTTATAGCCATCAACAGAAACTAATATTATCTTTATTATGACTACTGGGTAATAAGAACTATTTTCTGGAAGACAGTCAACTCAATATCCTGCCCTTCTCCAGCTCCCCAAAGAATAGAAGAACAACCTGTGGGGTAGAAAAGGAAATGGCCCACCATAGTGTTTTCTTTTGTTTTCAGTTTGCCTAGAACAAAGTCACAGAAAATACTGAAAGTGGCTATATCCATGTTAAGGAATTATGGGTGAGATTTATTTTCCTTTTTATATTGTTGGTATTTTTCAAATTCCTTACAATGAGAATATATGATTGTATAAGCAGAGCAAAATAAATATTAATTACCAAATAAAATTTCTAAATCCTATTACAAGTGAATGCCTACTAAGCAGGTAGCGTCCAAGGTTCTTTTTCTCAAATGAAATAGGATGATCAGAAGCTTATCCCAACTGTAATAATGCCAACTCTGGCACTACTGATTTTTGAAGCACTTTATGCCCATGAGCTTCCTTAGCCTTCTCAGCATCCCTGGGAGGCCAGAAGTTGGTGATACGGTCCCCATTTCAAAGATGAGATGGAGGGTCAGAAAGGCCCTATTTCGTCTATTCATGAAAGAGTCACCCCTTGCGATCCAGAGATCTAACTTGCAGCTTAAGGTCCCTGTCCAAAGCATCTGGAAAAAGGAAGCTTCCCCCTTTGCAGCACACACATATACACAAAACCCTCTTGTGCACAGACCCTCAGTTTATATCTTTGTAACTTAATGCAGGAGTGAAGAAGGAATTGTAAAACCTAAGTCATGATACCATGATACCCATGTCATGCCATGCTCTAGCCTCATCTTTATTCCCTTCCAAGGTGGGGGTGAGTGGGGTGGTCAGTAGAACGGGACCTTCTCGCCTTTAGATGGTCAGTGGCAAAGACCATGGCTGGGCCAAGCTAGCCCTTTTCCCACTTCCTCACATTAGTTTGACAACATGTGATAAGACTGTATGTCTATAAAAATCAGATCATACTCATATATTGATAAATAATAAAATGCTTCCTCGCCATGGTCCCTCTTCCTGTAGTTTCTGCCCTCCTCCAGTCACTTTGGCAGGTGAAAGTGGTTTTTCCTCCCAGTAAGTCCGATGATTTGGGAAAGTGTCCCTCTGAAAAGAAGGTCCCCAATATTTCCACATAAACAGGCAGAGAGCCAGTTACCTTGGCCGTACCATCTGTCTGGGCACCCACTCAGAGGTCCATTGGCGTGGCCTTGGCAGTTGTTAGCTGTGGAAATAGTCAACAATAAAAAGTCTGGGCTGTGTCAGCTGAGGCAGTAATTAATAGTGTCTGATGGGAAATAACATCATGCATTTTTCCTTTTCCACAGCGGGTGAACTTTTTCAACTCTAACCCTATCGGGAAGTTACTTTTCCTACCAAAATGCTCAGAGTATAAATCTGAGCATGAGCATCAGAGCAGAACAAACAGAGAACACTCAGAAGAAGAAAAAGAAGAGAGTTATAAAACTGAACTCTTACAGAGGAAAGCGACAGACATTTTGCAGAGAGCATCAAGGGACAGCCACTCTTTCCATATTACTGAAGATGACTCTAATGCAGAATTCTGAGCAACTACAGCTGCAGGGACCAAAATTCCCTGTAACTAGGAAATGAGAAGCTTGCATCATTCCCCCACAAAATAGTCTGAGGTAAGGCGAGTGTAAAAGATACTGAAATACGGGGCATGCAGGGTAGTTCAGTCATAGAATTCTCGCCTGCCATGCAGGATTCTCAGGTTTGATTCCCGGTCCATGCACTTCCCCCCCAAAAGAAAACAAACAAGCAAAACAGATAAACAAAAGACAATCAAATGGACGGTGCAACGGTGGCTCAGTGGCAAGAATTCTCACCTGCTGAGCTGGAGACCCAGGTTCAATTCCCGGAGCCTGCCCTTGCAAAAAAAAAAAATCAACAAATGGCACTGCAATAACAGGATACTCACATGGAAAAATAATGAAATGTGACCCTGCCATACAGCATACAAAGAAAAAAAAGATGAAGATCTATATAGAAACTGGATTTTGGATGAGGGCAAATATGAGATTATCCCACTAGATGCAAAAACCTTAGAATTTCATCAGTCCTTGTGAGGGAGGATAGCAGGGCAATATTAAACTTCAGTAAAAATGCCTTGATTAATCCTGTTGTTGTCTTGATCAGAAACCCAATTGGATGGAGATAATTTTAGATAATTTTGGATCAATATCTGGATTAGCTGTGCCTCACTGACAACTGCAGTGACACAAATCATTGAATATCGTCATGCACTGGTCACTATGCAAATTACTTGACAGGTTTTGTGGTGGATCTGTCCACCAATACTGCAGTGGAGCCTTGATGAGTCCCATTTTACAGAGCAGTAAACTGAGGTTCAAAGAGAATGTATGATTTTCTGTTGTAAATGCCAAATATGGAGAAGTACAAAGGAAAAATTACCTCCTCTATCCCATCTCCACTGTTATTTAATCACTTCTTTCTGTACTGGTATATTAAAATTTAAGCAAAATTAAAAAGCACCATCTACTTTTGTTTTTGTGCCCTGCTCTTTCATTATTTCCTCACATCGTTAAATATTCCTTGAGAAAATCATTTTTAATGAATGAACTGTTCTCCATTCTATAGATGTGCCATAAATTATATAACCAACCCCCCTGTTGTGAGATATTTAGGTAGTTTCTAATATTTTTTCTATTACACTAATGGCTGAGATGAAGTCTTGAACATAAATCTTATATATAAATTTTATTATTGCCTTAGGATAAAGCCCTCGAAATAAAATTAGTGGTTCAAAGTATATGAACATTTTTAAGCTGTTGCTATATGCAAATTACCAAATTGCCCTCCAGAAAATTTACACAATTTTCATCCCCACCAGCAGCAATGGATGCAAACATCATCCTTCCCTCCACATCCTCAGCAATACAGTTGTGTTTTTAAAATTTTTCTAGCAATCAGATGAGCAAAATTGTACAACTTCTAATTTGTCTTTTTTTTTTGGTGGCTAGTGAAGCTGAGTATCTGTTCATGTACATTGGGCATAAGCTTTTGTTCTGTTGTGAATGTTCCTTCATGTCGTCTACCTATTTTTCCATCATGATGTTTGGAAATGCAGCTCTTCAGGAACCGTAGGAGATCTCCAGAGCCTTTTCATTGCTTAGTGCTTCTATTTGTAATGAGGCAGACAGTCCTCTCTCCATGAAAGATGGTCGTTACTGAATACGTTTAGCAAACATCATCATCTCTAGACACTGGCCAGGGACCTAGAGGGGATATCCATGGTGGCTTTTAGGAACTGTCAGGGTCCTGGTTATAGAAGCTTACCAGGACCCAGGACTGGTACTTCAGGACTAGATAACTCTGCAATGTGTAACTCGGATGAATTTGACCTTCTCCCTGCCTTCACCCAATGACTTAATCAGGCCAACTTGCCATAAAGGCATTGCTGCTATGGGATGTCATAGATGCACCATCCCTGCAGATGGCAAAGAGACCTTCAGAGTGACCCTGGGAAATTGGCAGGAAGAAGAATGGTGTCTCCACGCTGCTGGAGAAGGAGCCACACTCCAGGAAGGAGGCAGCAACTCCAGTGCACACAAACCCACACTGCGCGATTGTCCCCACTGAACTTGATCTCCTCTCTGCCGTCCTACAGCACTTTCCTTCTGCCTTTCTCCATTGCTACACGCTTTGTTCCAGCTTGTAATTATTATAGCTGGTGGTTTCCATCCTTGTCTCCCCCATTAGAATGTCACCATCTACAGTGTAGAGGTTAAACTCTTTGCAGTTGTTATGAATGAATGAATGAATGAACAATTCTTTATAGCACTTTCATGCTGTTTTGAGGTTAGACTGTACATAACTACTAACCTCGTACAACTGCAGACTCCAAAGACTTTTTGTATCTCTTCTTACATGCCCAGCATATAGTATGATAAATGCTTATCAAAGCAATGAATGAACCAACCCATGCTTCAACCACAGTAACCTTTACTTGAGCTCATCTTTTTAGAAGCTCTTCCCTTGGGAGATGTGTAAAGTGCAGTGGGATTCTCGACCGGTCCCTGTTGTGGCTTGTGCTAGATGGAGCATTCTCTGTCGCATTGTGCTGCGGGCAGCTGGAGTAACGCTGTGTGACAGTTGCCCCCACAGGACTTTCACAATAATGAAATGTCTGTCTGCCTGGTGTAATCCCACTGAGACCCACACTTCCAGAGAAAGGGAAAAATCCCACCAGCATCCACATCAGTGTCTGTATGCAGATAATGGCAAATGCCGTCAGAACAAAAAATCACCCCAACTTCAGAGAGCTTATGGTGCCCACCTTTTGCAGAAAGGGGCATTGCAACAGGCACCTGCCTCAAACCAAACCCTAGACTGAACCTGACGTGGATTCTGTTGGAAGAAGTAGGCTGGTACAGCACTTTAATTACAAGTTTTGTCCTGGGGAAAGCACCCCAGAGCTTACACGTTCCTGGAAGCGGATGCACGCAGCTGTCAGCAGCAGGGCCAGGCAAGCGGCAGGCCTGGGTCCAGGGGTCTTCCAGCGAGAAGCCCGAGCGCCTCCTCCACCCCACGGCACCTGACAGGTATAGGTCTGTCTCCCAGAGCCCCTCAAGAGCCCTCGACTTACTGAATGATTAAATTCCCCATCCAAAGAGGTTCTGTCCTCTTCTCACACAAACATTAAGGCTTCTAATATTTCAGGATTCCGGGGTTGCATGGAATCACCTTGGCTCTCCCTCTGGATAACATAAAGCCAATGCCAGCTGCTGGGACAGCCCTGAACCAAACCATCGAGAAGCCAAGTTGTGGTTGTGCCCTCCTTCCCCATTTGTGCTGTGTACAATAACCCATCTGCTGTGCACGCAGCTACTGAGCACCTGCTGTGAGTGAAGTTCTGGGGCCTCTACAAAGAAGAGAATGACTCAAAAGAGGGGGGTGTGAAAGATGGAACTCTTGGATCCTCTCCCGTGCCTGTCTCCAGCTGGTTATCTGCTCCTCCCTGCTGTGTTGATGAACCCCAAGCGACTTCCATGACTCATGGTCCCCCACCCACGACCCCCTGGGACCTTCACTAACTGCTTCAACACAGCTCCAGTCAGCCTCAGGGGGCCTTATGGGGCCATTTGGTCTCCAAGGGACTATTAGTTGGGCCCTCGTGAGCTCACATTACTGCAAAGCAAGCTCTAAAAATACTCCACTTCGCCAAGTTCAAAAACTTCCCCTTCTCTCCCACCCCATCCGCGTCCTCCTCCACACCTACATCTGTTTTTCCCAGAAAGAGACTCCAAGGAAATGCTGAAAAGGGGGAGTTGTCTACTGCTCTGCTAAAACTCTAGCTTGAAGGCAGCACCTGCCCGAAGCCTCCCGGGCTCCCCGCAGGAACTCAACAGTTTCCTCACCCAGCCTGACCGGAGCCACTGCCAGGACGACTGCCCCACGGGCCACCACCCAACACGCTCCCGCCACGCCTCTGCCCACCACAGGTGGGTCTCCCCCAGGCAAGCCCACAGATGGTATGACTATGGAAGTCTGAGCCCCACAAAAGGCATCTGTGCCACGGCCGCAGATGGCTGCTTCCAAGCCAGGCTTTACCTGGTGCCCTTATTGGCTTCCCACTCAGGGAGTTGAAGGAACCCCACTAAAGGACTTCCTGGGAGAGAGGGATGACAGAGGGAAGGAGATGCCCCATCCCATGGTTAGGCTCTCTAGTGCTGGTTCAGAGAGAATCACTCAGTCTCCCCTCTCACCTATCTTCAGTTATGGTTTTAAGCCTGGGGAGCCCCCTCTCTCCTCCCCTCTAAACCTTCTCCCAAGGTATGGCCTGGAGAAGGGGCTCAGCATCGGGCTCAAAGCAAATCCCTGTATCTCTTCACACAATGGGGTGGGTCTCAGGCAACCACACAGTGGCCAAACTCATGATGCCTCTTCTCTCTAAGCTATCAAATAATAAGAAGGTAGATAGGTATGGGTATATGAACCCTTAAAAATCCTCTCTCCAGCCTGCAGTAGGTAACACGTCCTTAGAGGTCTTTCCAGACAACCACCCTTACTTTCTTAGCCTCAGAGGAGTCCACCCAGGGATCCCGGGGTGCACAGGCGTGCTGCCCCATTCCCATTCCCCTCAGTGACACTCGGGCTAGTGTTCGACGATGGCAGGGTATGGCCCACACCAGGGATTTCTCATTTTCAAGGGCTCTTGAATATATAAAGATCTCTCAGAGTTCAGGGAATTTAGCTTTAATGGTAAATCACAGGCAGTTTAGTAAATATTCAGGGTTAGAGAACTTACTAAGCATTCCCTTATATCACATCACGTGGATGCCTGGCCTTCTGAAAACCCATCAGGCTGACTTGGGCTTGGTTCTCTGAAGGGGTGTTTGTGGCCTCGATTACCTTGTTGTCCCTCCTAGAGGACATGCAGCCTCGGGAAGGAGACTAGATCCAGACGAGCAAGCAATCATCTTTACCCACTGATCTACCATCTTCCATCTTCTTACCTCCTTCCTCCCCCACTTGGGAGGTTTTAGCAAAAAAAAAAAAAAAAAAAGATTTCAATTCCCATTTTAAAATGAAATCATTAGCCTCTAAATAATTAACCTCAAGTCAATAGGAGAACACGTCATCTGCACACACATACCTATGTTGGTCGATCTACCCAGTGAAGGGCATATGCAAAGCTATACAGAGACTGAAATCTGGGGCCGATAAAGCGTAGTGTTTATAAATGAAAAGGGAAGGCTCCACCTGTAGGGGAGGAGGGAGGGAGTGTCTCTGTGCTTTTCCTACTTAGGAGGCTCTCAGGGAAACTCGCCCCATCAATACAGTGAGACACCAGCAGAACAAACTTAATGCTAGTCCCTCTTCCTAATGCTGAACTATTTTTTTTAATATTTTTACTTCATGTATAGTTTTACAGAAAGTCACTGAGTGACACATCTGAAACTGGACCCCTGCCACCATGAAGAGCAGAAGTGAATGTCTGATACAGCCAGGATGCTGGGCAGCCCCCCAGGACCCCAAGTATTCCAGCCACTGTGCACAGGTGATGCACCTGCCTGTTCACTGATCACCCACTGATGGGTGCCCTCGTACTTTTTTTCAGTTTCCTCCCATGGCCCAGCCCAGGGTGCTGGGCAGCCTCCTCTGCTGGGTACATGAAACACAAATGCTAAGGGATGCACCTTCAACACTGGGTGCTGTGGTTAAATGAAAGGGGGAACACCACATCGTGTTATGGATTGAATTGTGTTCTCCCAGAGATGTTCTTTCTACTCCTAACTCCCAGTCCCATGAATGTGACCTATTTGGAATAGGGTCTTTGAAGCTGTTGTTAGTTTAAAAGGAAGCCAACCTGCATTAGGCTAGGCCCTAATCCAGTATGACTTGTGTTCTTATAAGAAGAAGAACTGGACACAGGCAGGAGAGAGGCAGAGGGGAGAACGTCACATGACAATGGAGGCAAAGAACGCCGTGGAGTGCAGGAAGCCACGGCCAGGAGCCAGGAGAGGCAGGAGCAGATTCTCCCCTACAGACTTCAAAGGAAGCATGGCCCTGCTGACTCTTTGATTTTGGACTTCTAACCTCCAGAATTGCGAGACAACACACTTTGCTGCTTTAAGCCTCACAGTTTATGGTACTCTGTTATCTCAGCCTTAGGAAACAAAGATATATAAGTTATCTTTTTGCTAGGGGTCTCATATTTTTCATTAGTAAAGCTTCTCAGATAGGACCTTCCTGAAAGATGCCTGTTTTTGCCAAACCTACTAACCTTTCCCATAGAGTATTTTTATTAATAGCCTGCTGACTTGAGCTCCACAAAACACACTTGGAAAAAGCTTTTCCTAAAAGGTATAAGGATGGCATTGGTGATAATAGTTCTTCTGCAAATGTAGCAGTGAGCTTTGCATGACTGTTCCTCCCAGGGATGTTTAACTAAAGCCAAAGGCATGATTCTTAAAATGCAGTTCAGTGAAAGTAATTATGTAAAGAAATAAATTAGTATGGTTCAAGAACTTGATCTTTGGTGGTCCAATGCAACCCATAGGTCTCAGGGTGCCTACGGGGTGGATGCGCAACCTTGGCAGTCACCCCCAAATATCATTTCTCTCACCAAGTATTTTGGGCCCTAAACGGCTAAAAATCTGAGGTTAGAATCTCTGAGGAAAAACAAGAGAAACATTGTCTCATGTTGACCATTGAGGATAGGTCCAAATGCTCTGGCAACCATTAAAGTAAATGGTGGAGATGCCATATGAATAGGAAAAGTGATGAGCTGAGTAGTAGTCTCACCTGAGTGGGAGACACCATCTCCTCAAGACTGGAAGACATGAAATGACTTGCCTGAGGTCACACTGTGAGCTGGTCAGCAGTGTAAAACAAGTCCAGTACTCCTGACTCACCCCGATATGACCCCATTCATTGGTAACTCATCCAACCACACAAAGACTTTGGCTTTTCCTGGACATTTCTAAATGAATTCAAATTCAGTTCATTATAACATCCAGATGTTTTTAATGCATCCAGACTGGACATTTTAATACATCCAGATGTTTGCTATTTGTTTTGTTTTGCTTTGTTTTTATTTAAGTTGATTGAAGTAAGAGACCATGGGTGATGAGGAAACAGAAAAGAGAAAAGGAGAAAAGGAAGAAACATGTGAGGTGGACTCTCTGGTACTCTTGCTGTTTTTGCTTGAAATGTCATGTTTCCAGTACTCTAACCATAAACAAATTGATGATGATGATGGTGATGGTGGTGGCAGCTAGGTTTCTATCGAGCACCTCTCTGTACTATGTACTCTGCCCTGCTTCAAGCATTTCTACCAGTCTTCCTCGCTGGGCTCCTTCTCATCCTTCTGACTTCAAAACGTCAAAAACAACATCCCAGGACTGAGACTTCAGACCTCTCCTCTTCTCTATCCTGACTCACTTCCTTGGTGATCTCACACAGTCCTAAGATTTTCAAGAAACTTCTAGGCACCTAAGACTCCCAGCCTCAGTCTCTCTGCTGAATCTCAGACTCACTTATACAACTGTCTATTTGGATGTCTAATAGACATCTGTATCTTAGGTCTAAGCCAAAATCTGGGTTCCACTGCTCCTCCCACAAACTGAAACATTCTCCTTCCATAGTATTTTTCATTTCAGTTTATGACAACTCTATTTACAGATAAAACCTTGACGTTGTTCTTGATATCTCTATCCACACACCCTACATACATCCAACTGCAAATATGATTAGGTCAGTCTGTAGAGTACATCCAGATCTTGACATTTTCTTACACATACACCCACCTGCATTGCCATAATGCAATTTATCATCACTTCCTAGTGGGACTCTTACAGTAGTCTCCTAACTGGCTTCCTGCTTCCCCTTTGCAACCTTCCAGATCTGTTTTCAACTGCAAAGCCTCAATAGGCTTTCTAAAACATATGTTGGACATGTCATTCCTTTACTTAGGGCCTCCAATGGCTTTTCATCTCACTTAGAATAATCCTGCAAGGCCCACATGGTCTGACCATACATACACACACATGCATACACACACACACACACACAAGCACCCCCATGTGCATGCATTTGCATACACACACACACACACACACACACACACCACCTCTCTGCCCTCTTCTCCTCCACTCTTCCTCTCACACCACTCCAGCCACACTGAGCATCTTGATTGTCCTTGAATTTGCCAGGCACTCTCTTACCCCAGCACCTTTGAACTTTGGATACCTAGACGGCACTTTGCTTTCTTCCAGTTTCTGTTCAAGTATCATCATATCAGAGACGTACCCTTGAGAAACAGTCACTTGCCCACCCACACACTGTCACACTCTTTTGCCCTATCCTGCATTAGTTTTCTTCGTAACATTGTTACCACCTGACACATTATATACTTATTTCTTGAGTTTTGTGTCTTCTCACATTAGAACGTAAACCTCATCAGAAGAGGGACTTCGTTTAGTTCACTGCCTTACTTTCAGCAAGCATATACACCTTTATGTGTATTTATTTGATAAATAAATGCGTGCAAGTATTATGATCAATTTCACAAATGAAGAAATTAAGACTGAGACGGTAGATTACTTATCAAAAGAACAGTAAGGGGTAGAGACAGGATTGAACCTAAGCTTGTCAGAGCCCAAAGTCATAGCAGTTTCCATTCTCGTCTTTTACTGGGTATCCAACCTCCCCCATAGGGTCACCACACCCACCATCTTCAGAGCAGTAAGGCCTCTCCTTCCCACTCTCTTCCTTTGGGAAACTAACGGCTGTCTCCAGGGCCCACAACGGGGGAATCGACAAGCAGGTACAGCAGACAGAAGCAGGAGGCACAGGTTGGCTCAGGTTTTATTTGTGCCATGCACCCTGCCTTCTCTGTCTCTTGTAATCAAGTTGCCGATATGCCTACAGCTGGCACTGACTCCAGAGCTCCAACAAAAAAGCAAGGAGTGCAAAGGGGATTGGGGCTTCCCGCTGTTACTCCTTTGGACCTGCTCACCATGCATATGGTTCAGGGCTTCTGTGTTAATCATGAGATATAGAAAAGAGCAGGAAATCTATCTCCGTAATTGCAACACACTTGGGTTCCTTACAGCCTTTTCCACCCAGCAGTGTGATCCCTGGTTTTCCAGTACTGCAGTCACACAGCTAAGCTAAAGCTTCCCCACCATACCATTACAACAAAGGGCCTGTGGCATGCTGGCAGACCAAGGTTGCAGCTATGGGTGGAGTTTCCCTGACTGAGCTACACAGTCCCACTCCAAAGGCAGGACACACTGCCCCCACCCCATCACCCCACAGCATGGGTGCTAGGAGGAACGAGGGCAGCGAGGGGGAGCTCAGGAGCCAGCACAGAGACAGTCGCAGCTTGGTACTCTTCTTTGTAAAGCATTGACTTTCCCCCCAGCTCCCCAACTCTCTCCCAAGAGCTGCAGTCGACACGCTCTGCATACTCAAGGAGCAGGTAGCTGCAGTCGCTGAGATCTCCAGCTGTTTCCCGCGTACTCCACCTCCCAGGCTCTTCCCTGAGGCCATATGAAAAAATTTCATCAGAAGAATATCAATCTATTGATATAGGTTCTGAACAAAATACCAAAGCCACAATCTTCCTCTCTGTCTCCCACCGCATCACACCCTCACTGCTGCCTCAGGGACTCTACCTGCCTTGACTCTGCTCTCCAAATCTGTGGGCTGAGCTTTGAAGTCTCAGGGTCTGTGTGCAGTCTGAGCTGACGGGGTGTGAGTGTGGGGTGGGGTGGGGTGGGAGACAAACTGAAAGAAAGGATAAAAGAGAAACTTACAAAAGGCAGCTGATGGGCCAGCAGTCCTGTTGATGTTGCTACTGAGGAAACTTCAGTCCTCCTGCCTCTGACCATCCCACATGCCAGGGGGAAGTGGCCTGGAATTCCTGCTCTTTCCCATTTCACAAATTGATCTCAGCACCTGCAGCCATGATGGCAGGCTGGGCTCATGGCCCTGTCACCCAGTTGCTATGCCTCTTCTGATTTGTTTCCCCTTTTTCCTAACCCCTTTCCCACATGCTGCTTGTCACCCTAATTGTAAGCCCCTGAGCCCCTCGATATTAAGAGCTTTTGGGTGGTGGGGGGAGCAGGTGTGGACAGTTAGGGAGGAAGGTAGTCACCAGGTAGGGAACCTGGGGTTAAGTACAGAAAAAGGATCCTCTTTACCAGGAGCTTTTCATATGCATATTGAGGTTGTGACTTTTCAAGAGCGAAACACAGTACTATGTTCTCCTAAGTTATTTTACAATAGGAATGTATTTTGCAAGGCACTCATCCATAGACTACAGCTTCTGAGAACATATTTTGTGAAACCCACTGTAAGTATTTGGTGGCCTTTTACAGGAGGCACAGGAAAGAATCGGAGGAAACCGGCAATGCTATACCCCTGATAGAACAGAGAATTTCACTTTCAGAGAAGCAAGACACCCGGCCCTTTACAGGCCTGCCTGTCACCTCCGCTCTGCCCTGGAAGGAGCTGCCATGTATCTGAGAAGGAAAAATGGGGAGAGAAAAAAGAATGTTGACCACTAGTGACAGCACATGTGAGGCAGGTACCACCATCACCCCACCCCCACCACCCACACCCACCCCACCCCACACACACCCACACACACACACAGTCTGTCTCCTTTCACAACTCAGCCCTTTGGGAGAGCAGAGCTGGAAAAAATGATAGACTTAAAATCTGCTCCCAAATTGGTGTGCTTTTTTTTTCCCCCTAAAGGATATGGAGCAGACATATTTTTACAGATTTCAGTTCATTTCAACCAGTATTTATTGAGTGCCTAGCATGAGCCCAGCTCTGGGTTAGGAGCTGTGAGGAATAAAAAGCGTGAAATCCAGTTGCTGCATTCAAAGAGCTGGCAATGCTCTTGGAGTGACAGGACCACACAGGCAAATGATTAGAGAACAAGAGGAGACTAAACCAAGAACAAACAGGGAGAAGTGTGGACAAGCAGGGGCTGCATGGTCAGGAGGGGTGAGGGCTGTGTGCACAGAGACAGAACAAAGAGTGCCATTCGTGAAGGTGTTTGCCGGAGGAGAGGGCGTGCCGCGCAGGAGGATACTAGGGAGACACCAACAGCAACTGCCTCTGCCGAAAGTAAGATGGCAGGAGTTTGAGACCATCACCATGGAGAAGACATGCGCAGAAGAGGCAGCCCCCAGGAGGAAGGTGAAGGGATGGTGATGGTTAAGACTACACCCATGACTGGGTATCCCTGGGCCTTGTAGGAAGATGGATGGGTTGGGACAGCTAGAGTTTCACCCCTCACCAGCAGCATATAGTGATGGACAGAAGGCCACCACATGACCTTCATCACGTTCCCACCTGCCAAATGGTAATGATGTCATCTTCCTAACTTTCCTTGGTGCAGCACAGCCAACCTTTCATTCCCTTGGTACAGATTCCTTCACTCTATCATGGAGTCCCTCTTCCTCTACACTGTCTTACAAGACCAGATACGTTACTGTGTATGGACAAACTTTGGACAAACTTTATATAAACATCTTTCAAATAGCACTGAGGCCATGTACTGGGTGCTAGAAATGTAAAGGAGCCTACAAGAAACTCCCACGGAGCTCACAATGGAATGTGAGCAAAATTCCCAAACACAAATGGCTGGAGTAATTATCAAGTAGGATCATAGTGGAACTGGAGGAGTGCGAAGGAAGATTGTTCAGAATAGGGGCCATTTAAGTTGGACTTTGAAGGGTTAATAGGAGCCTACCAGGGGGCAGGATATTTTCAGTATAAAAAAAGAGCACTTTCTTAAAACCAAGAGTAGAAGAGTTTTAATAAGGAGTAGAAGGCTTCAAACCCTGGAGAGATATAGGAATGAATGCGAATGTCAACACTTGGGGCATGGACAGGAAGGAGAAGACAGGGAGTCAAAAGAGCTGTCAGGCAAAGAAAGAAACTGGAAAATTCACTTTTATGAAAAACAAGGGCAGAAGAGTTTTAATAAGGAGTAGAAAGCTTCAAGTCCTAGAGGGACGTGGGAAAGAATTAGATCCAAACTAAGGCAGCCTATTAGGGGCTTGAAACAGGAGCTCATTGGTGTCCATTGAGGAGGCAGCTCTGTGTGGGTGGTGAGGCCTAAATTAAACCACATGGGCTTGGGAAGTCCATGACCACTGGAAAAGTGAAAGCTGGAGCACAGACTTTGTTTTGAGGAAAGTTGGTTCAGGTTAGAGCAGAAGAGGTTGGTGAGCTAAAGGAAGAATTACTTAAGCTGATACATTGGGAGAAAGGAAAAAGAGCCAATGGTGAGGATGGAAGAGAGTCAAGAAAGAAAAATGATAGAAGTCAAGGCAAGGTCCCAAGGTAGAAGGGGAGGGATGGAGTCTAAGTCTTAGCTATGAAAGGAGGCATTCTCATCACATGAGGAAAGGAAGATGAGGAAAGAAATTTTAAGGGCGAAAGAAAGGAATCAGAAGTGGCCTCCATCTAATAAGTTCAGTTTGGCACTCTGGGTCATTCCCCCAGGATGGTAGGGACAGGATGGGGTGAGGTAGCTGAGATCCAAGAATAAAAAGGTTAGCAGGGCTGCTTTAGAAAAGGCAAAGGGGACAAAAGGAAGAACGTTCAAATCTGCTTTGGAATGGGTTCCTCCAATAGAAGACCCTGGATGCAAGTCATATATTTAGGAGGTGATGCCATGTAGCATTCAGCAGTGGGAGGTGAGAATGGAGAGCTGAAATGGGGAAGGGAAGAAAGCTAATAAAGGACACATCAACGAGTAGATTATGGTTCTAGGAAAAGGGGCTTCAATTACTCGAGATCAGTTGTGAGACTAATACATATATCAGAATTGTGCCACCAAGGATCAGGAAGTTGGGATATTTATCCAAAACTCCCTTCCCTTCTTGGTTGGGAGATCTTCCCTACCCAGTTATATTCTTTCCACTTTGGGCTTCCCAGACACTCTTGTGGCCAGAAAAAGTGCTCAGGCAGAGATATAAGGAGCTTGAGGTAAGAAACTTCTGGTTGACAAAAAAATTCTAAGATGGCTCCAAGATTCCTGTCCCCTGTACACATTCTGTATAATGTTCTCCCTTTGAGTGTGGTCAGGAATGTGAATCTGATGAGAAATGGCAAAATAAATTTCTCAGATGAAATCAAGGTCCCTAAGCAGTTGACTCTGAGGTCATCAAAAGGGAGATTATCCTAAGTTGGCAAGGGTAAGGAGAAGCAAAAAGTAGCAGCAAATGTTCTCCTATTGGTCTTAAGAAAAGAAACTGACACGCTATGGAAAGGGCCACATTGCAAGGTAATGAGGACAGTCTCTAATTGCTGAGAGCAATCGCCAGCCAATAGCCAACAAGAAAATGGAAACCTTGGTTTTACAGCCACAAGGAACAGGATTCTGCCAACAACCAGTAGGTATGGAAGAGGACCCTGATCATCAGATAAGATTGCAACCCCAGCTGACACCATGATTTCAGGCTGTTAGGTTTCTTTCTCTTTATTAGTCATTAAAATTTCCTGCCATTACAACACGAGTTGAGGATGGACACCCTGAGCAAAAAAACAACTAAACTGTGCCCAGACTCCTGACCCACAGACATCATGATATAATGTATATTGTTTTAAGCTGCTAAATTTGTGGCGATTTATAACACAAGCAGCAGAAAACTTACAGAAGCCATCAGCAAGTATAAGACACGTCCACAGAAGCTGCAGGTGACCTTCAGGATGGGCCCAGGAGAGAGAGAGATGAAGCACCTTCCTCACCCTAAGACCACCTGTAGAGGCTCAAATCCAAATTCAAGCACAGCAAAAGCTAGGGTGAGGCAAGGATCTGCCACTCTGTTTGCAAGATGCTAATGCAGTCTGCTGGGACCCCTGGGTTGAATGGATCTGGAGGCTGGAGCAGGCACAGCAATGAGAGCTGGAGTCGCTGCCAGGCTTGTGGATAGAGATGTACAGGGACTGTCACGGTTTCCAGGCAGGAGGCAGGTAATTTGCCTCTCTCTCTCTCTTCTTGAGTTCTCCCATTACTCTTCCGGCTTTGGGCATCATGATGAGGTGCAATGAGTTTATTCTCCTCTTTGATGCTGGACATGTTGCATTTTCCTCTGTTAGATGACAGATACACTCACTTCACTTTGCAACTTTGGTTGCTCAATCCTCACCTTTACTACAACTCAGCTGAATGGAAATTAAAGCTGAAAGAGGCAATTCTCACAAGGCAAAGCAAGAAAAGGTACTCAAAATTCAAGACAATTCTACAGTCAGATGGCTGGGATCTCCTGCATGGCTGTGTGCGTAATCATTTTGAAGTGTGGCACTGAACACATTATTACAGACTTTTCTCATCTAATTGAGGCTCTTGCATTTGATGCAAAAGCTCTATCGATGGTAAAAATTTGAGATTGATGTTCAAAAGGTTAGCCAGAAGCCATTATGTTACTTTAGGCTGTGTTTTATGTGGTGGGCTTACCAAAGTCCTGAGTCTATCTGGGTCTCAGCTTTACAGATTAATAAATTAAATGTTATTCATATAAGAATGAGAACATATTTGGGAATGAAGCATAATCATCAAATATGTAAGGTACCGATGGATAATCCTCCAGGTCATTATCCAGGCTTAATGTGGGGGAGAAGGGGACATTTAATGTTCTACCCCCAAAGTAAAATTAAACACTTTGCTCGGCAAATATCTCTTGAGATCTTTTTTTTTTCACACCGGGAATCGAACCCGGGTCCTCTGGCATCGCAGGCAAGCATTCCTGCCTGCTGAGCTACTGTGGCCCACCCATCTCTTGAGATTTTATTATGACCAAGGCATCGTGCCAGTTGTTGTGGTGTATATAATGATCAATCAGGCATAGATCATGCCCTCCATGTAGTGTCCATACATATAAATAGAGGAGAGACTAGAACCTGCTGTAAGAAAGATGCAGAAAACCTGCTGAGGAGGGTGAGGAAAGGGAGACAGCCTTCCAGCAGGTATTATGCGAAGTGGGGAGGAAATTGAAACCCAAGGAGGTGACATTTGGGCTGTGCCTTGAAGGAAGATTTTTACCCCAGGAAATTGTGAGTGGATATTCCAAGGAGGTAGGAAAGTGATCAAAGTCACAAAGGATGGAAATGAATGATTCACTTGATGCATTGGGAGGTGATGCTTGAAAGATAAGGAGATACCAAATTGGGGGGTGGGGACTTTTGAATACCTTATTGTTGCAAAACAAAAGGGCAGGGAGAGCTTAAGGGACATGTCAATGAAGCAAGGAAAGCTTGATGAAGTTGCCTATTCCAAGACATGGAACTTTATGTCTACATAATTAGTTCTGACCACTTGAAACTGCATCTTTCCCAAAATGCAGAAGGCACTCTGACAGTGTCTTAGTCTCCTCTGCTTAAATTCCTTATTCCTTATTCCTTATCAGTCACTAAAAGCTTCTGCCAGTACACACTGACTTGGTGATGGACATCTGTAAGATGGCCTAAATCTAAATTGCAGCTTATGTTGCCTTAGTTATTCTGTACTTTGGTGTCTTCCTGATATCATTCTAGAGAGCAGTCTATCTCCTGTGGCAAGAGCCAAAGGACCCTATGGATTTATCAGCAATGCAGAGACGGATTGCTTCTTAGGGTGGGTTATTTTCTCAGATGGTTAATCTCCTTCATGTATGGCGGGATTTAATTTGCTTCCACATCAGAGAGTGACATTTTCTGATTTTGCCTCCATCCTTGGGGTACATCCAAACTGGGTTTTCATACTCTTTGCTGACTGCAGTGGAGCTGAAGGTGGAGCTAGGCTTTGGTTAAATGGAATATGGAAATCCAGCTTCTGGGACCAGTTCAATGAAGTCCTGTGAGCCCCTGCTTCACAGAACCATAAATAAGAAATGGTAGAGGCCTTTATGTGACAACATTACCTGATTATTTAGAGTTCCAGAAAGGATCTGAGGTATGCCTTTGATGATAGAGTACTGTAGTTAAGAAGGTGGGTTCTACGACGAGCAGTCTCACCACCCTCCCCCTCTCTGGGTGAGACATGACTCCCAGGGGTGTGGACCTTCCTGGCAATGTGGGACAGAGATCCTGGAATGAGCTGAGACTCAGTATCAAGGGATTGAGAGAAACTTCTCGACCAAAAGGGGGAAGAGTGAAATGAGACAAAGTGTCAATGGCTAAGAGATTCCAAACAGAGTCGAGAGGTTATCCTGGAGGTTATTCTTATGCATTAAGTAGATATCACCTTGTTGTTCAAGATGTAGTGGAGAGGCTGGAGGGAACTGCCTGAAAATGTAGAGCTGTGTTCCAGTAGGCATGTTTCTTGATGATGATTGAACAATGATATAGCTTTCACAATGTGACTCTGTGATTGTGAAAACCTTGTGTCTGATGTTCCTTTTATCTACCATATCAACAGACGAGTAGAACATATGGAATAAAAATAAATAATAGGGGGAACAAATGTTAAAATAAATTTAGATTGAAGTGCTAGTGATAAATGAAAGCTAGGAGTAAGGGTTATGGTATCTATAATCTTTTTTTCCTGTTATTTTATTCCTTTTTCTGTTGTCTTTTTATTTCTTTTTCTAAATCAATGCAAATGTTCTAAGAAATGGTGAATATGCAACTATGTGATGATATTAAGAATTACTGATTATATATGTAGAATGGAATGATATGTTAATGTTTTTGTTTGTTTGTTGTTAATTAATAAAAAAAAATTTTTAATTAAAAAAAAAAAAGAAGGTGGGTTCTATAGTCAGACACAACCAGTTTGAAATCCTGGCTCTACCATTTACCAGCTCTGTCACCTTGAGCACATTATTTAATCTAAATCTCAGTTTTCCCAGGTATAAAATGGTAATAAAGATCTCCTACTCAATCTCCTACAGTAGTTGTGAGGATTAGCTGATCAGATGTCCCTACAGGAGCTCCCTAGCACATCAGCAAAACTCCATCAATGTTATCCAATATTACCAAAGGCTCTGAGGGCATGTCTGGGCAATGCCAGAAACCTTTCGGCAGGTGAGAAGAGCTGCCATCTATATTCCTGTGGGACATCGAGACTGGAGCCAATTGCTAGCAAATCAATCCGTTTGTTCCCGAGGTGACTGCAGTAGTTTCCAGTCCCACTGTGACTTGTCATTCCCTCCTTCCTGCATCTGACTGTGCTATGTAATCAAGCAGCTACATGAGCCAAAAGAAATTCTCCAAAGTGCCATAAGACTTTCCAGTTTACAGTTGCTGCCTTGGTGACCTAAACTGGGACCAGCAGAATCCAGACTCTGGCCACTTGAGACAGATAATGGCCAAATGTCCAGTTTCACTGTGACTGTTGATAAAAGCTATGACGGTCAGTTTGCTGAGCTTCCAGAGAGAATGGGACCAGTGATGTACTGGAAGAGACTCTTGGCAATTTTAAGAATCTATTGTTAAATTTCCAAGAATTTTGCAAACCAGTTAAAATTATGTTGGTTAACTCAAAATCAGTCTTAATATTATTAACACAACAGAAATCAGCAAATGTTACAAATCAAGGTGCCCCTCCACTCCCTACCTCAAAAACTGGTTGTTAAGCATTTATCAGCCCCCCTCTGGATGGGAACTTTCCCACACCCCTCCTCTGCCTCTGTTGTTTTTAATGATTCCCTGACACTACATACCCCACCTCCAAACTGCCCAGCTAAATCTCAGGTAGTCCCAAAATAAACTGCAGAGACAGACCAATGAGAAATACACTGAGATTCAGAGAGAGTATACTCCTTAGGAGCTAATGTTGAAACTCTAGCTCTTGTCCCATTACTCGTCCATGCCTCTCCTCAGCAGGAAGCTCAACAGCAGGTATTTAGATAAAACTCACACCTGCCTCCCACTAGTGGAAAATCCTCCAGCCAGTTCTCTGAGGTGAGGATGGAATGAAGAGGAAAACGGAACAATTGCTCACAGAGCTCTGGAATGGAAATCCATAGAGGGCCACAGAGGATTACAGAGACTTTTATACACAACCTCAGAGCACAGAGCAAAAGTGCCTATATGGACCTCATGAGGAAGAGCTTGTGGAGCTGATGGAAGGAATAAGAAAACCATTCAGTGTCTGCAAGTATCCCTGAAGCTCAGCAGAGGCCTCAGCTTTTCTGAAGTCAAATATACCTTTCCTCCTCGCAGGAGTGAAGGAAATCCAGTGCAGCAGCCTGGAGGCTGAGAGAGATGGCGCACCTCCCCACCTCTAGCCAAGTGGATAGTTTCAGTCTTGTTCCATTAGGAGCTTCACTAAGCAGCAACATTTCTGAGGATCTCAGGAGCCCCAAATCCTAAGAGGAGCAGCACAGAACTCTCAATGGGCATCCAACTCCTCCTCCCACCCCTCTCCTCCAGCAGGAGCCATTTTCCCTCAGCAGCAATAGGTTTCTCCCTGAACTCTATCCTTAAGTATAACTGGTTCATTCTGCAATATTAATGACCCACATCAATTTTTCATCCCTCCCATCACTCAGTTTCTTAGGCGAGTTCAGAAACCTTTCCTTCTTTGAGTTCTCATCTCCTCAGGATGAGATGGAGATGGAGTGAGCATCAGGATTCTCCCGCACCAAATGCATTCTACTACTCTCCTGTTCAGAAATGCATTGTCTGCTTTATCAACTGCCAGCTCTTCTACCTCACTTTGTAAGACTTTTGCAATCTGATTACACCTGAAATAGACAAACTCATCCCCCAACAACTGCTCCTCCAGTTGGGCTTTCTTTCTCTGTATTTTGCAAACACAAAACTGTTCCTTTCCTTTATGTTGGGCTCCTGCTGTTTCTGCCACCTGCAGGACCATTTCATTTCTTGAGTGCATCTGAAACTGCCTTTTTCTCCAAGCCTAGAATGGATTCCACTTCTTTCATGAAACATGTCTTTCCTAACCTAACCCCCATGTCCCTCCCTTGTTCCTATTTCACGTGAGGCGGTAACTCACAGCTTAGCATTTAACTGTTCTCTAATAGTTCTTCCAAGCTGAACTGTAAGCTCCCTAAGGACAGAGTCTGCATCTCAAAGCTTAGCATTGTACTGGGTATGTTATAGGAGCTCAGTAAATGACTTGATTGGTTAAAATTACTAGGGGCTTTTGTCTCTTACACTGGGTCTCTTTACTTAGTCTAATCTCATATATAATGATGATAATCCTTGCAAAGATTTTCTCATCTCTACAAAATACATTAATTATTTTGAAATAATAATTGCTCCAATTACTTTGTTCACAAAAAAAAAGGAAAGCAATTTATGAGCATTATCTTATTTAATTTTCATAATTATTTTCTGAGGTAAGTACTCTTATAACCCCTCCTTCAAAACATGAGGAAACTGGGACATGGGAGATACAATTTGTCAAAGGACACACAGCTAATAGGTGGTAGAACAAGTATGCAAATGCAATAGTCTGGTCCAGAGCCCACACTCACAAAGCATCACCTTATCCTCACTATCACTAGCATCCCTACCCACATTCTATAGAAGGGCAGATTAAGGTATGGGGAATGGCTGTCGCAGCCAACTGCTGGTCCAAATCAGCCCAGCCAAAAAGGGGACTCTCCAGTGCCCCATGGGAAATAAACATAAGAATTTATATCTGTTTCCTCCTGAAACAGCAGTCATGTGATAGTAAGGGAATAAAAAAAAAAAAGAGTGAAACCACAAGCCAATCAGAAGAGGAAAAGAAACTACAGAAGAAGAGAAACATCGACAAAATTCTGGAAGTCAGTGGATGGAAGAGTAGTCCAAGCACTCTGCAGAACAGAGGAAAACGAGCTTGTTAGTTTACTCGAAGGACCCTGGGAAACTCTGGATGGAGGTAATGAGTTCTATTGAAGATGGGGCAAGGGAAGAGAATGAAAGTGGAACTATGTGAATGTACTATAATCAGTCATTAGGCTCCCAGATCCCTCTCCATATCCTGCCCAGCTAAGAAATGGCCCTTCCTTCCTTCCTATTTCGGTTTACTAAAGTCTCTGGAATGCCATATACCAGAAATGGGTTGGCTTTTACAAAGGGGATTTATTAAGCTACAGTTTTCAGTTCCAAGGCCATTAAAAGTGTCCAAATTAAGGCATCAAGAGGAAGAAGTTTTTTCTCAGAAAAGGCTGCTGGCAGCCAGGGTTCCTGTGCCATATGAGAAAGCACACAGTAACATCTCCTGGTCTTTCTCTCCAAAATGTCTCTGGGTATTTCTCTCTTAGCTTCTCTGAGCTCTCTCCAAAATGTCTCTGCCTTTTATCCTCTCATAAAGGATAACTTAATAAAGTTATCTAGCAAGGGGATTAAGACCCACCTTGAATGAACTGGGTCACATCTCCATGGTAAATGCCTATGCAAAAGGTCCCACCCACACTAGGTCTACACCCACAGGTATGGATTAAAAGAACATAAGCTTTTCTAGGGAACATAACAGATTCAAACCAGCATACTCCACCCTCTGGACCCCAAAAAGACATGTTCTTTCCATATGCAAAATATATTCATTCCATCTCAATATCGCAAAAGCTTAAATCATTTCAGTAAAAATATATTCATTCCATCACAATATCACAAAAGCTCAAATCATTTTGGTAAAAATAAATAAATGCAAAATCTTATTTTTGCTTATTTGAAGCAAAATTCTCCTCCAGCTATGGACCTGAAACTTAGAAAAAGTTATCTGCTTCCAATATACAAAGGAGGGACAGTCATAGAATAAATGTTTCCATTGCCATAGGGAGAAATCGAAAGAAAAACAGGAGTCACCAGACACAAACAGTTCTGAAAACCTGCAGGGCAAACTCCATTAGATTTTAAGGTCTGAGAATCATTTAGAGCATAACATTTTATCCTTGGGACTTGAGAGAGTGGCAGTCCCATTTTCTCCAAGTGCTTGTACAATGGACCTGCTCTCTCCAAATTGGGGTGAGGATTGCAGCATTAGAAAGCATTGGAGAGACCACCTTACACTCCATTCCACCCTCTTCAAGCACCTGGGTGGTGTCTGGACCCTCTGCCATCTCCATGGCACAGGCTCACCTCTCTCTGAACAGTGGAATCATGGCCAGGTTCTCCCAAATCCCCAGGGAATGTACTGAATCCTCTCTGAGGCCTGGGCAGCAACACTCTTCCTGAATAACAGGGAAGAAGGCCTACTCTGCAAACCCCAAGGCAAGCTCACCCTTTCCACATGCATGGATGGGTCTGCTCTCCTGGCCTGAGGTATCTTAGTCCCAGACCTCAGCTTCCATTGTTTTGCATTTGAAGGAATTTTTCCTGCAATCTGTGCCTTTTTTTCACCCTTTTATCCCAGACTGGTAGTAGCTCCATTCATACGGATATCACACACACAAAAAAAAACTTTTCAGTTTGGCATGCAGTATACAGGGCTCCCAACCCATCAGACAATAACACTTTCCACAGATCCTTTCTAGATAATTCCATTTCCAATCCTGACTTGTTCTGACATGACTGATTGTTTAACTCCTCAACTAGGGCTCTATTCTCTGGGGACTCACCTTCCAGAAACTCAGAATTTCCAAGCTGTCAATTTCTAGTTTCTTTGTACTCAAGAGTTCAGGTCTCAACTTATCCCTTTTCTCCTGTATTTACTATAAGATGCAAAGAGATGCCAGGCTGCATTTTCCACAGTGAATTTGGAAATCTCTTTAGCTAAGTATTCCAGCATGTCACTTTTGAATTCTCCCTTCCCTCCAATAACAATACTCAATTTTGCCAAATTCTCTAACACTTTGAAACAAGGGTTGCCTTCCTTCCACGTTGCAATGACACATTCATAATTTCTGTCTAAGTCCTCAGTTAAAGAGTATTTAGAGTCTATGTTTCTACCAGCAGTCTCAAAGCAATCTAGGCCTTTCCTGCCAAACTCCTCACTTCTTCCAAAACCATATTCCTATTATCCATTTATAAAACCATCCCAGCATTTGTGGAATTTGCAAATACCAGCACCATACTTCTCTGGTACCAAAATCTTTCAGTTTCCTAAGCTTCCAGAATGCAATATACCAGAAATGGAGTTGGCTTTTTCAATGGAAATTTATTAGTTTAAAAATTTACAGTTCTAAGACCATTAAAATGTCCAAGTTAAGGCATCATAAGGAAGAAACTTTCTCTCAGAAAAGTCTGCTGACATCTAAATTTTCTCTATCACATGGGAAAGTTTATGTGTAAAGGAGTAAAAAAGTCTAC
Organism: Tamandua tetradactyla; assembly: GCF_023851605.1. Lineage (NCBI taxonomy): Eukaryota > Metazoa > Chordata > Mammalia > Pilosa > Myrmecophagidae > Tamandua > Tamandua tetradactyla. Next base: position 16,512,761 of record NC_135329.1, read on the forward strand.
CGGACCTTCTCTCCAAAATGTCTCTGCCTTTTATCCTCTCGTAAAGGACTCCAGCAAGGGGATTAAGACCTATCTTGAATGGGCTGGGTCACATCTCCATGGAAACAACCTAAGCAGAAGGTCCCACCCACACTAGGTCTACACCCACAGGGATGGATTAAAAGGCCATAGGCTTTTCTGGAGTACATAGCAGATTAAAACTAGTACACTTGCCCTGCAGGATGGACTCAGAAAAGAGTGCTCAGGGCACATAGGAAAGCATGGATGAGCTGCCAGGCTGAAAAAATAAGAACTGGATGATGTCTGCCTACTGAATAAAGAAACCTCAGCTCTTGTCACTCCCCCACAACCCCTTCCAGACCCACCCTCCTATATGCCAGCAGCCAGATCTTTATCCCCAGACAGGAGTTAGAAAAAATCTTCCTCAAGAAACAGAATTCTATATTAATGAATAGATAGCCCTGAGTAAACTGACATTTGGGGTCTCCCAGTGAAAAATCCCACTTGCTGTTCCAATCCCAATATTGAAGCCAGTAGTCATGCCCTGCCATAATCAGAGAACTTCACATCAACTTGTGAGAACTTCTTTCTGAAATATGAACCAACAGCAAAGTATCGATAGGTTTTCAACAAAAGTATCCACCATAGAGCCAAGACCAAAGTAACAAATTAAAAGTAATAAAAAAAATCAATGAATTGAGACAATATGGAGAACAGATGAAAAGTTTAAAAGAATATTAATATCTTTAGAAAGATGGAAGATGATATCACATCCATGAAATGAAAACAGAATGTTTTAACACCAAAATGATAACAATTAAAGAATAACAAAGTTCTTTATAAAGATAAAAATGCATACATCAAAAAAAAAATTTAGTCAATAGAAGAATCAGTTTAGTCAAGGAAATATTCCAGAGGGCACTTAAGAAGAAGGAGGAGGAGGAAGAGGAGGAAATAGAGAAACGAGATATAGATAGGCAGATAGGAGTTTCAAGGAGCAATTCAGGAGATCCAACATTTAGCATAGGAGTTCCATAGAGAACAGGAAAGAAAATAGATAGGAAGATCGTAACGAAAATGAATAAGGAAAATACCAATCTGGACAGATTAAAAAGGCCTGCTCAGTAACCAAGAGAATGAATGAAAAAAATCCACAGAAAGACACCCTTCACAATATCCAAGAAAAAATGATAAAAGGAAAGGAGGGAGGGAGGGAGGGAGGGAGGGAGGGAGGGAAGGAGGGAGGAGGGGAGGGAGGGGGAAAGATCTTGCATAATGAATTGGGAATCTGAACGGCACTGAATTTCTCAGGAACACCAGCAGATGTCAGAAGGCAGTGGGGCAATGTCTTCAAAGTTCTGAAACATGTTGTTCAACCTAGAATTAAATATTTAGCCAAACCATCAACCAAGTTTGAAGGTAGAACAAAACATTTTCAGTCATGAAAAGATACAATTGTCCCTCTGGCATGCAATCTTTCCTAGGAGCTACTAGAAGATGAATTTCAAAAAATAATAATAAAAAATATATAAATAAACCAAGAAAGAGGAAGCCTGGATCTAGGAAACCAGTAAAGTCCCAAGATGACAGCTATGCACCACACGTAGAGATGGGAGCATAAGGACAGAAAATGTCAGAATCAGAAGGAATACATCCAAGAAAAAAGTAGAACTATTAAAAAAAAAAAGATGATCAAATTCTAAGCAACACTAAACTAAGCAAATGGAAAGAATGTCTATCTCAAGGAAAAACAGAACAAATGCTGTGTAAGAACAATAGTGTAATCACAGTGCACTATGTGACTGAGTTGTAAACAATATTTTCATAGCCTTAATAATGGTAATGACCAACTATTAAATTATCCAAAATATGTGATATAACTATTTTGAGAAGATGAAACAGGAAGTGTATATGTAAAGGAGTGAAAAAGCTAAGTCCTCAACCCAGTTTATGACCACCTCTGGTCTAGGGACTGACAGTTCCCTCTGCCAGGAACTCTCTTTCCCCAAATAAGACTTGGCTCACACTCTTATTTCATTCAAGTCTCTGCTTAATTATCATTTCTTTTGTGCCACATGTCTAAAATAATGCTCCTCCGATCTATAATATCTATCATTCTTTCCTGCTGTGTTTGTCTTCATAACATTTCTTGAACTCACTTTATATTTTTATTTAACCAAAAGTTAGGTTATAGATACTTAATAAAAATAAGTTGAATTATTTCAAAAAAAGAAAAAAGTAAAATTGAATTACCATGGCAGGAAATCAATTGTTAATCTCAACCTTAGCTTGGGTTTCCCCAGAAGCAGACTCAGAGACAGAGACGGAGACGGAGACGAGACGAGGACAACTGCCAAAAGCTCATTTGGGAGATAAAGGAAACACCACAGAGAAGTGAGGGAGTGAGACAGGGAAAGGAAGTCCATGTTGAGTGCATTCTCAACCAGAATCCAGTTGGGATTAATCCCTGTGGAGAAACTCTGGAGAGTGTTGTAGACTATGCCTTAGAATTATCACATCAGAGAAGCGAGGGAACGAAGGGATTTATGCTCCCCCCACCATCAGTGGCAGAGGACTATTTCTGGGGGAATTCTCCAGCACTTCCCGCCTGGCCCTGTGACAGGGAGGGCAGTCTTTGAAGAAAGTCCTCAGGCAAAGAGATGAAGGTACTAGCAGATAGAACCACTCAGCTGCACTGCAGAAGTTAGGCCTGAGGGTGGGGCACTGGAAGTTCTGCTACAATGCCTAAAATTGATAATACAAAGAACAGCAGTACAAGCAACTTACTCAGTCTTAAATGCCACCAGACACATCCAAAAGAGTCGAGAGGAATTGCATCTGGAGAGCAGGACTGAGGAGCAGGAAAGGGACTGCTATATTTGTTATAATTTTTTCTAAACACTTAAAGTATCATTTCACTTTGAAACATGGTCCATGTCTTATTTTGAAGGGAAAAAATATAAATTTTAAATGAGTATGAATTTCACCAGGAAGCCATCCCACACTGATTTGATTCTAAGTTTCTAGAGGAAAATGTCACAAAATGATTAACCAGCCCTGTGGAAAAAGGAACTCAGGGAATGTTAATTGAAGAGAACTGAAGCCAGGCGCACTGGAAGTCAATAATCAGTTGCAGTCAAACCTGAAAACTTTTAAGTTCCTACAATGTGCCAAACACTGTGCCCCATGTTAGAAAGATGATGAGGTAAGACCCTCTTCTCGGAAGTCTGTGGTCTAGGGAGGAGGCAACCTTACACTAAGAAGGTGTGTCCTTCTCTCTCCTTTTTCTCCTTCCTGCTACTTGGAACATGAGCCTGTTGGGTTGAGCTGGAGTACCATCTTGGACCATGCAATGGAACCTTTGTATTGAGGAAGGCTGAATGGCAAAGTAGATGCCCCTGACTCCCAGCTTCAAGGCACAGCCAAGCTGGCCCAGGACTGCCGACTTTTATGTGAAGTGGGAACAAACATCCACATTGTTTATGCCACTGTTATTTTGGATGTTCTGTCACTTACAGCTGAACCCAATCCTAAATCATATCTGGAGATTGCAAATGAAAATATGCAGTTCAGTGTGATGAGATGATAGCTACAAGTCATGGTGGTGATACAAAGGAATGAATAACTAACTTAACCTGGTATGAACAAGAAGGCCTTCTCAGAAAAAGTAATGGCAGTTGGATTTAAGAAAAAAGATTGAGTTTTCCAGACAGCCAGGATATGCAATGGTAAAGTGTTAGTCTTACAAAGCTGCTACTATCACAAATACCACAAAATAGGTTGGCTTAAACAATGGGAATTTCTTTCTTCCCAAAGACTGGGGCATCTCCTACTGGCTGGGGTTCCTTGGTTGCCCCATCACATGGCAATATCCTCTCCTTTCTGATTTCTGTGGCTTCGGGGTTTTCTTTATAAGGCCTCTAGTAATCTGAATTAAAGCCCACCTTGGTTCTCTTTGCCACACCTTAACTAAAAATAACATCTTCAAGAGAACTTATTTATAATGGGTTCACAGCCACAGATTAAGATTAAGAACATGTCTATGTTGGGGCACATAATTTAATTACTGTAGAAAGGTAGGCATTCCAGAGTGGAATATTATGTACAGACATGGATGGCAAAGTGAAAGAACACTTCCATGCAACCACCTGTAAGTCTACATGGATGAAGTATGGAGGAAACAAGGCAGATGATGATGGAACTAAAGAGGGAGATAGAGGTAAGGTGACCAAAAAAAAGGAAAAAAAAACTTAGAATGCCAGCCCTGGGTGTTTGAACTTTATGTCACAAAGAGGAACCATCAATAAGTACATAACAGTGGAACAATATTATCAGATTAACATTTTAGAAAGATCACTTTGGCTAAAATATGAAGGCAGCTTGGAAGAAATAAGAAGGGAGGCAAAGAGACCAAGTTGAAGGCCATTGCAATGGTTGCTTAGTTTGGTGATAACGGCCAAATGAGTGCAGAGGCATTGGGAACAGAGAGGAATGAACAACTTTACAAAATAATTCAGAAAATAAAATTGATTGATTGTGGAATATGAAGGAGGGAGGCTACCAGGATGACTCTACTTTTCTGGCTTGGATTTTTGGCAAATAAATCATTACAGAGAACAGGAAACACAGAATAAGTAGCAGATTTGGAGGTGAATGCTGGAATGCTAATTATTAGCTCAGCTTCAAATTCATCCTTCTGAACTCTGAACACCACATTTCTTCTTTGCCAGGTAGCTCCCTGCTATGTTCTATCAACAGGGGACACTAAAGGGAGACCAGAAGGCTGGAAGAGGAGAAGGAATGTGCCCCTTCCCGCTTTACTTGTCATTCCTACCATGGCCACCCAGCAATGGTACTTTAACTGAGCAGTAGTAGACTAGGATTTTTTTCCACCTCCTAGAACCAGCCCTATAACATCCCTTCAGAGATTCAGCATCAGCAAATCAGTGCCCTTTCCTCTGAGGCCTGGGACCCATCTCTGTGGTTTCTGCTCCAAATTTCCATGGTTTCAGCACCATAATGGGCCAACCCCTCTCTTCCTGGACTGAATCTCAGCTCCGTGGGTCCTCCTCAAAGCTTCTGGATTCTATGGACGACAACCTCTTCCCTTGCCGTCCCTGCTTTGGAGGGGGTAGCTGCTTCCTATAGTTACCTTGCTGTACCTCAGGGCTTTTCCAGTCCTCTAATGCCTTTTAACAGATTTCATACATTAAATTCACTCTGTTGAAATACCAGATCCTGGCTGATGCAGGTTTTAGTATCAAGACGGTCTCAGGAAATAAACCCCCAAATATGGGGCTGTGGGGGTGATTTGGCTGTGAAACCCTCAGGTGGAGCTGCCTGGGAAGCATCTGATCATTCTAGTCTGGAGTTAGAGAGGAAGAGGGGCTGGAGAAGATCATCCTCAGCATGTAGGTCATGGTTAATTCCTCTGGAGGTCTGTGAAGGGAGAAGAAAAACACCTGAATTCAGAACCCTAAGGAGCTCCAAAGTTTAGAAAGCAGACATAAGAAGAAAAACAAGGGGCGGGCACAGAATATAAGACACAATGATCTGAAAATTAGGAGAAAAGTCAGTAACATGCAATGTTGTAAATCCTAAAGGAGGAAAGTTTTGAGAAGGAAGTAGTCATTGTACAGATGCTGAGATAATGACTAAACAGCAAACAGCAGACTTGGTAAGAATCCTTTTATGGAGGGGTGAGATAGAACCGTGATCTGAGAGGCTTGAAGAGTGAATGGAACATGAGATAAGGTAGAGAGAATATTACCTAGAGGGCCAGAGGCGAGTATTCCTATTTTCACACAAGGGAAACTTGAGCTTCTTTATAGGCTGTCGGGAAGGAGTCACTAGAAAGTGAGGCTGGGCTATAGCAGAGCGATGGAAAAGAATGAGAGGATCTAAGTGCACAGGGAAATATAAGCCTTGAGGAGAAGGTCTATAAAGTTCTCTGGGACTGTTCTTTCACCAAAAAGATATTTTAGCATGTTTACTATATGTCAGGCACTGTTCTAGAAGCTGGGGAGGCAGCAATAAATAAAAGAGATACAAATCAGAGGCTAGAAGCAAAGTGCAAAAACAGGCTTGGGAGTGAAGTTTACAGCAAAATCTCATCAAGTTATCAGGGAAGGAGGCAGTAGATTTAGGAAACTGACTCCTGCTTCAGTGTGTGTATATATATATATATATTTTATTTAGACCAGGTGGATGTCACAAAAAAATTTGTACAGAAAATGCAGAATTCCCATATGCATATCCCCACACACAGTTTTCTCTATTATTAACATTTTGCATTAGTGTGGTACCTTTGTTACAATTCATGAAATATAATTATTATTGTATTATTAATTATAGCCCATAGTTTACATTAGGACTCACTCTTTGTGTTGTACAGTTCTATTCTGGTAGCATAAACACAACTGAGAATTAATCATTTAGTCACTTTCAACACCAAAATTCAGTGACGGTAAATACATTCACAACGTTGTGCTACCGTCAACACCATCCATTACCAAAACTTTTCCATCACCCCAAATAAAAACTCTGTACCAATTAAGTACTAATTCCCCATTCTCTAACCGCACCCAAGCCCCTGATAAACTAGTTTCTGACTCTATGCATTCACATATTCTAATTGTTTCATCTAATTGAAACCATACAAAGTTTACCTGTTTGTGTGCTTGGCTTATTTCAGCCGACACAATGTCTTCAGGGTTCATTCATGTTATTGTATGTATCAAAACATTATTCCTTTTCATGACTGAATAATATTCTATGGTGTGTACATACTACAGTCTGTTTCTCCATTCATCTCTTGATGGACACTTGGATTGCTTCCTCTTTCTGGTAATTGTGAATAATACTGCCATGAACACTGGTGCGCAAATATCTTCTTGAGTCCCTGCTTTTAATTCTTTTGAGTATATACCTAGAACTGGGAGTGCCAGGTAATCTATACTGGCAATCTCGTAATGGTAATTCCACACTGAATTTTCTGAGGAACTGCCATACCGTCTTCCATAACAGGTGCACCACTTTACATTCCCATCAACAATTGTATGACAGTCCCAATTCCTCCACATCTTTATGAGGATGGAATTTTTTTAATAGTAGCCATTCCTGTGAGGGTGAAATGATATCTCATTGTGGTTTTTGATTTGCATTTGCCTAATGGCTAATGATGTTGAGCATACTTTATGTGTTTATTGACCATTTGTTTATCTTCTTTGCAGAAGTATCTATTCATGTCCTTTGCCCATTTCTTAATTGGGTTGTTTGTCTTTTTGCTGTTGAGTTCTTATATATTCTGGATATTCAACTCATATTATTTCCAAATATTTTTCCCATTCTGTACATTGCCTTTTTGGTGTTTTTTTATAAAGTCTTTGTGCTGGTTTGAAAGGAAGTATGCCCCCTAGAAAAGCCATGTTTTAATCAAAATATCATTTCATAAAGGTAGAATAATCCCTGTTCAATACTGTATGTTTGAAACTGTGATTGGATCATCTCCCTGGATGATGTGATTTAGTCAAGAGTGGATGTTAAACTGGATTAGGTGACGACATGTCTCCACCCATTTGGGTGGGTCTTGATTGGTTTATTGGAGTCCTATAAAAGGGGAAACGTTTTGGAGAAAGAAATTCAGAGAGAGCAACACTACGAAGCAGAGAGTCCACCAGCCAGCAACCTTTGGAGATGAAGAAGGAAAATGCTTCCCAGGGAGCTTCATGAAGCCAGAAGCCAGAAGCCAGGAGAGAAAGCTAGCAGATGATGCTGTGATCGCCATGTGCCCTTCCAGATGAGAGAGAGAAGACCTGACTGTGCTTGCCATGTGCCATTCCACTTGAAAGAGAAGCCCTGAACTTCATTGGCCTTCTTGAACCAAGGTATCTTTCCCTGGATGCCTTAGATTGGACATTTCTATAGACTTGTTTTAATTGAGACATTTTCTCCCAATTTTCAATTTTTCTCCCTTCTAATCCATTTGCCAATCATGCTGTTTCCCATTTAAATCCCCTGCACATGCCCACCTCTCCAACAGCATCTCTGATGGACATCATCTAACACCTATACTCCAGCCTCTTGTAATCCATAAAATGACTTGCCCTGAATGTGGCATGCTATCTCATGACTGTGCTGAGCTTTCTGTCTTAAATGCAATATTTTTCATTCTTTGACTTTTACTCAAAATTTTAAACTAACCCCAAGCTTCATCTCTCCTAGGAGTAATTGTCATAACAGAATTCACCACTAACTGAGTGCCGACTGTATGCTAGAACTTTGCAAACATTATCTTTATTAGTGCCAACAACTTTACATGACAGATATTGAATAAGGAAAAGGTGAAATTTTATCCCTTCATCAGCCCCTTAGGAGAAATTTAGCAAATAGAGCATAGGCCTTGGGATCAGAATTATCTGTGAATTTGTTAAAATGCAGATTCCTGAGCCCTACATAGACTTACAGATTCACCAATTAATTTTTAGCATGGGCCTGTCATTTGTCAATGTAGAAAGTTCGGAAATGTAACTCAGGGCAAAAAGGGAAATTAATGCCCTCAACATTATATAGCCAGCATTGTTCATTCAAAAAATAAAATCAAAGCAATGTTTTAGCAGGAATAAATATCAGTCCCCAAACTTTTGTATAAGAAATGCCCATTTCTCTCTTCTCTATAAATCTGATTTTAAATACTTCTCCCTTGAGTACTGCAAGAAAGTCACTCTCCCCTATCCCCAGCATCAGTTCAGAAAGCTCAGGTTCATGAAGTACCCATGAAACAGGGCAAGGGCCACTAATCTCTAGTCAGTCATGGTCCCTGCTTGTATCCATGTTGTCTGGGATTGCAGTGGGCCTTGAGAAATTGAAGACTTGCCTCTTGCATGGTATTGTTGGAGCATTGGGAATCTTTGCTGAGGCTGAGAATCATTTGGCCCTCTAAGAAGTTCCAGTTCCAGCAAGTTCCCACAGTTGGAGGTACAGAGCCTCACTGCTTGCGGGTTTCTTGAACCATCTTCCCTTCCCTGCCTCTGGAAATCTCTTCCTTCTCTCTCCCCTCCATCAGAAGTTGTCCTTTCAGTTCCTAACCCATCTATGGCAACTACTATAGTCTGCGCAATGAGCTCAGGCCTTAAAGAAAACAAAAACCTGGAAAGAAAGGACTCATAGACAATTTCCAGGGTAATAGGTGCTTTAGTTTGCTAAGGCTGCTTGAATACAATACACCAAAAATGGATCAGCTTTTACAAAGGGGAGATATTAACTTACAAATTTACAGCTCCTCAGAAGAAAGGCAGCTTGCTTTCACCTGGGTTTCTCTGTCACATAGAAAGGCACACATGGCAAAGTCTACTGGCCTTTTCCTGGCATCTGGGTTCAAACGGCTTTCCCTGGGATGTTTCCTCTGTTCATCTCCAAATGTCTGGGTCTGCATTGGCCCTGACTGCTGAGCTGAGGTGTGCTGGACTGCTGAGCTCTGCTGAACTGTGTCTCTCTCTTCTGGCTTCCCCTTTTAAGCCTCACTCACTGTGGAAGTCACTCCCCTTAGCTGACTACAGGTGTAATCAGCCACAGATGAAATTCCTGTGCTAATGATTTAAGTCTACAGCAACAGAACAGCTGGGTACCATCATCTGGCAAGTTGACACCTGAGCCTAGCTACTACAGAGGATTCACCCTTCTCTTGCTCCTCTGGTGAGTATTGGTCATTGAGACCAGATCTCATTACAGCACTGAAAGAGATGAGTGGAGGAAAACAAATGTGGACTACCTGGCAATACCAGCAGTCACAGATTTGCAAATCTTAAGAAGGTACTGAAAAAATAAGGAAAAAACTCCTGAAAATGCATAATTTATTTCAAGAAGGATAAGAGATCCCAGGATAAAAGGAAGAGAGAAAGAGGCTAAAAGGAAAAGGTCCTGGAAAGAGAAAAGATGGGGGACTCCACATTATACAAAGAACTCCTATAAACCAAAAATAAAATTTAAAATCTAGTGGGGAGGCAAAACACTTAAACAAAAGCTTGATGGAAGAAGAAATAAAATAGCCAATAATGATATGTAAAGATACTTGAAAAGCAATGCAAATTAAAGCCAGAGTGAGATACTGACATTAAAATCTGACACAAAACTTTAAAATTTGGTCACATCGAGTGTTGCCGAGATTGCAGAGAAATTAGAATTGTTTATATTCCTGGTAGGGAGGAAATTGTTGCAAACACTTTGGAAAATAATTTGATATTATCTAGGAAATTTGAAGATACAGATATCTTATAGACCAGATAAGCACCTAACATGTAATCCTTGGATTCCCAAGAGTCCCCAAGAACCTTTCAGTAGGTCTGCAAAATCAAAACTGTCTTCATAAAAATGCTAAGATATAATTTGCCTTTTTCACTGTTCACATTTAACACTCTATGTCCTTTACTAGTAAACACTCACAGTAAAAAAAATAAAAAGAAAAAATCTGACCATATCACTTAAAAAATTCCTTGGAGAAGTAAAAGACATTAATTTCATTAAATCTCAACTCCTGAATATTTTTAATATTCTATGTGACAAAATCGGAATTAGCCTGAAGCACCTATGCTGCATATTGAAGTATGAAATTTGTCTTGAGGAAACACCCTTGTGCAATTGAGTTGTGAGCTCAACGTGATTTTCACAGAACATGATATTTACTTGAAACAAACACAGACCCTCCATGGTTATTCAGATTTGACTATTTGGGAGACATTTTCTTAAAAATAAATGAAGCAAGCCTTTCGCTGTTGCCAATGAAAAAATTCAAGCTTTGCAGCAAAAAATTGGAATTTTGAAAATTTGTATCTACCACCAGAGCTTGACAAGTTCCCCACACTCAAAGACTTTTCTGGTGATATTACTGAATGTGATTTTTTGATATTATGTGATGAAATATATTAGCATTTTTAATATCTCTAGAACTCCATGAGCTGACATTTTTCCAATGGCAATGATGTTACCAAATTATGCATGGGCAAGAGATAGGCCAATGAGTTTTAATGTAAGAAAGCACAAAAAGGTCACTTATACAGTTTCAGATTCTATATTGCAACTAATTTTTAAGAAACTATTATTTGTCAAGTTTTGGTGTATATCAAAGAAGAATATCTAAAAATATCTGAAAAGGCTATTAAAATGCTACTACCTTTTCCAACTACATATCTGAGTGAGGTCAAATTTTTTTCATAAGCTTCACCCAAAACAATTCTTAACTTATTGACTAGAGAAGCAGATCTGTGCATCTAGCTGCCTTCTACTAAAGAGATTTTTTAATGTAAAACAATAACATTTCATTACTTTTTCTTATTTTGGAAGATAGAATTACTGTCATAAAAAATTATTTACATCTACGTATAATAGGTTTAACACTGTTTTTAAATAAACTAAGTGAACTTTTTAAAATTTTCTCAATTTTAATTCCTAATAAAACAAATATTAATAGATAAGCCTATATAACCAGTAGCTCTTTAGGGTCCCCAATAATTAAGAATGAAGAGGATCCTGAGACTAAACAATTTAAGAACCTCAATTATAGAGAAATACTTGCATATGTGTATTTCTCTACAAGCTGGAGAAGTATTCCAGAATATTTATAGTAGTACTACAAGTAATTGAAAAAACCTGGAAACAATTCATTCAACATTAGAATGATAAATAAGATATGGTATATTCATGCAATGTAATATCATACACTGGTGAAGATGAATGATCTGAATCTCATGTAACAACAAAGATTAATGTCACTAATATAATGTTACGGGGGAAAAAGAAAGTGGGAGGAGAATGCCTGCAGTATAATTTCATTTGTGTACCAACTTTAAATATTCAAAACTCAAATTTCAACAGTATTATTTAGTTACTCAAACTTCCAAGACAAGCAAAAGAATGAAAAAATAATTCAGCCTAGAGGTTACCTCGGCGAGCAGTACAGAGATGGATTGGGAAAAGATGTACTGGGAGCTTCAAAGATAATGTTTTCTTTATCATTTGGGAGTAGGTACATGGGTATTTGTTGTATTTTCATACTTCATACTCTGCAGATTTTATTTTTTTGCAAAAGGATATAAGTTATATAGAAAAATAAAGTTCATGAAAAACTACGACTTTGAAAATGAAGAGTAAAGTGGAAGGATTTATCCTATATATACAGTATATCTACAGTATACCCTAGATATAGTATAAAACCATGGTAATAAGACAGTCTGACACTGGTGTAGGAATAAACATAGTCCAAGGGAAGAGAGGAAAGAGCTAGGTTAAAGTCCTGTGTATGCTTGGGGATTACTTATACCACAAAATTAAAGGGAAACAGATCAATATATTGCACTGGGGAAACTAGCTCACTAGATCAATAAAAATAGAACTGGATCTTTACCTAATCCCACAATTCAAGGTGGACTCCAAATAGATTAAAAATCAAAATGTGGAAGATAAAACTATAATATAAGTAGATAACAGTAGAATAGAGTTTTTTATGATATAGGACTAGGAAAGAACTTCTTAAGCAAAGTCCAGAAAGAATAAGCCATGTGGTAGAAAATTAATGGATTTGGTAACATCAAATCCAAAGATTTTTTGTGCGATGAAAGTTAACTGATAAATGGCAGAATGGCAAACAACATAACATCTAAAACTGACAAATGCTGATATCTAGCATTTTCAAGGAGCTCCTACAAATCAATAAATCAACAAGTAAAAAATCAGAAATCCCAAAAGAAAAAGATCAATAACTATGAACAGCCAATTCACTGAAAGAAAACACCAAAAGTCCAACAAGCACATGAAAAGATGCTCAAATGCATTAGTAATTAGAGCAATGCAAATTAAAAATCAATGCTCTATCACTTAACATCTGTCTGCTTGACAATAATTAGAAAGCTAAATAATGCCAACTGGTGTTAGGGATGTGAGAACATGGTGGCCTTGTGCAGAGCTGGTGGGAGTGTGGATGGGGGTAGCCATTCTGGGATCACTCTGGAAGTACTCAGATTAAGTATTCAGATACTCAATAGCCCAGCAAGTCAGCTCCTGGTTAGGTATGCCAGAGAAATTCTCCCACCAATCCCAAAAAGGATCCATATGAAACTATAGCAGCAGCATATCCCACAGCACATATTCTACAACAGCACAAACCGGAATGAAAGAATCCATATCAAGTATATTAGAAAGATCTAAGGAAGGAGAAGGGAATGAGAATAGAAGAAAACAACAGCATAGAGCCTTCAGAAACCTTGGAATGAGAAATATGATTAACTAAATCCCCTGCACCTAAAGTAAAAAAAAGAAAGAAAGAACAGAAAGGAAAGCATAAAGAAGAAAGACTGAAAATAAAATGAAAGAGCATGAGTTAGGGGATGGGAATATGCCTGCCTGGACACTCCCAGACTGCTGGGCTGGGAGACTGCCTCCCTGTTCATGCATAGGAAAGCAGAGGAGCTCCTGCAGGGGCCTCCCGTGGTCCTCCTCCACTGCCCTATTATCAGGCAAGAGCTTCTTAAGCTTTCATGGGCTCCAGCGTGCACTTAGCTGGGGGGTGGAGAGGAGACAACGTATCCAAATCAGATGGGAATGGTCATTGGTAAGAAAAGCATTATGGACAATTGAGCACCTAGAAATGTCTACCCACAAGCGCCATCAGGTAGAATGATGACGATATCACCTTCCTTTGCTCTTTTTCTGCCTCTTCCCCTCGTCATGCCCAGGATAGCTAGAAATATGCCCTATCACACAAGGTGTGGCATTATCATCTTCAATTTAAAAATAAGGGAACTTGCATTCAGAGTGGTTCAAAATTCACCCCAGTTTTTCACTAAGATTGGTATTTCAGCTCAGTCACCTGCTTCCAACATAATACAAGCTTCCTGAAGCCCTCTCTCCTTGAGCTCTCAAAGGAGCCTGTGAAAATCTCAGGTATATCTCTTAACCTTCCATGTGGTAATTGCCTATTCAATTGCCCGACTCCCCACCAAAACCCAAGCTTCTTACCTTCTCTGTGTCCATTGCCTAAAATTCATCTACATGATGGTCTAGCAACAGCTACCCAGTGGCCCCCTTTTCCAGAAAACGCTGTGACACAAAGGGGTGGAGACCTCTATTTTCATATTGCTGTAATGACCCTGTCAATCTGGCTACAGCTTTTTGGTCTCAGGGTAGACACCAGATTCCCTCATGACAACTGGAAACTTGAATGGAGAGATACAGTGGTGAGAGACAGCAAAATGGAGTTTGCTTGGTGGCAGTGCCCTGGAGAGAAGAGCTATAAATCCTGCTGCTAAAGGTATCGGAAGCTGTCCATCCCTGCCTGGCCTGAAGCTTAGTTATTCAGCAATTCTTACAGTTCACTACATTCCTGAATTCATTAGGGTAAAGGCTAATTTGCTTCATAAAAAAAAAAGAAAAGAAAGAGCCCTGAAATGCAGTGTCTCAAACAAGAAAGAGGCTTATCTTTTGTAAAGTAACACTCCTTCAGGATAGCTCTGCTCCATGCAATCATTTAAGGACACTGACTGCCAGCTGCCCTGCCATCTTCAGCACGGGGTTTCCAAGGACATTCCAGCCAGCAAGGAGGGGACAATGTTTTACATTGTTTTAGGGGCCAGACCAAGAAATGGCACATGGAACTTCTACTCAGGCTCATCACCAAGAACTCGGATATATGGTCACACCCAGCTGCCAGGGCAGAGAGAAACAATACCCCTGGCTGAACAGCCACATCTTCACTTCAACTCTTTTACTATGGGTATTAGTTTCCTAGAGCTGCCATTAAAAATTACTACAAACCAAGATTGCTTAAAACAACAGAAATTTATTCTCTCATTGTCCTGTAGGCCATAGGTCTGAGCCCAAGTGTTGGCAGAGCTGAATGTTCTAGGAGAGAGTCCATTCTCTGCCTCATTCAACTCCTGGTGGCTGCCAGTGCTCCTTTTGTTTGTCACACTGCCTCCTCTTCAGCTCTGTCAAATCTCCCTCTGCCTCACTCTTAAGAACCCAGTTGTATTTGGATTTAGGGCCCACCCAGACAATCTAGGGTGATCTCCCCATCTCCAGGTCCTTAATGTAATTACTTCTGCAAATGCCATTCCTCCAACAAACTAACATTCACAGGTTCCAGGGATTAGGTCATGGACATGCCTTTCTGGAGGCCACCATTCAATCCACTGTATCATAGAAGAAGAACAGAACATCTTCAATGAACTAGAAGTCTTCAGCTATCAGCCATTATGAGTTTCTAATAAACCTCTCCCCCTTCCCATAAACTAGCCACTATTTCCATTGCTTACAATCAAAAGAAACTTTGTTGGTACATTTTTCTGCAAGAGAAGGGGTCATTGATGGAAACTTAAGCATGTCTGTAGACATTTAGGACCTGGCAGTTCAGAGCATGAGGGTGGGGGTGGGGCAGGGTAAAGATCAACGGAGATCCAGAAGAAGACAGAGATCTTTAGCATCTTATCCAATCAAGAAGTGGGTGAAAGTCTGAACCATAAGGAAGGGCTGCTCCTGGAGACCCAGACCCAGGTGGAAAGGCAGATGCCTGCCAGGCAGAAGGGGAGTCAGGGTAGAAGCCTCATCAGATTAGTCCAGACCTGTGTGCAGAGTGGGCAGGTGAGCACCCAGGGGCATGGTCGGAGGTCCCACCGTTTGTCAACCCTACAGGCAGGAGCAGGATTAGCTGAGATCTTGGTGTGGGGGCATCTTCTCAGGCCAAGAATCCAGCAGTTCAAGAGGATGGCAGGGCCCGGGCTCACACAAGCACAGTTCTCCCATGCCAGTCAGAAGTCCCGGCACAGAGACCGCCCCCTCCACCTGCTTCCTTGCTGCTGTTAAGATACAGGCTTTCTCAGGCATTTGCTGCACGAAGCTGCTTCCATTTCCCAAAGGTACCTGAGCCCTCCTAGGTCCAGAGTGACCTGAACCCAGCCAATCTGAGTGAATTCAGGGACAAATCCTCATGGGCCCCACACCCAGGGGGCTGCAGCCCACCTGCCCCACCCGGGAGCACTACCTCCTTCCACTTTGGAAAAGCACACAGTAGCTCCTCTCTATGTCAAAGGGGGGTACTCAAGGTTCATAAGTTGTGGGGAGGGGGATTTCCTTAAGTCACATTCAAAAAAATAAGAAAGGCAAGATCCTTCTGACCAAAAGAGAATGACCCTGTATTTCATGTAGTGGACACTGTAAGAAGCTTTATAATAATCTTATAGGTGTTTATTGCTCTTTAGCATTTATTAAGTGTTCTCACATACATTATCCCCTTTAAAATTCAAAACAATCCTGTGAGGTAAGCAAGGCAAGGGGTTTTGTTCTACTATATGAATTTTTTTAATGAGGGCCAGAAGGTGGGTCTTTTAATTCAAACTCTGGTGACTTTACCTTTAGAAATGAGAATAATAGTTAATATTGTGAACGCTTATAATATCCAGGGCACTTGGCTGATGTCTTTATAGGCACTATCTATTTAAGCATCAAAGCATTTGAAACAACATTATGGTCTGTTCCATTTGACAGATGAGAAGACAGGCTCAGAAACACTGGAAAGAAGGTTTTCCACGTATTGTGATATAAAATCTGAACTCCACAGCCTCATACAATCTTAAGGCTGGATGATTTCAAAAGGTGACCTAATTCTTTCACCTGCCTCGAGCCAGAAACTAAATAGTCACAAGGATTCAAGGAGAAAAGTTCACAATTTCCCTTGGCTACTCCCATAAAGCCTCCTGTAGGTTCTAAATCTTAATTACAGGAAGCTTTCTTTTTGATACAGACACAGTGGTTAAAGCACGGAAACATCCCTAGGTTGGCTTGAAACTGTTATGTACCCCAGAAAATGCTATGTTCTTTTAATCCATTCTTGTGGTTGCAGACCTATTGCGGGTGGGACCTTTTGATCAGGTTGTTTCCATGGAGATGTCACCCACCCAATTCAAGGTGGGTCTTAATCTTTTTACTCAATCCTTTCATAGTCCCCTATGAAGAGAATAAAAGAACAAAACCAGAGAGAGACATATGGAGAGCAGAGAGATGAAACCAAGAGGAGGACACAGAGAGAAAATGCCTCAGGAGAAGCAAGAAGGACCCCTAGGAGCTGAGAGAGCCATTTTGAAACCAGAACCAAAAGAGAAGTACAAGCAGACATCACCATGTGCATTAACATGGGACAGAGGAAACCGGATGCCAGCAGCATTTCCTCAGAGAAGGTATCTTCCTCTTAATGCCTTAATTTGGACATTTTCATGACCTTAGAATTATACATTTTTAACCTAATAAATCACCATTGAAACAGCCAATCTGTTTCTGGTATACTGTATTCTGGCAGCTTTGGCAAATTGCATCAACCCCACCCCACCCCCACCCCTCTCCAGATTAACAAGAGATTACAGATTGGCCCAAACCCCATTCTCACCAAATATTGAGCAACTCAGAGATGCTGTGCACATTTTACATTAGTAAGAATTCCTCGACTCAAAATTAATTTAAATTTAAAGTAAATGGAGCATGGATTTCTAAATGGATGCTCTCTCCTGGCTATAAGCAACATCACCAGTGCACCAGGCATGTACTCCAGCAATGGCAGGACAAACAAATCAGGTGCATTTCCTAGGTCTTGGGCCACCTGTCCAGGAATTCTCAAAGCTGTGAGTGGATTGACAGCAAACATCAGAGTGGACAGACCGTCTGATTTCACTTAAAGGAAATCCAAGGGTGACTTTCTCAAAACTAGGCAATCCCTTAGGGGTTGCTCTTTGAAATAAATCCCCAATTCCAATGAATATTAGGCTGAGTTGAATCATTGTTCAGCACCCAAATCACTTCCTATCTTGGACAGGTAGTTAAAAAAAAAAAAAAAGGTAATGAGATCTACCTAAGAAGCTATATGTTTGTTTAATCCTGACAATCACTAGTTTCATTTATCAAGTTTTCCAATAAGACTTTTAATTGGAAGTCCGGTGATTTAGCTATAGAAATAAGAATAATAATAATTGACATTGTGAACCTTACTCTATCCCATGAGGGATATGTGTGACTGATGTCACACACTCCCCTCCACTGTATTCCCAACCGCCATACAATTTTGGTTTGTTTTACATTGACAAATAGGATCAGAGACTGAACTTTGTGGACTTCCTCATCCTGTCTGCCTCTTACCTTGCCTTCTGTCAGCTTGCTGGGATCCTCCTCACTCATCTGAGCTGTAAAATCTAATTGCCCTTTGTCAAACATCTATATTGCTTCTTCATATGACTTGTTAATAGTGCTCAGAAGAATTTCAGTGGCAAAAATCCTAATTTTTACAATGCTACTTGCAGGGATGTAACACTGTCAACACTTAGTGGCAATAACATTCCAACAGCCTTGTACATTTTAACTATTTTTGACTGAAGCAGGAAAATATGTGCTTTAGGTGGGGAATCAATACAGTGCTTTGCACCAAACTCATTCTCTTTCCCCTGAAAGGCCCATGGTGATAATGGTAAATGTGTTGTGTCAAGAAGATTGCTGCAGTAGGATATTTGCTTAAGTAACTTAGCTTAAGAATTTAATACAGTGGGGAAGAAATGTCTTGGCCTTGCCAGCTTTCAAAATTTGGCAGGACTTGCAGGCTGGAGCTTAAAGTTTATGTAGATGACATACAAGATAAATTTGCAGGAATGGTACACATTTCTTGACAATCAGCTGAACACTTTTTCTTTGGCTTAAAACAAGAAAAATTTACTGCCTCACAGTTGTGTAGATCATAAGTCCAAAATAAAGGAGTCAGAAGGGCCATGTTCCTTCTGAAGCCTGCAGGGAAGAATCTGTTCCTGGCCTCCCCTGGCCTCTGGTGGTGTCCAGCCATCCTTGGAGGTCCCTGGTTTATGGCAGCATTGCTGATCTCTGCCTCTATCACCTGGCCGTCTTCTCTCTCTGTGTCTCCCCTCCCATCATATTGCTCAAAGGGTCCACCCTATTCTGGCACGACTTCACTTTTTAGAAAAAAAGATGTATCCTGGTCACACATATACTTAAATTTATATATTTTAAAATTTATATATTTTAAGGAGAATTAAAATTTCCCATTCGAACCACACTCAGATATACAATTCAGTGCCATTAATTCCATTTACAGTGTTGTGCTGTCACCGCCACCATCCATTACCAAAACTTTTCTATCACCCCAAGCATGAACCAATTAAACACTAATTCCCCATTCTATATTCCCACCCCAGCCCCCAGTGATCCATATTTTAATGTTTTACTCTATGAATTTGCATATTCTAATTATTTCATGTAAGTGAGATCATACAGCTCTGCCCTTTTGTGTCTTGCTTGTTTCACTTAATATGTTGCATCCATGTTGTCACATGTATCAGAACTTAATTCCTTTTCATGGCTGAATGATATTCCATTATGTGGATATACCACATTTTTAACAATCCGCCTTTTTTTTTGTATGCTGTGCTGTGAGTGTCACATTTCATTCTTTTCCATGTGAGTATCCCAATATTGCAGCACCATTTGTTTAATTTTTTGGGGGGGAGGGCATTTTGTGGAGAGGAATACATGGGCTGTGAACAATGTATTTTTGATAATGATAAAGTCACAAGTGCAGTTTTCATTAAGGTTTCCTTTAAAACCTGCAATTAGAAAATAAAAACTTTGGCGTTAGGGAAAGCAGTGGCCGCCAGCTTTGGTTTAATATGAGGTCTGGGTTTTCTTCCCATCTCAGCCACTGATTGTCTATAGGAAAGCAGGCAAGTCACATAACCAAATTTCAGTGATCCTGCTTTAAAAGGGTTGAGGCAAAAAAAGCAGAGGATGGCAGGCTAGAAAGGCAAAAAACTTGAAAACTAAAACGTATTTAGTTTCCAAGCTTTTTTTTATTTATTTATTTTTTTATTAATTAACGGAAAAAAAGAAATTAACCCAACATTTAGAAATCATACCATTCTACATATGCAATCAGTAATTCTTAACATCATCACATAGATGCATGATCATCATTTCTTAGTACATTTGCATCGGTTTAGAAGAACTAGCAACACAACAGAAAAAGATATAGAATGTTAATATAGAGAAAAAAATAAAAGTAATAATAATAGTAAAAAAAAAAAGCCTATAGCTCAGATGCAGCTTCATTCAGTGTTTTAACATGATTACTTTACAATTAGGTATTATTGTGCTGTCCATTTTTGAGTTTTTGTATCTAGTCCTGTTGCACAGTCTGTATCCCTTCAGCTCCTAAACAAACTGTGGTATATACATACGATGGAATATTATGTAGTTTCCAAGCTTTTTAAATATTTTGTAAAATATCCAACCTCGTAGACAGTAGGGGACCTTGCTTTTTTTTTTTTTTTTTTTCAGTGCATGGTCCGGGAATTGAACCTGGGTCTCTCACGTGGAAGGACCTTGCAGTTTAATAGAAATCTGTAAATGCTTTTTAAAGAGAATAATACTTTTGCATCATGAATAATTACTTTGAAAATAATGATTCATAAATTTAGAACCAATATATTGAGTTTTATCCAATTGGTGTCCGGTGAGCATCTTTTGTTTATACTTAATTTCTTTTCATGGCTGAATGATATTCTGTTATGTGGATATACCACATTTTTTAACAATCCCCCTTTTTTTTGTATGCTGTGCTGTGAGTGTCACATTTCATTCTTTTCCATGTGAGTATCCCAATATTGCAACACCATGTTGATAACAAACAGCTAGATGTCAGACAAAAGGCCTGGACTGATAGACAAAAGGCCTGCATTCAAGTCCTGGCTCTGCACAAGCTGTGCAGCCTTGAAAAAGTAACTTTCCTTCTCTTGGCATCATTTTATCCATATCTAAAGTAGCAAGGCAAGGCTATCTATGGCTTAAAGAGTGCACCGTGTAGTAGGTGCTGTTGGTGGCCCAGCTAGATCCCCTTGGGTCCATTTCATTGCTTCTGTGCTGGTTTGAAATGACGCATGTACCCTAGAAAAGCCATGTTTTAATCCTAATCCCATTTTGTAAAGGCAGCCACTTCTTCTAATCCCTATTCAACATTACATGAAACTGTAATTAGATCATCTCCCTGGAGATGTGATTTTATCAAGAGTGGTTCTTAAACTGGATTAGGTAGAGGTGTGTCTCCACCCATTTGGGTGGGTCTTGATTAGTTTCTGAAGTCTTATAAAAGAGGAAACATTTTGGAGAACAAGAGAGCTTCAGAGAGAGCAGAGCAGAACAACATAGCTATGAGAAGCAGAGTCTACCAGCCAGCGACCTTTGGAGATGAAGAAGGAAAATGCCTCCCGGGGAGCTTCATGAAACAGGAAGCCAGGAGAAGAAGCTAGCAGATGCCACCATGTTCACCATGTGCCCTTCCAGATGAGAGAGGAACCCTGACCGTGTTCACCATGTGCCTTTCCAGATGAAAGAGGAACTCTGACTGTGTTCACCATGTGCCCTTCCACTTGAGAAAGAAACCCTGAACTTCATTGGCCTTCTTGAACCAAGGTGTCTTTCCCTGGATGCCTCAGATTGGACATTTCTATAGACTTGCTTTAATTGGGACATTTTCTCAGCCTTAGAACTGTAAACTAGCAACTTATTAAATTCCCCTTTTTATTTATTATTTTTTTCCACTCACTGATCGAATCACTCTGGGATTCATTGAGGCATCACTTGGACAAGCCAGCAAAATCTCGTGTCCTACCTGAGATTAATATTTTAAAATGTCACCTTCTGTGTAAGACTAAAGCAAAAAATGTTTATTTGTTACAAAATTTATATTTTGACTAGTACATTTCCTAATGTAACTTATGTAGATAGTTTGTTTGAACACCATAAGTACTTGGAATCTCAGGTAAATTCCCCTTTTTAAAAGCCATTCTGTTTCTGGTATATTGCATCCTGGCAGCTAGCAAACTAGAACAGCTTCTCTACCCCCAACTCCTTGCTTCAGTGTGCTTTTATGCCTTAATGGCTGGCCTGTACCTAGACTCTCTTCTCAGGCTACCTTTGGGTTACTACAGGCAGTTTGTCCTCAGGCAAAGAGTCTGGAAGTGCCTGGGAGTTTGCATTGCCCCAGGAGGGTCCCTTAGCCAATAATTTATGTGGGAGTGTGCAAGCCAGCTCCCTTGCTTTTGTAAGGACAAACTCGAAGGAGTCATTCCCACTCCAGATTTCCCCACAAATCCTTGATCTGCTTCTTGGGGAATGTGACTTGAAAAGCACAGCTAGTAGACAGAGGAATAATAAGAATAACAATACTAGAAATGAGAGAAACGCACACCTGGAGAGAAATGCACACCTGGAGAGAAACATACACCTGGAGAGAAACGCACACCTGGAGAGAAAGGCACACCTGGAGAGAAATGCACACCTGGAATAGAAACAGAACCGTAACACCTAAGAGTCTCTGAATCTCTGTGGCTGGTGGATGAGGGCAATTGCTGAGGAATCTCATCCAGTTTAAAACTCTTTCACGTTTTAAAGTCCAATGTTTATCTTAGTTTGCCAGGGCTGCTTTGGCAAATGACACACAGTGAGTTGGCTTGAACAACAAGAATTTACTGTCTCGTGGTTTTAGAATCCAACATCAAGGTCTCACCAAGCCGTGCTTTCTCCTGGCGTCTGTAGTAATCCGGTGCTGGCCAGCAATCTTTGGAGGTCCCTGGCTAGTATACACATCTCTGCTTCCATCATGTAGCAATCTTTCTCTCCTTTTCTGGCTTCTACTTCCTTGCCCAATTCCTTTGCTTATAAGGATGTCAGCCACATTGGATTAAGATTCACCTTCGTTGAACTTGGCCTCACTTAACTGATAATATCTGCAATGATCCTATTTACAAGTGGGCTCACATCCATAACTTCACTCACCTTAACTACTAACATATTCAAAGATCCAACTTAAAGTGGGTTCATATCACAGGACTTGGGGGGTTCGCATGTCTTTTGTGGGGGACATGATTCAATCCCCAAGAATGTTGGTTGAGTGAGCAAAGGGATGTAGCGAAATAAAGGAATCAAAGTGGACAAAGGGATCTTAGCCAAATGACCTGGTCCAGAGAAATGTTGAGTATCAAATTTCTTTCCCTCCTTTAAAACCTGTCTTATTGTGCCATTCTTCCCTCCTTCCCTATTTTCTTCCCATTTTCTTCCTTCCCTCCTCAACTAGAATTAACTACAATATGCCAAGCATTGAGTCAAGCCTGGTGGATACAAGCAATAAGATCTGTCCTCAAGGGGTCTATGGTACAGGTGGGGCTAACAAGAATCTGCAATGTCATGTCATCAGTGATGCTTCCAAAGTCTCTGACAGTTATAAAGGAGGATTCTTATGGTTATATTTAGGGGGTTAGAAATATCTTCCTCAAGAGGAGGATGCTTGCGGTGGGTCCTGGAAAATGCTAGGTGGCTGGGAACAGGGAGGGAGGGGTATTCCCAACAGGAGACAGTAAGAGCAAAGACCAGAAGCATGTTACAGCAGGAACTGCCCAGAGAATGATTTAAATTGGCCACCGTGTGAATGTTGGGGAGAGACAGTGAGAGGGAAAAGAACAATTAAGATAGGAGAGAGAAGCTACAGAGGAAAAAGCGTGAAGGGCCTCTGATCCCCAGTAAAGAGTCTGAATATTTCCTATGGGCAATGAGGAGGGATTGAAGGGATTGTCCTTCAAATAACTCCAAGGTCACTCAAATGTTTTTTGCCTCCCTCTGCCTTCAAATCCAAAAATGATAGGGAAATACATTACTTTTCCCAGCATTCTTGATTTTTGCCCCCACTGATAGTGCCAACAGCAGAGGCTGCTAATTTAAACTACCATTAAGCTCTGGTGCAGGGCCCTGAAGTAACTTAATGAATATGAACGTGATAACCTGTTCCTCACAAAAGAAGGAATTAAGAAATCATTTATATCAGTGACAGAGTAAAAGGAAAACAGCAATCTTACTCCAGCCAGATAATGGAGATACCAGCCCCTGCTTTGTAGAGTCTTAATTAGCTCTCCTTGGTTCTCTTGTTTTTATTTCATGTTTGAAAAAAATAAAGAAAGAATACCCATAATCTCATGCCACTGGAGTGCGTAAGTTATGGTATGAATACAGATGAGGAGGTACTATGTCCTTACCGCTCACAGGAGGTGGAGGAATGAGGGAAAGGTAGAATTCATGCATGCAAATAATTACTTTCCTTGATGAACTCTTACTCTAGAAGCACCGTAAGCTCTCTGAGGATGCTACCTACCTGCTGGATGAACCTGGACCAAAGCGGTTTCTCGAGTGAGGTGGGAATGGGTTAGAACAAATGGCAGGGAGGAGTCAGAACCACAGCAAACTGTTGTGTTGCCTGTCTTCTTTGAATGAAATGGTCAATAACTCAGGGAATTCAGGGGAAGGAAGCGCCCAGAAGGCAGCAACGTGAGAAAGGTAAGTACAATACTGAGGACAGATGTCAGAGTCCGGAGAGCTGCATTAAATTAAATTGGCTCCCATGACCTTAAAGGCTCCACCCAATCCCAATAGGCTTTGAGCCCATGAAGAAAGAGTGACTCCTCAAAGTTCAAGCTAGAGGTGAGGAGAGAGGCCTGACCCAAGCAGGGCAGATTAACATGCATTTCCTCCTTTTATGATCTCCTTTGGCTTCAGATGACAATAAAATAAAGTCAAAAGAGAGTTCACCCTTGACTCTCAAAGACATAGAAGCTAACCTGGACCAGATTTCTCTAAATTTCTCCCAGAAGTCCACTTGACTCAGTGGATTAAAGTTGGTTTCATTCTGGGGAGTTGGTTTTTGTGCCAGGGAAAACCTAAATGGTAGTCTCAGGATTGAGAATTGCCTAATTCTCTTCCTCATCAATTCACCTCAGAGAATGGATACTTGCATGTTTTCTCCTGAGTAATTTCTACTTTCTCCTCCTTGCATTGCTCTAGGCTTAGTTCCCTCTTCTCTGCCTCCATGTATACAGTTTATGCGGGGTCACTCAGAATTAGAGTCCAGTCTAGGCAAATAATGTAGGCAGCTGTTGAGGCTGAGGAAACACCGAGTTCCCAATCTGTGGAATTCAGCACATAAGAAACAAGGTTACTAGCAGAGAGATCAAAATCGGGTTGTCAAGTCAGAATTGTAAGCTTAAAGAAAGGGATCCAAATACAGTCTGTTACCTATTTCCATAAATGAAGTTTTATTGGCACACAGCCACACCTATGCATTCACATATTATCTACAGTAGCTTTTGCACCAAAAGAGCAGAACTGAGTGGTTGCCACAGAGACCACATGACCTTCAAAGTCTAAACTATTTATTATTTGGCACCTCACAGAAAATTTGCTGACACCTGGCTTTGAGCATGGACTCAGTTTGTTCCCTGCTTCTCCTGGAATAGTTGAAATTCCAGGAATAATTATCCCTTCTTGATCTCCAGACAGAGCTTCCTTCTCTCTGCCAAGGGCAAGGCCACAGAACAAATGAGCAGCACCAGACACCAGCTCCAGGGGCCTCGAGAGAATGGCCCTGCTCCCTCTCAAGAAGATGATGGCAAAGAAGGAGAAAGAAACCAGCACCCTTTCGAGGGGAAGAGCTACTGGCAAAATCCTCCCTTTCTCTGTGGAAAAGGGTGCAGTTCCCCTCACTTGGAAAAATTGATCCCTTGCCTTTGCCACATCCCTCTATTTCCCAGGTCTAGAGTAGATGAGCACATCTGCAACCACAAGGGTCTTATTTTAGAAGCCACACCACCACATGCTCAGGCACAAACCTGAACAGTCCCACTCCCTGAAAAGAGGGCCTTTGTCAACCCCTCATCTTCTTTAATCAACCCAGGAATTCAACTCATCAAAGAAATCACATGGATCCATCCAGTCATGGGGTCACTCTGGGAACACCCACGATGTGCTCGGCACTAGCGAATCAGCAATAAACCAGGCTTGCTCTCTGCCCCCCAAGTCTGCTGTTCACAGCCCACTGCCTTGCAGCCCTCCGGGAATGTCCATGAATGTCACAGCAAGTGTGAGGGACAGAAATCTCTGTTCCTAGGATCAGACTATTTATTTATGATTTATAATTTATGACTACCAAATTCTGTAAAGGATTAAAAGTGGAGATAAATAGAGAAGGATGGTTAAGAAAGAAAGAAATATGAAGAGAAATAGAACAGGATCAGCTGTAAAGGTGATGATGTTCAATGCCGAAAGAGCTGTTTCAAATGTGGGCGAGGGCCAATGTCAGGCTTTGGAACAGCACCAGACAGGACATTTGGGGAGGAACCTTGATGAGATGTGCAGAGGCTCCGGTGCACACTAATGGGCATGAATATTCCCACTGATGGAGAAGAGCATCCGCTCACCAAGCAGATTCCCCTGATGGGACAGAGTTGGCAGCTTAAGCACCAATGGAATGAGTGCCTGCAGCTTACAGAAAATAAAAAAGGAGAGCGATTTGTTGAATGTTAGGTGATGGAAATGTAATCAGGATGAGAACATTGTTAGCAAGTCTGAGCCGTAGTGTTGACCAGTTTGTTTTGCAGAAGTAAGAACCTGATGACAGCCTCTTGTTCCTCCTCAGGTAAGTACACAGAGGTGAGGAAATTCCCAGGACTCCAGAGGCTCATTCAAGGAGATAAGGATTAGCCCAGTAAAGGGGTGTGGAAGGCTACCTCACTCAGGGAATTCTACCTTTTAACAGGGCCCTGATTGTTACTTGCAGGCTTTATCTCAAATGAAAAGAGGAAAGTACCTTAAAAAACACTCTGTGAGAATCTTCCAAGCCCCCTTTCCCTCCCTGTGCCTTCAGTGGACACTTGAAGAATCTCTTTGAAGCTCAGCTTTGATGAGAGATCAACCAGTGTGTCATTAGAAATATATGTACAACACACACAAAAACAAGCTGGCAGGATTATTTATTCTAGGAACAGGTCATCATGAAGACTTCCTAATAATTTTCATAATGGATTGGCATAATTTCTCACTAGTTGGAGGTCGTCCAACCATTCACTAGAGTTAAACTTCTGGGTTGCATAAAAGGACCTTTTCCTTCTGCTCCATAGGAATACGTGAAGATGGGCTTAAATGTACGGATTTCCACATGGAGATTGCTTGGTCTCCAAGCAGTCCTGTGTTCCTCCAACGCCCCGTGCCTTTGCATACACTGTTCCCTCATCTGAAGGTCCTTTCTCCGACTCCTTCCCTCTCTCCCACTAGCCTGGTGCATTAGTTCTTGATCTTCATTCGCAGCTCAGATTCCAGCCCCTCCAGACAGAGGGAATGGCGCCTGCTCTGGGCTGGAGTAGCCCAGACCCCAGGCAGGCAAGTAATTCCACTTGCTCTGGTATTCTCCCACCTAATGGGAGTGCCTCGTGACAGACCTGTGTCATATTCATCTTGATGGCTCCAACTGGGACATTAGGCAATCAGAAATAAAAGAATTCAAAACAGCTGGCAAATTCCTCATGCATCTGCTGTAACAGGGCAGGGGCTCCCCACAGGGGAGACCTCCTGAAGAGCCCGAAGACTGAAAGAAATCCCTGGAGGTTTAAGTCCCATATGGGGAGCCCAGTAAGAAACACGACATATAAACAGGGAAGCCTGATGCCCCAGAACCGCTTTTCCCGGGAACGTGTGTCTGCTCCCACAGCCTCTCCTGCCTCTTGCACCCTTATCCTTCTCTGCCACCCCTGCCAGCTCATTCCTAACAACTACTTCAAAAATCCCAGTAGCTGCACAAACTGATAAAAAAAAAACACCAAATGTCTGCAAAGGTCATCTGTTCTAGCAACTTCTGGTTGTATTATGCAGAACCTGAGTGCTGGGGGGCTACCAGAGGAGACCCCATGTATGTATAATGAGGGGGTTTGTTTGGGCAGGCCTCCCTCCCCTCCTCATTCAGAGCAGTTTCATTTGATCTGTAATACCTATAGATTTGACTTCCGTATGAGATATGTTTTTTAAATGATCCTGCAAATAAACTACATGGAAAACTTTGAGACCTAAAACAGAAAGATGACCTGTCAAGAGTCATAAGACTAGTAAATGGCAAAAAAGTAGCGCATAGAGTAAAATTAGACTTTTAACTCCACTTCCTCCTTCCCCCAAGTTCTTTCCATCAGGTTACCTCTGGGGGCTGCAAGAAGTCATTTCCAAACCCACCTGTGCTTCAAGGTCTGGCAGAAGCTCATCTTTTTTAAGTTACTGAATTGCTAGCTGCCCAAATGCAATATACCAGAAACGGTATGGCTTTTAAAAGGGGGAATTTAATAAGTTGCTAATTTACTGTTCTAAGGCTGTGAAATTGTCCAAATTAAAGCAAGTCTATAGAAATGTCCAATCCAAGGCATCCAGGGAAAAATACCTTGGTTCCAGATGGCGATGACATTCAGCGTTTCTCTCTCAGCTGAAAAGGCACGTGGTGAACATGGAGAACATGGTCTGCCCTCTTTCTCTCCAGGCTTCCTGCTTCATGAAGCTTCCTGGGAGGGGTTTCCCTTCTTCATCTCCCAAAGTCGCTGGCTGGTAGACTTTCTGTTTTGTGGTTCTGCAGCATTCTGAAGTTTTCTCCAAAATAATTCTTCTTCTATAGGATTCCAGTAAACCAATCAAGCCCCACATAGAATGGGTGGTGACATGTCTCTGTCTAATCAAGTTTAGTACACACAATTGATTGACTCACATCTCTGTGGAGATAACCTAATCAATTTTTCAAACTATGGTGCTGAAAAGGGATTAGAAGAAACCATTGCTCCCACAAGATTGATTAGGATTAAAACATGCCTTTTCTAGGGTGCATGATCCTTTCAAACCAGCACACGGAGCAAATACCCAGAGGCTTAAACAGATGGTAAGACTTGCTGTTTGCATGTTTATGGAGCTGTCTCCTACAAATGAATCCTCCCCGCTCTACCACGTGGCTATTTAACCTTGGTCTGCTCAAGTCACTCCAGAAGTTGAATTGCATAGTGGCCCTTAAGTCTGAGGTTCCAGCTGTTTCCAACGAGAGGGTCAGTGTCCATGGGGTGGAGTAGAGGAAACTCCTGCTGGGTCTCAACGCAAAATGGGAGAGCAAGAGGGTCAGGACAACCAATTAAGTTGCAGTCTGAAAACACCATCACGAAAGTGATACCATCATAGACACCTGCTTTCTGGATGCAGGGCCCAGCAGCGATACTACAAGCAAGATTTAGATTTCTACCCAAGAATACCATATTCTGTGGATGTATGAGTCAGGCTGAACAACCTTTTGATGCAGGTATTATTGTTACCCCTCTTTTACTGATGAAGACATCGAAATATGTGCACATTACACAGGTAGATTCAAACTCTGGATATGCCTCTGGAGCCCACAAAACGGGCACAGTACAGTCATCTACAAATGAAGAAGATCTTTCCAATGACAGGAGACAAAGGGTGGCCAGCTACTGAGTCTGAGTTTAGAGCCAGGAGCTATATCATAAGCACCAGACTGGGATCTGTTCTATCCTAAAAAACCACTTTCAACAAACCTTCAGTTATCCCATAAAGAGTTATTTACTACCTACCATCAATTGCCGGGCACTATTTTAGAAACTAGCTACAGAGTGATAAGCAAATCTGCCAGGATTTATGCTACCGTGGGGAAAAGTCTGTGGCCCCGGGCCCTCACAGAACAGACTCCAGCCACCTCATATCTCTCGCAGACTTAATCCTGAACCGTAATCATGACTTTATTTTGCTCTCTCCCAGTTCGTCATGATTCGGCCTGCACTCAGGACTTCTGTTTCCCATTCATAGCCCCCTGCCACCTGCTAGACCTGAGTGAGGCTCTGTCCAGTCCTCCAGCCTGAGCACCATCAGCTGCTGGGGGCAGACCTGCAGCCTGGACCAGCCCAGCCCGGCCTTTTCAGTTGCTCCTGGACACTTTGTCATCAGCTGAGCCCTCGCCCCGTGGGCAGGCTAATGAGCAAAAGCTGTGCAGGTCGGATACCCAGATAACCAGGAGGGAGCACATGACTCTCCACCACCTGGAAGGGACTGAGCTGTTCATATACAGACCAGCTGGTATTTATTCATTCATTCTTTCAACAATAAAGATTTATTGATTGGCTACTGTGAGCCAGGCATGGTGCTAAGTACTCGGAATACATCACTGAACAAAATAGACAAAGGTCCCTGACTAGAGGAGCTTCAGTCTGTTGGGAAGAGAAAAGTAAACAATAAACATCATAAATATATACATGAATAAATAAATAGTTATAAGTGCTATGGAAGAAAAGAAAAAGTAGAGCAGGATAAGGAGAGTAGGAGGTATCAGTGGGGTAGGGAGGCAGGACCCGATACTAATGGGGTGGTCAGAGTAGACCCCATAAACAAAGGTGAGGATTGAGCCAAGGCTTGAAGATGGTGAGGAGGGAGTTAGGTGAGAAGGTATCTGGGAAAAGAGTATCCCAGGTAGAGGGAACAAGATGAGCAGACGCCTTCAAGCAGGAAGGCACCTGGCAGGTTTGAGGAAGAGCAAGGAGGTGGGTGTGGTTGGGGTGGAGTGAACAGTAGGACTTGTGAGGACAAAAAGGTAACGGGAGCCAGGTTTTCAGGCTGGACCTTGTGAACCATTGTTCAGACGTTGGCATTTACCCTAGTGGTAAAGTCGCATGATATAAAAAGGCATTGCCCTGTAGGGAACAATGGTGAATAGTGATGGCAGCAGGAGCCAAGCTGGTAATAGTGGAGATAAGAGAAATTGTTAGACATTGGATATATTTTGAAGGTAGTGTCAATAGAATTCCCTAATAGATTAAATAGATTATGGAAAGAGGAGTCCATGGCACTCAGATTTTTGGCCTAGGCAACTGTAAGGATGGTGTTGTCATAACTCTGTTCATTATGATGAGGAAAGACCATGAGTGAAGCAAGTTTGAAGTAAGAAGACAGTTCCTCAGCTTTGTCCATGTTGAGTTTGACACACATTGGCTGCTGAATGGAAATGTTGAGCAGGCAGTTGATTATATAAGTGTGTAGTTTAGGAGAGGGGTCCAGAGTACTGGATTTAGAATTTGGGAGTTATTCCACATGGATGTAATTACAACTACTGTATTGCATGAGATCACTAGGGGAGTGAGCGTATTTGGAGAAGAGGAGAGGTTTAAGAACTATGCCCCAGGGAGGAACAAGCAAAGGAGTCTGGGAAGGAAAGATGAGTCAGGTAAGAGAAGCAAAAGCATACAATATCCCAAAGTCAATTTGAAAACAAATACAACACACAAAGGCCAGTGATCAACTGTGCTAAATGCCGATTGGTCACACAAATTGAGAACTAAGAATCAACCACTGGATTTAAATAATGTGGAGTTCATGTGTGACCTTGATAAGAGCAGTTTCAATGGAGTTATAGAGGCAAAGGAACCTGATTGGAGACGGTTCAAGAAAGGATCGAGGAAAAGGAGCTTGCTGCAAAAGGGAGCAAAAAAAAAATGAGGAAAAAGCTGAGGACAAAAGTGGGGTCAAAGGAAATTTTGGGTTTGGTTGACCTTTTTTAAATGGGAGAAATAGCGGCGTACTTGTGTGCTGATGTGAAGATGGGAGTCTTTTGAAGTTCTATTCCAGTTGCTTCAATTTTCTCAGCATAATAGGATTAGAGAGAAGGATGAGGGTTCGAGGAGGGAATATTACTTAGATATCTAAGACAGTAGAAAAGTGAATAGACAGTGACTGCCTGGAAATGTTAAGGCCTGTTGAGGCTTGGTGACCATGATAACCAGTCCGCATGGTGAGTGCTTTTCTCCAACCGTACCCAGAAGGCCAAGGCTGAATTTACCCAGGCCCAGTGGGCCTGCAGAGAACTGACTTTCATTCCCTACTGCCAAACATTTTAGGGACCAGACAAGACCAACGCTGAAAACCCTGGCCAACCCCACCTCCAAAATCCCATTACTCGTTCTTTTGGGTTGCATTTTTGAAAGCAACAGACTTGGAATCCAGAGAACTCCTCTGACTCTTTTAGGCAGAGTACGTTCAGAAAATGTGACATGCTATTGGTTTTATTCCACAGACATTGTTTCTAGGGAAACTCTATGGGAGGCAATATTTGGCCAGACTCCCTGATTTGTAAGTCAGCTGTGAGCCGTTGGCACATGTCCAGCCAGGAGGCCAAATCCCCAACTCGGCTGACATACCTCTCCATCTGTGCAGAGCCTCTGTCTCCCTCCCCGCTGCCGGCTGCCCTGCCAAGTACCCCCCTCACCCCCAGCTGCTCCCCTGTTAGGGTAATTGACCATGAGTCATTTAGGTGACATCTGCCTCGGTGTGAGAGGGCCGCTGTGGCCTTCTAAGTAACGTAGCTCAAAGTTCCAGGAATAGAACCACTCCCGCTAGGCTTCTGCCAGTGAACAATGAGTTGTGATCAGGTGCTGGGAGCAAGCGAGTGTGTGTATGTGTACGTGTCAGCGGGGCAGGGATGAACAGTAGGGAAGCAGAGCACTCGCCATAGACGGGGAGCTCTGTCATCTTAATTGTTTCGTTGCCTGTTACCTGCAAACTCTTGGCCTTTGCATAGCTTGCTCTGAGATTTCCAACCAGCGTCACGGAAACGAAAATAGATTGACATCGGCTTCAAAAAATTAAACACCACATGTAAGAAAAATGCCCCAGATAGAATGAATGCCCAACCAAAATAGTTTTTCATGATGATAACAAAAGTTTTCTGATTTGTTTTTCGCCTTTTTTGCATATCCTAGTATCTTTCAGGCTGAACGTAAAGACTCGGGAGAGGTTCCCATCATCTCCTTAGTTCTTTATTTCTTTTAAAAGATGACACCTCTGTATTTTTGGTTTGGAGAGTTATTTCTGAGAACAGTTATTAGCAGCTGGAAGAGAAGCAGCCAAAGGAACAACCAGCGTCAGGAGTTGGCAGTGTGTCTTGATGGAAGTTGATATTTGCAATTGTATGAGTTCAGAGGACCAACTGACAACAAATGCACCCAAATCCCATAATTAAGCATCATTTTATCAACATAAAGGAATGACAGAAAAGCTCTTCCCAACTCTCCAAACAACTTACAACAAGGCAATATTGAAATATTAGCTACATCACAGTGAAAGAAATAATTGCATGGAAGGTTTTTCAATTGTACCTATCTAAGCCAGTGGTTTCTTTCATCTACCCCTTTCTACATCCTCTCAAGATTTCTTACATTATTTTGCCTGATCCATTATAATAAGCATCCATTGATAGGGTTAAATAAAGCCTTATTTGTTTTCATTCCTTTTCTAAATAGAAAAAGGCAATAAACATCACCAAAAACATTTCCTGAGCATACATTCTCTCTGATGCATTGAGCAAAGCCATTAATATAAATTACATTTGTCAAGGAACATAAGTTTGTGGAACCACGCCTCTGAGCAAGGGGAGGCAGTGGTCATTAGAGAGCCCTTTTCCTGGCAAAACCTGCCACCATGTGGAACAGGCTGGCACTGCAGCTGCCTGTCCAAAAAACCCTCAACCACTTGGAGACCGTCACCAAGACAAAGGAGTGCCCTGAGCCAAAGCCCAAAAGTCAAAACATAGCACAAGACAATTATCAGCAAGAAACCAATCCCATGCACTTCCAATCAGCTCTGACTGCCAAGGGAACATCTAGGATGAGAAGTGCATTTTTGTTTAAAAATGAAGGCTCAGGCCCAGATTCCCTCCATCTAGGGAGAACCTGAGAAAGGCACCCTCGGACCACTGGTAGAAGAGAAGTTACAGATCACATCGCAAATAAAAAATAAAAACTAAACCGAAAGGTAAAAATAGAATGTGACCAGATTGCCAAGAGAGCTCACTTCTAAGGCAGCGTTCTTTTACCTTCCTGACAGGAAGGAATGTCTCCAGGAGACACCTGTTAGGAGGTACTTGGTTGCTGGGACAGGAGGGAGGCTCTTCTCTTGCCAACCCCATAGAATCCCTTGTCAGATGAGTAAGGGGAGGTGCCTTAGACAATTCACCACCTGCCTCTGAGTGCTGGAGGGACAGACCAGCCAGGACAGAGGCAGTGCGGAGAAGAAAAGTGTTTTACAAGGAACGTTGGCCTCCAGGCCAGACGGGAGAGCTCTGCGCAATCAGGAGCATTTCGATCCCCCGCTGGTTTGGCTGTCCAGGGCCCACAGCACAAGGAGCGGAGGCCGCAGCCAGGAGACTGCACTGGTCCGAGCTGGGTGAAGGGAGACATGGACCCGAACGGGGACTTCCGAAGCGCCCTTACCCTCCTCTCCCGCGGCACAGGTCAGTTAGAATTGTGCTTGTCTTTTGACTTGTCCAGACTCTGAGCCTCTTAAAGGCAGTGACTGTGCTTTTTTCATCTAGTCAACCCCAGGGCCCCAGGGCCTGGCAAATGGTAGGTGTCCAAGAAATACGACCAAAGAAGGGAAAGCGGGAGGAGGCAGAAACTGGAGCCAGGACCGACTGACTCAGGAATTAGGCCAGTGGATGGTGCAGACACTCGGGTGGTTTAGTCTAAAAAAGGCCTTGCCCTCAAATGTAAGGCCACCCGGCGCTGCTTCCTCACCCGCGGGCAGGGCAAAACCTGGGGCACCGTCTCCCCCCCCCGGCACTCTCCTCATCAGGCTGCAGTTAGTTTTGCTGATACTGTTTTATTTCATTCTTTTAGTTTTTAATATTTTCCATCTGAAAAATGCCAAATCTACAAAAAAAAAAAAAAAGAAATAGAACAATGGAAACCACTGTGTCTTTCACTTAAAGTTGCTGTTTTATTAGGATCTGGTTTATCCTTCCTGTATTTCTTCTTTGCAGAAACAACACAACTTGCCTCGACAAAAGGTAGCAACATAAGTGTAATCCTTTCACATTTTGCTTTTTCCACACAGTACATCCTGAAGATGGCACAATGTGGATTCATAGAAATTGTGCTCATTCTTTTCCGTGGTGGCAATCGTACCTCACTATGTGGAAATACCACAGTTCACGCAACCTTTCTCCTGTGGATAGGCATTTAATGTGTTCCCCACGTTTTGCTATTGCACGTACATTGTACTCAATAACTCTTTGCATATACTGTTTAAATTTGTGAAGATATACTTTCGGGAAAAGTCCTGTTGGTAGGACTGCTGAAAAAATGTAAATGGCTTTTGATGGGGGAAGGGTGTTGGCTAATAGTTATTATCATTTTCCATTTTCATATCATAGCAGCTTTGTATGGACGTCGTCTTTTGTGTTCTATTCTTGCGAAGCGCCTTAAACTTTCACAAGGCAGCAATAAGAGTTGTAGGCAGGCAGAGGTTAAGGATCTGGGTGACTTATTGGGTTCCTTAATTCAAGGTCCTACTCTTCTCTCACTATAATGAAAAGCAGTTACCATTTGTAATTAAAGATATCTTTTTTGTGAGGAAAAGCTCAGTGTGTTCTTTGATCCTGTGGCGCGCTTTTGTTTCTTACAGGAGCCTTAATTTTCACCTCTGGCTTCCTCCTTACTCTTTAGCATTAAGCCTCCAAGGAACACCTGCTGGTTCAAAGTCCAGGCCAGAGTGGAAGCTCTCCCAAGACTGCCTTCTCTGGTCCTCGACGCTGTCTTGCCCTTGGTTCTGATTCCCAGGAAGCCTGATCGCTGACACATGTGGTCTCAGGCCCATCTTCATACTTCCCCACCAAGAGTGTGGTTCTCACTTGCTAAGAGCATTTGTATCTGCGCTCTCCCAGCAGCAGGACCCTGAAGCCCCCTCCTCTACTGCACCATCTCCACGGACTCTCCGCAGGGGGTGTCTTTGTTTCGAAAGCTCATCCCATACTTGCACATGCCTGAAGGTCGTAGTGTACTCTGTCTTTTAGTTCTGTTGTAGGTATGGATTGTGGGTGCTATTTTCTGCTGTCCTGGTTTCTCTATATGGTTTTCATAGAATATGTGGAGAGATTCAGATTCGGGCGGCCACTATTACCCTAAGAGAACCTGGGAGTACCACAGGATGATTTTAAAGACTCCTTTTTACTTTCTTTGTATTAGTTTGTCAAGGCTGCTATAACAAAATGCCACAGGCTGGTTGGCGTAAACAGCAGGAATTTATTATCTCACAGTTTGGGAGATTAGAAATTCAAACTCAAGGTAGTAGCACCCCATGCTTTCTGCAAAGATCTGTGGCACTGGTTGGTGGTGCTTCCTGACAATCAATCTTTGCCTCTGTCATAGGTGACCTGTTTCCCTGTGTCTCTTCCTCTGGTTTCTACTTCTGTGTCCAGATTTCCTTGGCTTATGAGGACTCCAGTCATGTTGGGTTAAGGCCCACCCTCATTCAGTTTGGCCTCATCTTGATAAGACCTTCAAAGGTCACATTTTCAAATGAGTTCATTCATTCCCACAGGGGTGGAGTTCAGGAATTAAACATATTATTGCGGGGGATGTGATTGCCCCTATACCTTTCCAAATTTTTCCTGAAATTTCTTGGCTTCACTTATAAAAATGTATTGAGTGGTTTAAAAAAAAAAGAAAAGAAAAAGAAACTTCATAGAGTGGTTGGGATCAGCCACATCCTAACCTAAGGAGTAATTAGTAGATACTTCCTGTTTCCCTGTTTACAGGACACTTGGAGGGTCTAAATATCCCACAGTGATCCCATCACCTAAATTCTCCTTCTCCTCAGCCTACTCTGCTCTCCCTCCAGTCTTCCAAAAATATCCCTTAACCTCACCATTGCAAATGGGAGAAGAGATTGTGCATAGAGCAAGAGTCAGTGAGGAAATACTCCCTATACAATATAATATACTGTATCACTAGATTGAGGTTAGAAGACTTGAACTTGAATTTCACTTCTCTCTATCTAATTACATGTCCTTGGGAAAGCCACTTACCTCCCTGAACTCAGGAGATCATGTAAAGCGCCTATAAAATGTGAAGGTACTAGAAAAAATTTTTGATAATATGAGTAATTTTATACAAACCCGAGACAAACAGATAAATGTCATCATACCATAAATATAAGTAAGATCACTAAACCCAATCTGGGGACAGAATCATTCTAGTCACTGGCAGTGGAACAAAACAAGGGGAAATGAAGACACGATTACCTTCACTATTGAGTTGAACATGATCTGAGAATTCCCTAAAAGTATCATGGCAATAAATGCTTTGGGACTGAATTGCCAAACAATAAATTAGGTTCCTAATAGTTTCCTCAAGCCACATAGAGTTGTGTATCAGGCCATATGGGGACCAAACTGTTTACAAAAGCAGCAGCCCTTGGCATCTTTAAGAAGATTGTTATTGTTTCTTCTCCCTCCTTCCTCTATTTGCTCTAAGAATAGGAAATGGATTGGAAACAGCTACATCCTCTTCTCTGGCTCTTGGCTTGCTAAACCTTTTCTGGGCTTCTAAACAAATGAACAGCTAGAGTGGCTTTTAATAGATTTCTGAGAAGGAAGATGCTCACTCTCAGGATAACTTCTTGAAGATTTTGTCCACTCAATTATTTATAATCTGATTTACAAGGTTATGCTCAGAAGTCTTTATTATCAGTCTCAGCAGTTGGGACTTTCTCAGAGTGGGATCCCTGTTCTCCCTATACGTCCCTGGGGCAGCCAGGGGGAAGGTATTTTCTCTGTACTCTAGAACTCCATGACTTGAGAAATAGTTACTAATGAGTATTTTAAATACATTTCCTCTGGTAAATATCTCAGCACTCAATTGATGCTTTATATGTTTAACTAATCCCTTTTTCTGCAGGTCACAAATGATGATTTATACTATACATTAGACAGACAGACAGATAGAAAGATAGATGGATGGATGGATGGATGGATGGATGGATGGATGGATGGATGGATAGATAAATAGATAAATAGATGGATGGATGGATGGATGGACAGATGGACGGACGGACGGATGGATGGATGGATGGATGGATGGATGGATGGATAGATAGATGATAGATAGATAGATAGATAGATAATTTAGTATACTAAACTAAATATATATATATATATATATATATATATATATATATATATATTTAGTAAGCAATGTTGGTTATCCACCCAGTATCCATTTCCCCATCTTCAGTGCTAGTCAAATACTTATTTAAGTATCTACCTTGTATAATTCAAGGGGCAGAGACCCCATTCCCAGGGATACAGCCTAATTAGTCTGAGCCAATCCTGGTAATTCCATGCACCTCACCAATAGACATGTGATTTGACTCTGGCCAGAGATACACATTGGGATGTATACAGGGGCGCTTCTGAGAAGGCATTTCTCACTCCAAATAATGAAACACAGGGAAAAGATACCCCTCTTTCATGTCTGGATGTAACATCTGGAACTTCCACAGCCATTTCACTTGCAGTCCGAGGATGATGTCAAGGCAATGAGGTATGAGGAGTCAAAAGAATCACAGGGAAGCAGCACCTGGCACCTGCCCCTCTCTCAGACTTCCTGTTAGGTTGAATAATAATTTTTGTTGATATGTCTAAGCCAGTTAAGTCACAACTTTCTCTTCCTGCAACTAAAAATATTTAATGCAAAAACCTTAGCAATATAAACAACTTCTACTTCTAAATTTTCACGTAATAATTCATACTTATGAAGTATATTTCCACATCATTACAGAGACTTGAGAATAAAAAATGCTTATGTGGTTTATAAGAGGGTAGTTTTGGTGTACTGAAGACTTTCCTCACCATCCCTTTATATCACAAGGTATGCAGATTTCACACAAAAATGAGAACATTCCAGTAGAAGACATTGGTTTAAAGATTATATATGAGTCTATGATATTCCAATTCTGAGAAAGTGGAAGCTATGCTCTCTTAGTCAGGCTTCTCCAGAGAAATAGAACCAACAGGATATATGCAATAAAGAAATTATAAGGAATTGGCTCATGTGATCTTGGGGGCTGGAAAATCTGAACTCCCTAGGGCAGGCCAAAGGTTGGAAACTCTGATAAAGGTGACATTGAAGTTCTTAGTCAAAATTTCCCAGGGGAAGTTGGCTGGCTGAAAATTCTGGCAAGAGCCAGTGTTAAAGTTCAGGCAGAAATTCTTCTGATTGCTAAAACTCTCAGTTCTGGCTTTTAAGACCCCCAACTGATTGGATGAGGAGATTACCAACATTGCTGAAAGCAAACTCTTTTGTTGATTGTAGATGCAAATCCCATCTATGACCTACCTTCACAGTAACAAGCAGGTCAGTGTTGGACCAAACAACTACAACTGAACACCATAACCTAGACAAGTTGACACATGAACTTAATCATCACATATACCTTTGACTTATTTTACATACTGCCTTCTTAACAAAAGCTAGACACAAACAGAAGCCTTCCCTAGCTTCTGAATGGGAACCAAATTGAGACTCCATCACCAGCCATTTGGTATATCTTTTCTCAAATAGTTGCTTGGATTTTGCCACCAGAACCTGGTATTCTAACCAGCCAACCCAAGGTTGTTATCTCATTGAAGATACAAAGAAACTGAGATTTGAGGGGTGTTTTACTCCCCAAACTATCCCCAGACAACATGTTAATTGAGTAAAACTAAATTTATTTTAAATCTCTGCAGTAAAGGAAACCACCTTGACTGAGTCTTAGCAGTGTCTTGAAGGGGAGAGTTGGAAGTGGGACATTTCTAAAATTCGGGGGTCTTGCCTCAAGCAGTTTAAGTTGAGCCTTTCAAGGCAGTGAACTGATTAGAACTGTGAAGTTCTATGATGAAATTGTTCAGGTGTGGTAGACATAGTGAAGCAAAAATTCTGAAGCAAGTTATGATTAATAAACTCTTGCTTGATATATGAGCCATTTGCTCAAGTGAGCAGACTACTGCTGTCTACAATAATTGACCTGTAGGACTTTCTTGAAGAAAACAGCAAAGTTATTTAAAGGGTTATAGTTCTTGGGAAAGTTTTCCTGTAACAAACAACTTAGTCTTGTTGACACAGGTGTTCTCAGTTGTTGTCACAAAATATCGTGTGTCTAACAGAGCAACAAAGAAGGATTTGGACTCAGACAAAGGGAGAAAACTCGCAACTGCTAATATGCTCCCCAACATTCCCCACTCCATCCTGCCCAAAAGATAACTTTGCTTTGTTTTGTTTTTAAAGGCAATCCTTCGGTGACTTTTTTTTTAATTATGGTAACATATACAACATAGAATTTCACATTTTAGCCATTTTCCAGCATCCAATTCAGTGGCATTAGTTAAATTCACAATGCTGTGCTACCATCACCACCCTCCATTACCAAAACTTTTCTATCACCCCAAACAGAAGCTCTACCAATTAAGCATTAACTTCTAATTATCTCCCTTCACCCACCCCTGGTAACCTATAATCTACTTTTTATCTCTATGAATTCGCATATTCTAGTTATTTCATATAAGTGAAATCATACAATACTCGTCCTTTGGTTTTTGGTTTATTTCACTCAACCTGATGTCTTTATGGTTCATCCATGTTCTTACATATATCAGAACTTCTTTCTTTTTATAGCTGAATAAAATTACATTGTGTGTGTGTGTGTGTGTGTGTGTGTGTGTGTGTGTATACATGCCACATTTTGTTTATCCATTCATCGGTTAAGGGACACTTGGATTACTTCTATCCTTGGCTATTGCAAATATTCTGCTATGAACATTGGCGAACAAATATCTGTTCTGTGAATCCTCCAACTTTTTTCTTCTTTCTCAACATAATTTTGGCTATTTGGTGTTCTTCACGTTTCCAAGTGAATTCGATGACTGGCTTTTCCATTTCTGCAAAAACGCTATTGGAATTTCTATTTGGATTGTGTTGAATCTATAAATCACTTTTTGCTTCAATGTTTTTAATAAGCTCCAACTATATGCAAGACATCCTGCCTGGTGTTTTGTACCAAAGCATGGTTCATGCCTACGTGACCTTAAGCGAATCACAATTTCTCTGAGCCATCATACCCTCAGCTAGAAAATATGATTAAGCATCAGAGAATTGTCACGTGGATTAAATTACATGATGACTGTAAAAGAACTCAGCTTGCTACCTGGAATTGCCCAATAAATATCAGTTTCATCTCTCCTACTCAAGGAACTTATGTGGCTTTTAGAAGACAAGAATAACATAATTGAAAGGTTAGTAGCAAAATATGAGACTCCATAAGGCAACAAGTGACAAATGGGACAAATAACTATTAGGGATAATAGGCTGAGGAGGTCAAAGTTGGCTGGTACTATTGAGAAAGACTTCACCTGGGAGACAATGTTAACAGCAGACTTGAG
Organism: Tamandua tetradactyla; assembly: GCF_023851605.1. NCBI lineage: Eukaryota > Metazoa > Chordata > Mammalia > Pilosa > Myrmecophagidae > Tamandua > Tamandua tetradactyla. Next base: position 16,553,937 of record NC_135329.1, read on the forward strand.
AGTCAGTCTTAGTTTCTCGTTTGTTTGTTTTTCTGATTCCTATTGAAAAGAGTTCAAGATAGCATTTGCTTCAGTCCTCAAATCCTCATAAGCTGCAATTAATACCCATGCGTGATAATGGGCTGTCCTACTTTCCCTCAAGAGTTCACTATACTAAATAGCATTATCTCTGAACACCACACCTTATGTGTTATAGGATAATTGAACTGTAAATGAATGAATGGAAAAGCAAAATGCATATTCTTTACCCCTAAACACAAGTTCTGCCACTTATTATGCCAGATAAATGAGAAAGAGGCATGAAGATGCTTTTTACCTTTCCCCCTTGTGCCCAGAGAAGGTACTTGGCAGTCAGTCTCCTTCCCCTCTGTGTCCTGCCCTGGACCTTCTAACTCCTAAGAACCAAAGATGCCCTTAGGCAGATAGCATCTCTAGACTAAAAGGATCAAAGGAAAAAGAGATACCAAGAAACTAAGACCCAGGGGCCAAAGGTTTCCTGGCTAAGAAAACTCAGAACCTTTCTGCTTTCCTATCAAAAGTTTCCATCTCCTACTGTGGTAGCCCAGCCTCTTATACCTACATCAGAAAGCAAAGGACATAAAAGAAAAGCTGCCATTTGCTCTCTCAGCCCCAGGAAGCATAGTTGTTCCACTTCTTCTTTATCTTCCTGTGACTTTAAGGATGCTTCTTCACCACAGTTTCTAAACTACTGCAAGTCTGGGCTCCAACTCAGGATTCCTCTAGGACTTTGACCAAGTGAAACAGGGCCCCAAACAGCCGGACTGAAACTCCATCAGAATCATACAGAAGTTTTGGCCAATGTGACATACATGTCAGTCTAAAGCCCTTGGAGAAACAGATGTTACTGGCCTCATAATTTTAAATTTGAATCAAGTGCAGAGAGTTCTGCAACAGTGATTGGAATCCCCAACCCCAGACCCACCAGACAAGATGACTCCTTGAGTCTCCAACTCTTGTTCTTTTACTCATGTTAGTAAAGATGCTTTTTCATTAAACTTCTTAGAGGCATCTGCTAATTCAAAGTTTATCAGAGATAAGGCTTTTGCTGATTCTTCTCACCAGTGGGGGGAAAAGGCAGCAGAAAGCAGAGCTCCCTGCTGGCACTGAATCAGCATTGGTGCACAGGATATGACTGGGTTGAAAAGAAGAGAAGCATACTGAGTGCTCTAACAAAGAACAGCTCATTTAAACTTCAGAACAATTTAGGAGGATAAATATGATTATTCCCCACTTGAAGAGACCACTGAATAACCTGCATAGAGTACACAGTTAATTGTTGCCAGAAAATTGAGCAATGGACAGCTTTCTCACTATGTTACGCTCCTCCTAAAATTATCTCCAGTAACACCAGGGACAACACCCTACATGTGAAAGAGTCCTGCCCCTTAGCATGCTGCTTCATTTCTGCAGACTACCACCAACACACAAGCAACAGCAGAGTCAGAAATCTTTGGAGCCAGGGTATGTGCCTGACCTAAGGCCCAGGGCCTGCTCGTAGCAGGCTGTTTCAGTGCCCTACAGCTGCTGGAATGCAAACCACCAGAAATGGACTGGTCTTTATAAAGGGGATGTATTAAGGTTCAAGTTACAGTTCTAAGGCCATGAGGATACCTTCTCAGAGGAAAGGCAGCGTCCGGTTCTTCTGTCACACGGGAAGGCAATGGTGATGTCTGCTGGCCTTTCTTTCCTGGGATGGTTTCAGAATGGCTCTCTCAGCCCCTGCGGGTCTTTCTGGCATCTGCCTGGGAACTTTCTTTCTGCATCTCCAAAACATCCGTGTCTGGGCATGTGCTCTCTGTACAGGCTCTGAGCTCTTTCTCTCTCCGTGAACTCCTTTAAGGACTCCAGGAAACTAATAAGACCCACCTTGAATGGACAGGGTCACAACTTCATGGATAAAATCTAATCAAATGGTCACACCCACAGTTGGGTGAGTCGCATCTCCCTGGAAACAACCGATTTAAAAGACTCCACCCTACAATCGCTCTGCCCCACAGGATTGGATTAGGATTAGAAAAACATGGCTTCTCTGGTGTACATAACAATTTCAAACCAGCACCCAGGCTAATAAAGAATGCTTACCAAAAAGAAAAATGGGGGGATGCAAGGGTAGGTCAATGGTAGAACTCCCACCTGCCATGCGGGAGACCTGGGTTCGATTCCCAGACTGTGCACTTTCCCCACCCAAAAAAAAAAATGAACAAATGGTGCAGCAATAATGGGTTATTCACATGGAAAAAGAATGAAATGTGACCTCCACCATAAAGCATACAAAAAGAAAGAAAAATGGAAAATGTTACCAGGCAAAGTGTTACCTGGAAGGTCTCCATTAATGCATTATTCCTGATCTATTTACCAAATTACCTAAAAGAAAGATGGAAAGAACCCAATGAATGAAATGGGAACATGTTCACTATTGGCAGGTGGAGAGGACCCAGAGGGGCACATCCCAGGAAAAGATGGGTTTAGGGTGGATGAGAAGGAAACTTGTGCAAAGTGTTTTTCTGGTGACCCCAGGCAATGGGCAGAAAACATTCAGATGTGAGAGCAGCAATGTTTTAGACCAAATGAAAGAGAAGCTCATGTGGTACTTACCATGTACTAGTGCTGGTAAATGTTAATTCATTGAGGGCGGGCCACGGTGGCTCAGCAGGCAAGAACGCTTTCCTGCCAGGCCAGAGGACCCGGGTTTGGTTCCCGATGCCTGCCCATGTAAAAAAAAAAAATTCATTGAATGGTATCAAATAATTGACTCCTCACAAAAACGCTATGGAGTAGGTACTCTATTTGCCCCTTGGAGACAGGATTCCACCCCAGACCATCTCATACTTCTAATACCAGACTCTATGCTCTAAGCCACGACACCTGATTATACCTTAATATGCTATAAGTTTTTCAAGAAAGACTTCATATGGATCAACCCACCCATAAGCAGCAAAGCTTGTCCTATACATGTGTGCCTTCCGCTCTCCCCTGCAGAAACGTTCACCAACAAGGGAAGGCTTAATGTTTTGGAGCAAACATTGATGTCAAGTTGGCTTCTAGAGATGTTTCTAAAATCTACACTCCTTGGTGACCCTCACAACAAGGTATTGTCTCTATGTGCCCAGTGCTGTGGGGAAAGGAGAAGAAGCATAAGTTAGACATAACACCTCCCTGATGAGGCTTACAGTCTAGTGGAAAAGATCCAACCCATGCCCAGGATTAAGACTTGCCCATACCTATTTGTCAAGTTGCGCAGCAGAGATCACCAGGGCCTAGGAATTCAAAGGAGAGAGCTATGGGCCCCAGAGCGGCCAGAAGAGCTTTAAGCAAGGAGAGAAATGTTCGGGGTGGTCAGATTTCAGAACTGCACAGGACAGAAAAGGGGTATAGTGCTGAGAGGACTGTGAGGAGGGGACTGACCAGCAATGAGATGCCTGATGTGAAGGAGGAGGGGGCATGAGCGTGGGGGGGTTGGCAGGGTCCAACGGGAGGCCCAGAGGCACCCACCATAAGCAAGCTGTGACGCAACCTCGCACCATGTCCTTCGGACAGGCCCACGGAGACACAGAAGATATGAGAACTTAAAATAACCAGGAAAACTGAGACTGACAGCTCATCTATTTCCAGAATCTGGGAGGAATTTCCATTAACTATAAATCAGATAGAGCTGAACTGAATAATACCTAGTGCTAGTGCTACATGGACAGTAAAAAAGGAATCCTATCCTCTTGGAAGAAGGTGGCTGGACTCCTCATCGCTATCTCATTATCTGCCACTCCTGCCCCCAGCTCAGACATACAGGAGCACCAGGCAGCTGTCTATTTATTGCACCAGACTTTTGATAGATCAATTAACCTCTCTCCATCCAGTCATGGACCACAGCATTCCAGAAAACAGCTCAGTAAGAAGGGCCTTGAGAATGATACATCCTGGGAGATGCATCCACTCAAGTAAATCCTTAAAAGAGGAGGGGGTTGGGGACCTAAGGTATCCCTGTAGTCATGCTCCTGAGAGCAGAATGTATGGGCATGTGAGCTATAGGGACAGAGTGAGAGAAACAGAGAGGGGGACAGACAGAGACACACAGACAGGCAGAGAAATAGACAGAGACAGAGACTGAAAGACAAGCAGACAGAGAGAGACAGGACAGACAAAGAAAGAGAGACAGAGAGAAAGACAGACACATACAGAGAGACACACAGACAGAGATAGAAAGAGAGACAGAAAAAGCACTGGGCGGTGGGAATAGAAGAAATTCCGTGTAGTCTAAATGAGCCACACTGGAGGAAAGCCTGAAAATACGGAATTTTGCTTTCCAAAATAGTTTGATCAGTTCATACTATGGACAGAAAATGGGGTCCACCCAGGCCCAACAGGATAGATGAGCTCCTGTCAGAGTGAAGATAAAAAATACCACCGTGAGAGCTTTGGGGGAGAAAAATGTTGCAGAACAAGGGAAAATTGTACTGAGGAGTTAAAAGAACAACAACAAAACAAAACACCTACCTCTAAAAATTATTTACTGTTAGAACTGGATGAAAACCTTTTCTAAAACTAATTTAGCATTCACAGAAGGGAAAGTACAGGCTGTGATTTGAAATGACAGGATTATCAAAATGAGATAAGGATTTCAAGGAAGCAGAAAATGCAATATCGGAGTTGAAATTTTATTTGTGGGCAGCAATGAGCAAGCATCCCATTGGGAAAATAACTGAAAGAATTATCCATAAAGCACATTTGAAGAACTCCTCTGTGTTGAAGAACTCCTCTGTGGTGGTTTGAAGCTATATGCATTCCAGAAAAAAAAACATGTTCTTAAATTTAATCCGTTCCCATGGGTGTGAGGCAACCGTAAGTAGGACCTTTTGATGAGGTTACTTTAAGATGTGGCCTTCTTCAGTCAGGATGGGTCTTAATCCTATCACTGGAGTCCTCTACAGGAGAACCAAATTCAGACTGGGAGCCCCAGATGGAGCAGCGAGAAGCTGAAACCAAGGGGGAGGCCAGGAGACGCCACCACGTGCCCTGCCATGTCAAAGCTAAGACCCAAGGATACCAGCGGCCAGCGCCAGGACGCCGCAGTCTTCCGGGAGAAAGCGCTGCCCTGCGGATGCCTTGATTTGGACACTTTCCTGGCCTGAAAACCATGAAGGAATAAATCCTCATTGTTGAAAACTGAGTCATTTCACGGTATTTGCTTGAGCAGCTTAGGAAACTAAAACATCCCCAAAAATGAAAAAAAGAGGAACAGGAAATTAAAAAAAAAAAAAATTAAAATGACAATGGATAAAAGAAAAGAAATATCTAACCTAAGAAACATCTCTGTGTGTTCAACCCATTTTATGCTCCTTTCTCTGTTTGCTTGGCACAACTTACCCATCAGGCCCTTGGCCACCACTCAAGGCAGAGACTTGACCACTGGTGCCTTACGTCCTAGCGCAGCCACGTGCCTCAGTGCCCCTCTTGGGGAGGATCATACCTTGGGACATCATACTCACCATGAGGGAAGCCACAGCAGCACGATGCCACCAGGAGGCGCTGTGTCCTCCTTCCAAACGTGGGTGAAGCACGTTGCTTCAGGGAATGGGATCTGGCTTAACTGAAAAAGGCAAAGTAACAGAACCTGAAAGAGTGGGCAAGTTAACACCACATAGGATAGTCTTTGAGCAAAGAAAGACAGGAAACTAGAAGGAGCCACAGATAAATTCCTGTCTCTCTCTCTGTCCCCTGCAGATGCTGCCCTGACACCGGTCTGGAAAGATGTATCCATGACCCAGGAATCAGCCATGCTTTCCTATGAAGCTGTTGCCAACTAAGCAACTTAGAAACTTATATTAGCTTTCTCTCCTGCCTCGCCTCCCCTCCCCCTTGCCTTCCTGGGATTATACCTTCCCATGAAACTTAGTATATCAGCTTTGTCTCTGGCTCTGTTTTCTAGAAAACCCAGACAAACACAATGACTATAAATGAAAGGACCCACAACAAAGATTAATGAGAAGAGAACTGAAACCCAGACAGATATTTCCATTTTTAACGCAAAAATTAGGTAAGAAAGAAACCTTAAATGCCAGAAGACAGCATAATCACATAAACAGACTTGAGGCAGAAGGTTGTGTCCCCAGAATTTTTAAGCAGCCACTTTATCATGTGTGAAAGACCTTTCAGATATGCAAAAATAAAAAATACATATGTTCCCATATATGTTTTTTGAAAATTAGTTTAAATTTATTCTAGCCAACCAATAAATGGATAGAGAATAACTAAAACTGGAACTTAAGATGTAAAAGGATTGGGATTCTTTATTATCATTAAGAGGAACTAAAATAACATTAGGGATCCTGTATAGTGAAAAGCTAGCAATTAAGAACCAGAAGATGTAGAGGAAAAAGGGAGAAGGTCTCCTTTATGTAGGTCTGATATATATTTATGGATGTATATGTTTGCATAAAAATCCCAGCATAGAAAGTAATCTATATTAAACATTAAGGAAGAGGAGAAAATTTGCAAGTTCCTCAAAAAAGTAGACGAGAACTTTTTAAAAATATATATATAGTACAGAAACATTATATTAGGGAAGAGAATATAAAAACAGGATCAGATGTCCTAAGTTTGAATACCAGTTCCTTTTATTTTTGTAAATCTTTGGGTCATTCCCACAGTAGTTTGAGCTTCATTTCTTTATTTATGAAACCAAGAGAATAAACCTCACAGGCGTATTCCAAGGAAAATTTAAATAATTCATGCTAAAAGTTCTCACACCATGCTCTAAAAAATGTAAGGAATTATTATTAATAGAGGTATGCACATTTGTGCTGATAAGTTTTGTAGCAGGAAACCACAATAGATTTACCTGTCTTTTCTAGAAATGTCCCTGTTCTTAGAGAGTTTTGTCTCCTCTCTATCTATGAAAAGGGACTTTAAAGTGAAAAAATATGTCATATAGGAAAATATTCATATTTTATTTTGATCTTCAAATATCTAAATCCAGATCTAGCTAAATCTAACACATATCTCCCTGATATACAGAAAACAGCAACTTCTTCGCCTGGTTTTCGGGTCCTCCAAAGCTTAGCCTTACCCTATCATTACAATCTTATTGCCTGCTATTTTCCCTTATGAACCACTAAAGCCAGCCCCCTTGCCAATCCTCTCTACATCCCTATGCCCCCACTGACACTGCTAGGCTCATTGCAGGCCTTGTTGGAATCTGGAGGCAACTGCTGCTGTCCTTGCCATGACTATTGCAGCAGCTCACAGATGTCTGTGGCTGCCGCTACCACCACTGCTTTTGCTGCCGACAGAGTCAAGAAGAGCTCATGAGCCTCTGTGCTCCTGAGGCTGCCAGAGTGTCACTGATGTCACTGTAACAGCTAAAACCAGAGTCGAACAAGACTTCTCTCATCCCTTCACATTGTAATCAGCTATAGCCAATGCCCCAATCTCACAGAATGTACCTAGAAATCAGCTGGGAAGGATGTCTTAGAGATATAGCTTTCAGACTTCTAGCCCCCTGGGATACAGAAGAGAATACCGAAGGTCAGAAATGAAGCCAAAAGCATTTTGGTCAAATACCAAATGGCCAAGTGTTAAAATTGGCATTTGACTAAAGCCAAATTAGCTCCCTCATAAAACGAGCTTTGCCGATGTAAAATCAATCTGAAATATTATTCAAAAATAAATTATTATATTCTTATCATTAGGATTAAATGTTAAAAGTTTTAATAGTATAGTGCAGGAACAATGACAGTTTGCTAAATAGGTGTTCACTTTCAGTCAGTCAGTGGAAGGAGCATGAGGGTTGAGAGTATCTTGTTTTGTCCCTTTCTTCTTTTCTACACACTTTCACATTTTTTATTACATTTGTTTTGCAAATAGGATTAACTGTGTTGCTTGACTATGGGGGTTGTAGAGGATGGTTATGGTGTTTTTGTCCCTCATGAAGCTTTGTGTTTACAAAGTTGATAATATATATGCTCTGAATTCTTCCTCACAATATGTAAAGAAATCTTTAGTACTTTGTCCTAAAGAACTCATAGCCTCAATAAAAGTAAATGATAAAAATTAAATACACTTTTCCAAGATTTTTTAATGTTTGGAATGTTAGAATACCAATCATTTCTCTACAGATTGCAATGATGATATAGTATTTCTATTATTCTATTATGATTTAAATGTCTATAAGCATTTGCTTCCTAAAAAAGTACACACTTCCCAAAGTTATCCATCAACATACCGTCTCTAAAATTTGTTTCCCTATTCAACAGTTTGAAGGCACTTATATGTGACATAGATACACATGTAAAATAAGTTTTTATCAAACTAACAGCTTTCACAAATATTAATTGCTGCAATATTTTGCTGATAGAGTTTCAATGTATAAAGCACATAAAGAGATTTCTTTCACTCCAAATTTCATCTAGAATGCTTATCTTTTTGTGAAAGTAAATATTCACACATTTCCAATAAATCCAATTTCTGCACCAGATGAAGAGTCATGACACTAAACATGCTCACCTGTGCTCATGGCCACTGATCGCACGTAAACAGCAGAGATGCCAAAAATGACACTGAAGTCAGCGTGTGGCCACGTGAATTTCCAAATGCCTCAATCAAAGCCAAACAGATTCTGCCACAATATCAAGACTGAGCTAACCCTTGTTTTATCTTAAGCAGTGAATGAGTTTTATTTTCTGTTGCCTTTTCTTTAACCAAAAACAAAAAAAGAGCAGAAAAACTGCCCTCGAGCCCACACCTGCCTGGAATTGGCCAAACTGAGCAAGAGCAGCTTGCTGATGGGGCCAGGGCATGTTCCTTCCCCTAAAGAAAAGCCAGGTTCCGTGGGAAGAACCTGGCTTCATTTCCAACCCAGCAGAAAATTTCTGGCCATCCTCAGATCTTTTACATGCACCCCTGGCAGCCCTCAGCACTGAGAAGATGCAAGCTTCCAACACACTTTGCTCAAGTTTTCAAGTCGGAAAACTTTCTTGGCGAAACATGAAAGAAACACATAGAAAAGATAAAGCAGCGTGTTTCTGAGGAAATCCTCTGTGAAACTTGCCCAACTGGCCTCAAAGATCTTCACCCTGTTCTCTTTCCTCTCCTTCATACTATCCCCTCAAAAGCCTCTCCTTTCAGTAAGAAGTAATTTTGAGAAGGCATTCTTGGACGGCGTCCCTAAAGGAAGGCAAAAGAGGATGTTTTAGACCTGTTACAGCGAAACAGTTGAAGTTCAAGATGTCCTCTAATCTGCATGGGAGGTCTCACATTCTTCCAGCCCCATCCCATCAGGATTTCCACACTACTGGCCACCTGCTTGTGGGCCCTGACCCCTTGCCCTTGCCCTTGAGGCAAAGGTCATGGCCTGCAGAGTTTGAAGCCAAGGATTAATTCCACCGAATACCCCTCCCCTCTCTAGCAGTTCTCTTCGAAGAGAATGTCAAAAGTCACCTTGACCCTGAAAGGCTGAGGGCCCAGCCTCTCTAGAACATCAACCAGTTCCATCCTTTTAGCCCATCATACCAACAGCCCCTTCCAACATGAAAAAGTTAGAATGGCAATAGACCAAACACTTCTGAAGAGTAGGAGAAAGATCAAAGGTGATGGTGGAGTTCTGCAGAGAAGGCAGGGTTTAACAAATGAGTGTGACTGCTGAATCATTATATTGATATTTCTTTTTGTCTCCAGTATCTTAGAGCAGCTAGGAGGAAAAACCTGAAATTGTGGAAGTGTAACCCATACCAAACTCAGAAATCTGTTCTACAACTAATTGTTGGGATGTGCTTTGGAATTTATTGCTTTTTTGGTATATATGTTATTTTTCACAAAAGAGAAGAAGAAAGTCGATTTTGATAAAGGCACAGCTATATGACGAAGAAATTTATGCAATCTTGTACTGCATTAAAGAATAAAGAATTTAAAATCTTAAAAAAAGAAAAAGTAAATAAAACAAATTTTTAAAATCTTAAAACAAGAAAATTCACCAAGAGACAACATGTGCTCAGCGATAGAGCAATACTAAACCTGTTAAATAAAAAATAAAGCCTTAAAAAAAAGTCACTTTGAATAACAAAAAGTAGTTGCCAGAGGCGTGGGGGCAGGAAAGAGCACTTCTGCCAAATTGTCTTTGTTGGCAAATTAGCCTGTGGGCCAATATGAGCAGTCAACCATTTTTATATGATGAGCTAAGAATGGTTTTTACATTTTTTAATGGTTGGAAAATTTTAAATGGTTAGGAGAAAAAATCAAAAGAAGAATAATGTTTTATAACACATGAAAATTACATAAAATTCGAATTCGTGTCCATACATAAAGTTTTATTGGCACAGAGCCATATCCATCCATTTGTGTATTACCTATGGCTGCTTTCACTCTGCAGTGGCAGGGATGAGTACTGCAACAGGGACTTATAGTATGCAAAATGGAAAATATTTACTATATTGTCCTTTACAGAAAAAGTTTGCCCATCACTGGCCTTGGTTATGATGAGGCAGTGCTTTATCTGGGATCTAGTTTTTAGAGCTTCGAACCGCCTTTGTTAGATGTTATCCTAACCACTCACTCCCCAGATTTGGTACCCCTCCCAAGTCATGGGCTGCTTGCCCCAATTTATCCCATGCCAGGGGGATAGCCATGGATGCAGCTTAAATGTCATTTCTCGAGTGTAGATAATGACAACAGTGGTGATAATGATGATGAAGAAGATGCTAATGGTGGTGATGATGATGATGAAAGCAAAGAAGAAGGAAATAGAGAAGAATAGAAAGGCACTAATAGGAACAACTTAGGATTTGGGGGCAATGCTAGCCCTATTACATTCAGCATCTCAATTAATCCTCACGCCACCCCAATCAGATAGACGCTATTATTGTCCCCATTGGAGAGGGCAGTATAGTCGATTGCCCAAGGTCACACAGGGAATGGTGGCACTCAGAGCTCAGTTTCCTAGCTCATGAGCCTGTGGTTCAATCACAATCTCAGCCTGCCTCCCCTGGTGCCTTCTGAGTCCCAGGAAGCTTTGCGACTACTTTGTAACAACCCTTAATGATTTTGTCCAAATTGATTGCTTACCCTGTCCCAGGCTACATGGGAGGTGGGGTTGGATAAATAATGGTTAATAACAGAGAAAAGTGATTCTTAGGCTGCTTTCTCAGAAACATTATTAAAGAGAAGGGGAAAAAAGTAGAAGAAAATATCAGTCATCCTCAGCAAATAGGCATCCCAGTGAGGTGACCCAGATTTCAAACCAAAATGTTAAACACAGTAATTGATTTCTAATATGCAGGACTCAAACGTCTAGGCAAGCCTTAGATTCTTGGCAAGTGATCAGAGAATCCGTCTATGCAATAAGAATTAACTTTATTTATGTATCTAATTGCTATATTTTAAATAAAGTTTTAAAGAATGTAAATACTGTTGTGGTTTATAAAAGAAATTCATTTAAAGGGACTACTGCGCTTATCGTATATTTTTGTCATTACACTTCTTATTTTCAAACAGTTACTGAAATTGGAAAAACTATGGCACTGGATGTCCTCATGTTTAAAAATGATTAGGGACCACTCTTACAACTATTTCGTCTGACAAATGGAACAGCATGCTTGAAATTGGTACTCTCCAAATAAATCCAAGGTATATGGGCACCAGATTGAAAGCACCTTCATTTCTATGAGTCTTCCAAAGTGAATTATCCAGTTGTATCAACATATATCCACAAGAGATGCATATAGATAAAATTTATTCTGGGCTTCTTCCAGAGGTTTATTCTACAAACAGATTATACTTTTAGTCAACTCTGAAGCAGGTACTTAGTGACATAAGCTTTCTCTTCTCTAACAATGGATGGCTGCCTCGCGCTGCCATGAGCTGCCTGTCACTAACAGTTTATAAAAAAGGCTAGACATAACCATTTATCAGGATCATTGCAGAAGGGATTTCTACCCTCCGTGGGAGATTTGCCTCTAAATTCTGATAACCTCTAAAGTCCCTTTCGATTCTAAATCTATTATTCTAAGATACAACCCAACAACATTTCTCTGGGACTGCCCCAGAGAAAATTTAATAACTCCAGTCACAAAATGGCTCTTGTTCATCACTTACCTATTACTGCTGTCCGCCTCCCTTGCTTTCCATTAAGTTCACGAAGACTAGAAGAGTTGGCTTCTGGATTGCAATTTAATATGTGCGCAAAAGTGATATGAGGATCCTGCCATTAAAAGGGCTGTTCTCCAAGGAACAGGGCATGCTTTATTAATTTCTTGTCAATTAGGTAGGGGAAACCTTTAGGCTTCAAAATGAACTCTGTCTCAGTGGCACAGAGAGAGATCATTTTGCCTAGAGGAAAAGAAATCTACTGGAGACAATGAACGCCTCTGTTCTGCATGGGAAATGAGAGAGCTGTTCTCTGCCTTAAACAGCTATTTTCAGTGATGAAGAAAATCTCCCTATGAGGGAGGGGGTAGCAAAAGGTGACTTGAGGGGGGTTCTCAAATTCCACATCCTTCCAGACCAAGAATCTGGTACTTCTTACTCTGTAGGAACATACGTACTTCTTTTTTCCCAAGAGAATCTTTTTTGTTTAAAAAAATTTTTTTGATAATAGTGCTTTCTATATCTTGATATGCTGAGATACAGAAGGCACAGAAAGAGTTGAAAACTACAAATATGTGAGTATGCTTCGGGGTTTGAAGGGAATGAAGGATATTCAATGGTGTTGTGGTGTAGAGTGGGAGGTAAAGGCTTTCAGAAGATAAGGCTAAAAATTTAAACTAGTGCCTAGTTATGAAGACCCTTCTGTGCCAGTAAAAGCAGGTTAGACCCTCCTGCATGTATTAGGGAGCCAATAAAGAACTATAAAAAGAGAAGGTGATCTGTTAAGATAGACTTTTTTTTTTTTCTATGTAGTTCTATCAACCACCTCCTGGGAGTATATATTTGGATTCCCTACAAGCTTCTAAAGCCAAAGGAAGAAGTTTGACTGGAGATACTGATTTAGGCATCATCAGGGTATGAGTGGTTGTTGGGGATATGGGAGATAAGAGACCACTCAAGGTAATAAACACAAGAAGGGTCTTCAGACAACCAGGAACCTATGAATGAGGCCAGAAAGCAGTACCCAATGTAAGAGCCACCAGAAGAGTAGGAAGATCCAGAAGCCAAGATACACACCATCAAACTACCACCAAGTGTCACTTTTGCCCAACCAAGCACTTTCTCTTTGAAAGATGAGATAGTGCAGGGGTCCAGGCAAATGTGAATCAACTTCAACCACTCTCTGGATAGCAATTTCATTCTTGGAATGAAAATGAAAAGTGATGTGGAGACAAGGGAGGCAAAATGGACATAAGACTGGTCTTGGTGCCAAAAGACTGAAGTTCTGACAATCTGAACTTACTGTGTGACCGTGGGAAAGTCGCTTCATTCTTCTCAGCCTTCATTTACTCACCTGTATATCAACAGTGTTGGATGATATGCTCTCTGCTCTTTGAAGTTCCTTCTAGATCAAATCAGCTCTATTTCTGTGAGGAAATCACAATGACATTGTCTGCCCAGCCCACAACAGTCATCACCCCTTCCAGTGCCAGAACTACATTGATCTAATATAGGTGGTGAGATGTTTTTTCAAATAACAGCATTTCCTTTTTTTCCTTAAACGTGCCATAATATTCAGGCCCCAAGTCATTCTTGGCTCCTAGGAACAAAACTTTAATGTTCTGTTCTTCCTGATCAAGAGCATGAAGGTCTTTCCTGGACTGCTCTGAAAGTCAGCTTAGAATATTCTTAAAAGTCTTGGATGAATCCTCAGACTTCTCCAGGTTTGCGAAATGCTGTGGCTCAGCATACAGCAGGGGCGTCTCACATGTGTTTCGGTGAAATGGGACCTTGCTGACATCCCAGCCAGAGCGTGAGACACACTGTTGGTGAGCCCCTCCCCACCCATCCTCCACCAAGAGTAGCAGCTCCACTCTGCCACAGGGTACTCCTCTACTAAAGCCCCACTCAATGTCACAAGATGCTCTATTCCAAAGTCCCCCCCCCCAACACATACCGCAAGTCATTTCAGTCTAAACCATCCCTATGTTCCAAGATACTCTTGATCACAGAAAAGAAAAATATAGTTCTTGGAAAAAAAAAAAAAGACCTCTTACAATAGATAAAGACAATTTTCATTAAGAAACTCCTAGCCATTTGCTCCAATAACTAAGCTATTTGTGCATAAAAGGGTACAAAACAGATGTGACTTAAGCATAAGAAGACTGGAGAGTTACTCCGGGAATACATGCACCTCTCTCTCAGTTCTTCCTGCATGCTGATTTACAGTGAACAGTAAAAACTGGCTGTAAAATATTGACCACATGGTTGTTAGTACCACATATGACAAGCACTTAACACTGAGATGCATCAATTATTCATTCTATTGATGTAGAGTATATTGCATGTACAAGCTGGCTGAAAAACTATTTATAGTCAAGAAAGAGTTCTGAAGCAGAAATCACCATCCCAGCCCAAGTAGTTTTCATATGGTGCTATTACCCTTCTACTTTCTGGAAACATTTGAATAGTTCAGAGACTTCCATCCTTATTTCCCTTCTGGAAACATAATGGCATTAAGTCCAGCCTAGTGTCAGGGAGAGGACATTGTGGTAGGGAGGGACCAGATATATGACAATATGGAAGTTGAGATTAGCCAAACCACATATGCCACTTTATACTGTAGGGTTCCCTCTGTCTCTATTACCCAACATCGCCACCTGCATCTCCAAGGGCTGACCCCAGTCACTACCACCACCCCAAACCTTTCCATTGTTCATTTTGGAATTACCTATACTTGATTATGTATAATTCCCTCATAAATATAGGTCAACAACTCACAAATCTATGTCTCTGTGCTGGTCTGAATCTGTGGTGGACCCCAGAAAAGCCATGCCCTTTGATCCTCATTCAATATTGCTGGGTGGGAGCATTTTGATTGTTCCCATGAAGATGTGTCCCACCCAACTGTGGGTGGTAATTTTTGAATAGATGATTTCCATGGAGGTGTGTCTCCACCCACTGAAGGTGGAGCTGCAGACTGGAATCCTTTAAAAGAGGAAACATTTTGGAGAGAGTCCCCTTTTTGGTAGAGTCACGAGAAAACCAGCAGACGCCGCCATGTTCGCCATGTGCCCTTCCAGCTGAGAGAAAAACGTTGAACGTCGTTGGCCTTCTTGAACCAAGGTATCATTCTCCAGATGCCTTTGACTGGACATTTCTATAGACTTGTAGTAATCGGGACATTTTCTCAGTCTTGGAACTGTAAACTAGCAACTCATTAAACTCCCCCTTTTAAAAGCCATTCCATTTCTGGTATATTGCATTCCGGCAGCTAGCAAACTAGAACAGTCTCTAACCCAGATTGCTCTCCTGAGCACCAGATGGCAATTCTGGATATTTGCATTTGAGCAGCCTATAAGCATAACAAACACAACGCATCCAAAAACAAGCTCATCATCTTGGCCCTATTGCCTGCTTTTCTTACAGCATTGAGATCAATAAATGATACTGCTTAAGGCAGCAATCTGAGAGCAAGCCTTGATTCCTGCTCTTCATACTTGCTCTTACCTTACTACTTCCAATCTCTCCCCAAATCTTTTCTAATCTTCCTCCTAAACCTCTCACAAATCTATTTACTTCTCTCCACATTCATTGCTAACAAGTCTAGCCTGATGTTTTGGTTTGCTAAAGCTGCCAGAATGCAATATACCAAAAATGGATTGGCTTTTCAAAAGGGAATTTATTAAGTTACAAATTTACCAGTTAAGGCCATATAAAAATGTCCAAACTAAGGCATTCAGACGGAGGTATCTTGAGTCATGAAAGGTCTATGTCTGTTACACAGGAAGGCATGTGGCTGGCATCTACTGGTCCTTGTTTCTGGTTCCATTGCTTCCAGCTTCTGATTCCAGTGGTCTCCTCTCTAAGCATCTGTGGGCCTTCACTTAGTGCCTCTGGGATACAAATCTAGGTTCTGGGTTGCTTAGCATCTCATTGGAAGGCACATAGCGATGTCTGTTGGGTTTTGCATCTCCAAATGTCCTTTTCTAGGGATCTGCTATCTCTGTCAAATGTCTGTATCTCTATCAGCTCCAAAGCAACTATTCTCCAAGTGTCTAAGTTTCCTTTAAAATGTCTTCATTTTTAAAAGATTCTAGTAAACTAATCAAGACCCACCTTGAATAGACAGAGTCAAATCTCCATCTAGTCAAAAGGTCACACCCACAATTAGGCATGTCACATCCTCACAGAGTAATTTAATCAAAAGTCACACTCACTGTTGAGTGGGTCAGTCTCCATGGAAACAATCTTATCAAAGATTTCCACCCTGCAATACTGAATCAGGATTAAAGGGCATGGCTTTTTTGGAGTACACAATGCTTTCAAACCAGCACACTGACCACCATCATCTTTAAACTGGACTCCTACCATAGCCTCCTAATTGGTCTCCCTATGTTCATTTTTGTACCTATGACTCATTTTCCCCATCCTGAAAAGGAACCTTCCTAAAAAATAAGCCCAATTAAGACATTTTTCTATTTAAAATCCAAAAGTAGTTTCCCATGATCTTTGGTCTATGTGAAAATCTTTCCAGTGGCTTAGAGATACCTCGGCTGGGCCTGCCTATCCCTCTGGACCAATCCCTCCCTGCTCTTTCCCTCACTTTCTGCCCCAGCAATTCTTGCCTTTTTTATTTTCTCAATTTTGAACTTAAGCATCAATTCCATAGGGAGGCCTTCCCTGTCTTTCATTTTATAATGTAAGCTCCCCATTTATTTCTGTCTCTAACACCTAGAGCTATGTGAAGCCCCACAAATATTAATGTATGCATGAAAAACTGAAGGAATTCAATCCCTTGACAGTGTCATTGCCCAGTAAAGTTTACTGTTTGCCATGAAATTTGGTTTCTAATGAGAACTGTATTTACTAAAACCAGGTTTTCCTTAATTGGGCTGGCTTGCTAAGAGTTCATAGTTAGGGTGACCATTTAACTCATCATTCAAACCTAGACAGTTTTGAAACTAAAAGTGGATGCTAAAAATAGTTTAAAATTACACATTTTTGAATATGTATATATTGGCTAATACACTAGTCTTAATATATTGGTGGATCTATAAATATAATTATATGTGAAGATAAGATTATTTATAAAAGTAATTTCAAAAATAAAATACTTCCATTTAAAAAATAAAATAATGGAAACCCATACATTAAAACAAAATCCTTATTTATATTGATTATCCAAACATTGAAATATAACATAAGCAGAATATTTGTCCTGTGTACATATTCATGTATTTAAATACATGTCTAAGATGAACTTTTCTCAAATGCAAACTCATTGATACTTTCCTGAAAATTTTTTCAATGTGATCCAATTTTGCTTTCACAAAATTTCCTATTATCGTCCAAAATTGCATTTTATGATTAATAGGAAATTATTATAACATTTAATTGACTCTTCTCTGTGAATCACAATATTTTTAATTAAAAGATATTTTATCTGAGAGCAAATTATACCAAATGGAAGACAATCTCAATTCTAATTTTTTTCATGTAGAAATATGCAAATATTTCAACCCAAATATTTTCATGGACACTATCTTTTTTATCTCCATTCAGAGTAGCATTCTTTGACAAATACTTTCATAAGATAAAACATCAGATAAGTTATCTGATCCTTTCGATATTTGGCCATAATGAGATGCTGAAATTTAGTAGGACTTCTCAATTTCATCCCATTCTTGTACTGAATATATATTTTCCAATTAAAAATGGGAGCTCCCACATGTTGAGCTAATTCCAAAATAAAATCATAGAATATTACATGTAATTCTATTTCACCATTTGAACTTTCATTTGTTTAACCTGTTCATTATTTCCTTGCTTTTATAGGGATCAACTTAATGTTTTCCTGTTTGCAAAATGTGTTTCCTTTTTCATTAGAGAAGTTGCAGATTTATGGGACAATGATGCATGAAATACAGGATTCCCATATATCACCTGATTATTGACACCTTTCATTGGTGCTCACCTTCGGATAAGCAACCATGTCAAAGGAACCTGTGGTTGGCATTGATCTTGGCACCACCTAGTCACGTGTGGGTGTATTCCAGCATGGAAAAGTGGAGTTAATAGCCAACAATCAGGGGAACCAAACAACTCCAAGCTACATTGCCTTTACTGATGTCAAATGACTGATCTGTGATGCTTCAAAGAATCAAGTTGCAATGAACCCCATCAACATGGTTTTTGATGTCAAACATCTGATTGCACGTAGATTTGATGATGCTGTTTTTCTGTCTGATATGAAGCATTGCCCCTTTGTGCTGGTGAATGATGTGGGCAGGCCCAAGGTCCAAGTAGAGAATACAAAAGTGAGACCAAAAGTTTCTATACAGAGAATGTGTCATCTACGGTTCTGACAAAGATTAAGGAAAATGCAGAAGCCTATCTTGGGAAGACTGTTGCCAATGTTGTTGTCACAGTGCCAGCTTATTTTAATGACTCTCAGTGTCAGACCATCAAAGATGCTGGTACCATTGCTGACCTCAATGTACTCAGAATCATCAATGAGCCAACAGCTCCTGCTATTGCTTATGGCTTAGACAAAAAGATTGGTGCTGAAAGAAAGAATACTGATATTTGACTTAGGACATGGCATTTCTGATGTGTCAATCCTCACCATTGAAGATGGAATTTTTGAGGTCAAATCAACAGCTCGAGGCACACACTTAGGTGGAGAAGACTCTGAGAACTGAATGGTCAACCATTTTATTGCAAGTTCAAGCACAAGCCCATAAGAAAGACATCAGTGAGAACAAGAGAGCTTTCTACCACCTTCGTAATACTTACAAATGAGCTAAGCTCACCCTCTCTTCCAGCACCGAGGCCAGTATTGAGAATGATTCTCTGTATGAAAGAATTGACTTCAATACCTTCATTATCCATGCTTGGTTTGAAGAATTTAATATTTTCTGTTCCGTGACACTTTGGGACCCCTTGGGGAAAGCCCTCAGGGATGCCAAACTAGACAAGTCACAGATCCATGATATTGTCCTTGTGGGTGGTTCTACTTATAGTCCCCAAATTCAGAAACTTCTCCAGGGCTTCTTCAGTGGAAAAGAACTAAACAAGAGCACCAACCCTGATGAGGCTGTTGCTTATGGGGAAGCTGTCCAGGCAGCCATCTTGTCTGGAGACAAATCTGAAAATGTTCAAGATTTATTGTTCTTGGATGTCACTCCTCTTTCCCTTGGTATTGAAAGTGCTGGTGGAATCATGACTGTCTTCATTAAATGTAATATCACCATTCCCACCAAGCAGACACAGACCTTCACTACCTGCTCTGACAACTAGCCCTGTGTGTTCATGCAGGTTTATGAAAGTAAGCATTCTAGTTTGCTAGCTGCTAGAATGCAATATACCAGAAATGGAAGGTTTTTTAAAGAGGGAATTTAATAAGTTGCAAGTTAACATTTTTTAGGCTGTGGAAATGTCCTAATTAAAGCAAATCTATAGAAATGTCCAATCTATGGCATCCAGGGAAAGATACCATGATTCAAGAAGGCCGATGAAGTTCAGGGTTTCTCTCTCAAATGGAAAGGCACATGGTGAACATGGTCAGGGTTTCTTTCTCGGCTGGAAGGGCACATGGCAAGCACGCCATCATCTATTGGCTTTCTCTCCAGCTCCCTGGGAGGCGTTTTCCTTCTTCATCTCCAAAAGCCACTGACTGGTGGACTCTCTGCTTCGTGATGTTGCAGTGTTCTCTGCTCTCTCTGAATCTGCTACTTTCTCCAAAATGTTTTCTCTTTAATAGGATTCAAGTAAACTAATCAAGACCCACCTGGAATGGGAGAGACATGTTGCCACCTAACCCAGTTTAACAACCACTCTTGATTGAGTCACATCTCCAGGGAGATAATCTAATTAAAGTTTCAAACATACAGTGCTGAATAGGGATTAGAAGAAATGGCTGCCTTTACAAAATGGGATTAGGATTAAAACATGGTTTTTCTAGGGTACACACATCCTTTCAAACCAGCACACTTGCCATGACCAAGGATAACAACCTGCTTGGCAAGTTTGAACTCACCAGGATACCTCCTGCCCCCATGATGTACCTCAGGCTGAAGTCACTTTTAACATAGATGGCAATGGTATCCTCAATGTCTCTGCTGTGGATAAGAACACAGGAAATGAGAACACGATCACCATCACTAATGACAAGGGTCATTTAAGCGAAGAAGATATTGAATATATGGTCCAGGAAGCTGAAAAGTACAAAGCTGAAGATGAGAAGCAGAGGAACAAGATGTTTTCCAAGAATTCACTTGAATTGTTTGCATTTCACATGAAGGCAACAATTGAGGATGAGAAACTTCAAGGTGAGATCAATGATAAGGACAAACAGAAGATTCTTGACAAATGCAATGAAATCATCGACAGGCTTGATAAGAATCAGACTACAGAGAAGGAAGAATTTGAACATCAGCAGAAAGAGCTGGAGAAAGTCTGTAACCCCATCATTATCAAGCTGCACCAGAGTGCAGGAGGCATGCCAGGCAGAATGCCTGGGGGCTTCCCTGGTGATGGAGTACCTCCTTCTGGTGGTGTCTTTTCTGGACCCACCATTGAAGAGGTTGATTAAATCAGTTGAGACACACACCTTAGCATTGTTCCACAGTAAAAAAAAAAATTGAAAAGCCTAAATTTGCAGCACATTCTGTGGCAGTTCAGCCGCTATACAAAATTTCTGGATATTCTTAATACTTGACTATGGAATATGTGCACAGGGAAAGGACACAACATACTTTATTAGAACTGTATTGTAAGTGGAAAATACAATGTCTTAAATACAACATTTAAAATTGACACTATAAAAAATCCAATTTATGTACATACTGCATTTTATTTATCCATTGATAAGTTGATGGACACTTGGGTTGCTTCCGTCTTTCGGTATTGTAGGTAATGCCACTATGAACATCAGTGTGAAGATACCTGTTCAAGACCCTGCTTTCATTTTTTGGGTGTTTAAACTTAGTAGTGGGATTGTTGGGTCACATAGTAGGTCCATAATCAGCTTTCTGAGGAACTACTGAGCTATCTTCCACAAGGACTGTACCATTTTATATTGCTTCCAGCAATGAATGACTGTTCCTATTTCTTGCATCCTTTCAAACCCTTGTTATTTTCCTTTTCTTTTTTTTTCATAGCAGCCATTTTAATAGGTATGAAATGGTATCTCATTGCAGTTTTGATTTACATTTCTCATGGCTGATGATGTTAAACATCTTTTCATGTGCTTTCTGGCCATACGTATATCTTCTCTGGAGAGATATCTGTTCAAGTCTTTCACCCATTTTTCATTTGGGTTGTGTGTTAGTTAGATTCAGTTCTCAACTTGGCCAGGTGAGCATACCTATTTCTGTTGCTGCAGACACAAACCAACGGTACGTGAATCTCATCTATTGCTAATTACATCTGCAGTCAGCTAGGAGACGTGTCTGCTGCAATGAGTGACATTTCACTTAATTGGCTGGTGCTTAAATGAGAGAACGCAATGTAGCACAGCCTAGCAGCTGGGCATTCCTCATCTCAGCACTAGCAGCTCAGCCCAGGCCTTTGGAGATGCAGAAAGAAGTCACCCCGGGGAAAGTTGTTGGAACCCAGGGGCCTGGAGAGAAGACCAGCAGAGACCATCCTGTGCCTTCCACGTAAGAAAGAACCTCAGTGGAAAGTTAGCTGCCTTTCCTCTGAAGAACCAACAAAATAAATCCCCTTTTATTAAAAGCCAATCCATCTCTGGTGTGTTGCATTCCAGCAGCTAGCAAACCAGAACAGGTTGCTTGCCTTTTTGTTAAGTTGAAGGATTTCTTTATATATTCTGGATATTAAATCTTTATCAGATATGTGGTTTCCAAATATTTTTTCCCAATGTGTTAGTTGTCATTTTACTGTCATAGTAAAGTCCTTTGAATAACAAAAGTTTATTTTTATTTTGATGAGGTATCATTAATCTATTCTTTTGTTGCTTGTGCTTTGGGTGTAAAGTCTAATAAACCATTGCCTAAAACAATGTCCTGAAGATGCTTCTCCACATTTTCTTCTAGGAGTTTGAAAATTCTAGCTCTTGTATTTATGTCTTTGATCAATTTTGAGCTGATTTTTGTAAATTATGTGAAGTAGGGGTCCTCCTTTTTTTTTTTTTTTTGCAAGTGGAGACCCAGTTTTCACAGCACCATTTGTTGAAGAAACTATTTTTCCAAATTAAGTAGTCTTTGCCACCTTGTCAAAAATCAGTTTACCATAAATGTTAAGTTCAATTTCTGAGCTCTTAATTTCATTGGGCTATATAGCTTTCCTTGTGTCAGTACTATGCTGTTTTGATTCCTGTGACTTTGTATTAAGTTTTAAGATTGAGAAGTGTAAGGCACTCAATTTCATTTTTTTCCAAGAAGGCTTTAGCTGTTCGGGGCCCCTTATCATTTCACATAAACAGATGATTGGCTTTTCAATTTCTACAAAGAAGGTTGCTGGAATTTTTGTTGGGATTGCATGGAATCTATAAATTGCTTTGGGTAGGACTGACATCGTAACAAACTTTATTCTTCCAATCCACGAACACAGACTGCCCTTTCATATATTTAGGTTGTATTAGTCAGGGTTCTCTAGGGAAACACAACCAACAGTAGATATCTATAAACATGAGATTTTATAAAAGTGGCTTACACACCGTAGGGATGCATGAGTACAAATTTCATAGGACAGACTCCAAGCTGGCAACTGTAATGAAGGTTTTGATGAATTCCCCCAAGAGAGGCTGGCTGGCCGAAGTAGAAATTAAAATTCTCTCTTCTGAGTGCTGAATTCATCAGCTCTCCTCTTAAAGCCTACAAATGATTGGGTTAAATGTGTCTCATTGCAGAAGACACTCCTCTTAGTTGATCATAGATGTAATCAGCCATGGATGAAATCAAGTTACTGATGATTTAAGTCCATGAACTGTCCCCCCAGTAACAGGTAGGCCAGTGTTTACTTGACCAGATAACTGGGCAACATCACCTGGCCAACCTCACACGTGAACCTAAACATCAGATAGGTTTTCTTTAATTTATTTTAGCTATCTTTTGTAGTTTTCTGCATGCAAGTCTTTTACAAACTTGGTTAGATTTATCCCTAGATATTTGATTATTTTAGTTGCTATAGTGAATGGATTTTTTTCTTGATTTCTTCTTCTGATTACTTGTGTATACAAACACTACTGATTTGGGGGTGTTGATCTTATACTTTGCTGAATTCAGTTATTAGCTCTAGGACCTTTGTTACTGATTTTTCAGGATTTTCTGTGTATAGGATCACGCCATCTGCAAATAGGGAAAGTTTTACTTCTTCCTTTTCAATTTGGAAGCCTTCTAGTTATTTTTCTTGCCTAATTGACCTAGCAAGAAATTCCAGTAAAACATTGAATAACAGTGGTTGACAGTGGGCTGGTAAAGCTGGATACCCATGTGTAAAAATATAAAAGTGGATTCTTGCCACACATCATATACAAAAATTAATTCAAAATGAGTCAATAGCCTAAATATGAGAGCTAAGCCTTCAACACTCTGAGAATAAAACATAGGGAGATACTTCAGGACCTTGTATTAGGCAATGGATTCTTAAATTTTAAATTAAAAAACACAAGCAACAAAAGAAAATATAAATTGAACTTCATCAAAATTAAAAACTTTTGTGTGTTTCAAAGGACACCATCAAGGAAGTGAAAAGAAACTTACAGAATAGAAGAAAATATTTGGAAACGATATATCTTTCTCTCTCTCTCCATATGTATGAATATATATATAAATATGTAAACATATAAAGAACTCCTACAGGTTGACAACCAAAAGACAAACAACTCAATTAAATGATAGGTACAGGACTTAAATAGATATTTCTTTTAAAAAGCTGTATAGGGCAGGCCACAGTGACTCAGCAGGCAGAGTTCTCGCCTGCCATGCTGGAGAGACTAGGTTCGTTTCCCAGTACCTGCCCATGGGAAAAAGAAAAGCTATACAAATGGCCAACAGGCACATGAAAAGATGCTCAATGTCATTAGCCACTAGGGAAATGCAGCTCAAAACCATATTGAGATACCATCTCATACTCACCAAAAGACTATTATTTATAAGACAGAAAGTAAGTGCTGGTAAGGATGTGGAGAAATATGAACATTCATACATTGTTGGTGGGAATGTAAAAAGGTGCACCACTCTGAAAAACAGTTTGACAGTTCCTCAGAAAGTTAAGCACGGAATTACCCATATGACCTGCAAAACTACTTCTAAGTATATACTCAAAATAAATGAAAGCAGGAACTTGAACAATTAGATATTTGTACACCAATCTTCATGGTTACATTATTCACAATTGCCTAAAAGTGGAAGCGATCCCATCAATAGACAAATGAATAAACAAACTGTGATATACACATGCAATGGAATATTATTCAGCAATAAAAGGAATTAAGTTCTGATATATGCTACAAGACAGATGAAGGCATCATGCTCAGTAAAATAAGCCATCTATGATTCCACTTACATGGAAATAATAGAATAATCTTTTATAACTAGAATATCTGAAACTCAAAGAGACAGAAAAGTAGATTGCAGGTTACTAGGGGTGGGAGGGAAGGCAAATAGGAAGTAAATGCTTAGTGGGCACAGAGCTTCTGTTCGGGGCAATGGAAGAGTTTTGGTCATGGGAGATGATGATAACAGAACGTTGTGAATGTAATTAACACCACTGACTTGTTTGTTTGAAAGTGGTTAAAATGGGAAATTTTATATTGTTTATATGTTGCCACAATAAAAAATGTTTCAAAGCCTAAAAAGACTTTGGTGCCCTATTTATTGAATATCTTCATTAAAGATTTTCAACTGGTTGTGAGCAAAATTCAACTAAAATTTAGAGAACTGCTTTCCCCCCAAAATATTACAATCAACACAGAGTGTGATTTGGGGAGGCTCAGACATTTCTAGCATCCAATCGGTGGCAAGAAACAGAAAAAAACACATACCGTCAAGCCAAATTATATAATTTTTAATTCAACATCAACTTCATGAAAACAACTTTGTATTTCAATTATTCTCTATGTCTGTATATATCTGAAAACATTCGGAAATTGTAATACTTATGGCTTCTATTTTGACTGATAGGGTATCAGAGCTTATTTGGACATAATTATGAATTTCCAACTTACCACAACCAATTCCAAGTATATTTCTGCTCCATAGGTTTCTTAATTTAGTGAGGACATCAACCTTTCCACAACACTATCTCACCAGACTTGTTTATATTATCACTGTAAAAACAAAATAGCTTTATCTTCATTACTGAACTTTATAACCATATTTATGATAGCATTCACAATAATGTCAAGATTTTGCCTTCAAGAGAATAAACTTCCAAAAGCTTTATCATGATATTATGAATTGGATTTAAAAAATCAAACTGTTGTTGGAATTAACTGATAATCTATTTTAAGCATACTATGTCACTTTATAAAGCTGGCATCAAGTAACTGCATGTGAAGTTTTTCTGTTAATGGAACCCACACGACAACAGTTAGGAATTCATTTTTGTACATGCCCAGAAAAACGTGGAACTGAAAGTGAAATTTGAAATTAATTTAGAAGATAGGAATTATACAAATGGATTTGTTGATATAAACGAAGTCAGACTTCTCAGAGAACTATAAGAACATACTTTCTGCAGCTGTATTACTCTTCTTAAATTAACTATTTATTAACTTTTGAAGTAGACATGTATACTTCTTCAGCAGTGTTGATACTACTGGGTTTTGGGTCATCACTGATAATGCTGTGGCTCCCACAGTGGACAGCAAATGTCAACAAACATTTTATGCATATTATATGTTCATCATCAACTTTCCTGAGAAACATAAATTTATCACTTCACTGTACATGAAATATGCACTTAGTTCTTTCATCTCATTTTTGCAAGTGGTTTAGGGCAAAATAAAAGCACTCCCCAGAATTTAAAAAAATAATTAGCCCAGGATGCTAATTATATGACCTAGTCATGGTTTATCCTCATTTTTCTCCTATTACACTTCACTGCTAAAATCATTCCCTATATCCCTTATAACACCATTACTGCTGTTATTATTGGTGCTTCTCTTTGGCCATTGTCTCTTACAGCCCCTCATACACCGAGTTGTCTGGTCAATAACTCAAGAATATGTGAATGATGTCTCCCAATACAAGAAGGAGCAGAAACAACTTTTTCCCCTGTCCCTCAGCACCTCCAATCACCCCCCAATTTTTTCCCCTTAGGACAACTATGCCCCATTTTAGTGGGAAGCAGTTACAGAAAACAGGCCATCACCTCCATTACCCCCATTACCAAAAAGACCAGAATGTTAGGTCTGGAAGACAAGACCCCTGTCCCTCATCATGTGACCTACCCCTGGCAAATATTTCAGAAAGCCTCTCCCACCCTAACCCATGCCAGCCTGCATCTCCTTCACCCTCCAGCAGTTGCCCTCTTGTGATAACCTCCTGTTACTCAACCTCTACCTCTGGCAAGTGTACTCTTGCGGTAAACTCCCCTTACTCAATATCTGCCCTCCAACAGTTACAATCCTGCATAACTAAGGCAGTCTTTAAGTTTTAAACTTTACCAATGGAAAGCTGCCAAATCCTAACTTAGCTCCCTGTTTTTGAAAACTAGCCAGTAAGAAGCTGCCTAACTCTTGCCCCCAACTTCCAAATCCCAAGCCATAAAAACCCTATCCCTGAAACACTTCCCCAGGTGACTCTGTTTCTTCCTGAAATAAAACTTTGCCTGAAAAAAGAAAAAAAAAAAAAGAAGAAGAAGAAGACTCTAAGACAAATGTTAAACTGAACTGGATGCTGTGGCAATAGGCACAAACTAACTCAGGCAAACCAGGATGTGTGTACCTCTGCCATCTTCCCTGACACTAGTGTCTCATCATTTTCTATTATTCCATATGTGTCAAATGTGATGAGGAAAGGTTGGAAGATATTTTTGCAAAAGTGTTTATTTCCCATGAGTAACTTCAATATTTCTACTTGGGAGGGTTAATTTCAGTATAAGGAGAGGGATCAAGAAATAGAAGAGACATTAACATCCAAACAATGGGAACACATTTGGAACTTTCCATTATTTCATGGGTCTTCAGAATAAGAATAAAAGTAAAAAAGAGCCAATTGCTCAGGCACTGTTTAAAATTTCCTTTTGAGAGCCAAAACCTGGGACTGGTGGATTTATTTAGACAACGGAGAATTGAGAGACTGATGTCACTCAGGTGAATGTGTGTGTCTCAGAGGTGGGAGGAAGCAATGACAAGACAGGAAATTTGTCTTCCCCTATGCATCATTTCCCCGAAGCCTTGAGTTTCAATCAAAATAGTTGATGTTTTCCTGTCCTGCAATAAAAATGTTAAACAAACAAAAAAAAGACACCTTTCTTCCAAATGTTAAATTTTGCAGTAAATGTGATGCTTGGAGCGCAGCAAGCTGCAGGAAAGAAGACTTGGTCCCCAGAAGGCTTTGCTCAAACTCCAAAGCTTCCAAGAGAGAAAGAGGCCTGAGGTTTGGAACTGGTTTGAGGGATGAGGGGAGCTGCTGAGGAAACACATTGGCTCTGGATATAATCCAAAGTGGGTTTTGGCTGCAGAAAATTTAGAAAAGCATCCTCATCCCCAAATCTGCACAAACATCTTCCTTCCCCAAGCATTTCCCCGAAATGGTGCTTTGGTAGAGTCTCCCTAGCAATAACCACATGTGCCAGTGATCCAGCCGCAGCCCTGGGGCGTCGCCAAGGTCGGCAGCCAGTGCTGCAGAAGGACCACTTCCCCTTTTCCCTCAAAAGGAGATGCTTCCATTTCATTCAGGAAATGCAGATGTCCCTGCAGCCTGTGGCGCCACCATTTCAATCATTCTGTAGTCAAACTCATCAGTGCAAACGTGACTGATCCCAAACTCACAATAGTCTCTTTATCCTGGACTGAAGTTAACATTTGCTATTGCTGGGGAAAAAAGGGGAGACTGAATGCAGAGCTACTGAACAGTGGATAAGAATATTTCCTATGAATGAAAGCATTTCTAAGGTTTTCTAAGACAGGGCAGGATCAGTTTCACTCTTCCCTCTGACAACAAGACTCACCATATGGCTATCTGAAAACTTAAAAACTGAATTTAGCTTTAAATGTATTCTATTTCAGATGTTCAATCAGTTTAGATCAGTCCAACTCCCCTACCTCTTAAGTTAGAATGCCTTGTACTGCCTTTAGAAGTTTCCAAATATTCTTTCATTGCCAAGAGACAGCAGGACTAGAAGAGCACTGGATTTTAGGATCAACCGAGCTACCAAAGGGCTGAGGGGCAGGGGCCTCTCTGCACCTGTGTTTCGCCCAGCCATGCAGTTAGGATTCCAGACTCTGAAGGGATGTGATTTCCTATCAGTGGAGGTGAGGACGTCAGGTGAGATTCCCAAAAGAACAACATCATGGTAATTTGCAGCTACTGCCCTCTGCCAGACTGTCAGTTCCTTGAGAACAGAGGCCACAACTGCTTCCTTCACCCAATTGCCCGTATTCACCGAGTTACCAAGCACGGTTGGTGCTTGGCACCCAGTGTAGACTCAGCAAAAGCATTTCTTGAATTAAATTGATTGCTGCCTTCCAAAGGGCCTGGGGTGCCACAGCAAAGGTTGTGTGCTATTTAAATAGATTTGCATATTATTTTGCCTTCTGAGGTTGGTAAACCATTACTCCCAAGAATGGAAAATTAGATTAAGCTAAATAGCACAAATGTTTTCTAACACAGTGGTCTGGATGAGATGCACACACAGTGCACAACAGATTTTCAAACCGTCCCTCTCATCACATTCTAGATTGGGAATGACAGACTGATAACAAAGCCCTCGTGGAAACAGATGGAGACAAGGAGGGGAGGGGACATGGGGAAAGGTAAACAGGGAGAGGATGAGGATAGATTTTAAAGAAGTAGACAACAGGCATGTCCTTTTTCATAATTCTCCAGATTTCTCTGAGACAAGCCTAATTAGTTCCTCACCGCTTCCTGATTTTAATATTGGTTTAGTGTTAGCTTTTTCACGTGGAGACTTAATACTCTGTAGGAGCATCACAGCCTCCAGGGAGGGAGTTTTGCTTGTCTTCGTATTCTCAGCATCTGGCACAGTGCCTGGCCCACAGGGCTATAGTTTAATTTTTTTTTAATTATAAATACAATTTTTACAGAGCTTTCACATACATTATCTAAGACGATGGCAAACGCAATTGTTGCCCATACGTGGTAGATAAAAATTAATGTCCTTGAACTTCTTCTGACTTTCATACTGTTACTCAGAAAGCGTTCTGCAGCTGCCAACTTAAACCCAGCAAGGATAAATGGCTCCTCAAAGACAAACAAATAAGCAACAGCTAGAATTCAAATCCAAGGCAGGTTCTTACCCGCCAGGCTATGCTATTTCCATTGCTGACGTTCCAAAATTGGCACTCAGGGGTAAGGAAAGCTGAAATTAAAGCTAAAATGGACATAAACCCAAAAACTCAACTTTAAGCAATTGCATATAGAGAGACTCAGCATTCTCTTTAATTCATGCACAAGGAAATGAATTTGTGATTGTTGTTGGAACGCTCTAGTACATGTATATTAAATCAGGGAGGGAAGTGGTTTTTCGCATCTCTGGGGAGATGGGTTTCCAAACTACTGGAACTCAGGAGGGGAGCTGAGGTTTAGAGGCTCCTGGGCACTAATTCTGTTTTCTCCACCCATCCGTGAGAGTGGCACTGCTGCTGCTGAGTTTGTGGGTCAATGTTTACATGATGGTCAAGTACAAATGCCAATTTGGCTAGGTTACGGTGTTCAGTTGTTTGGTCGGGCAGTTGTTATCGGATAACAATTGGGTTAATCGTGGGTTTAAATCATCAGTCAATTCATTGCATCTACCATAGATTGCATCTACAATCAACTGAGAAGATTGCCTTCAACAATGAGAGAGAGAAGTCTCATCCAAATCAACTGAAGAACTTAAAAGGAGAACTGATGATCTCAGCAGTCAAAAGGAAGAATTGCCATCTTTACTTCAGCTGGCCAGATTCTCCTGGGGCTTCTGTGTTGAAAACCTTCATCAGAGTTCCTAGCTTGCCTC
Source organism: Tamandua tetradactyla (assembly GCF_023851605.1). NCBI lineage: Eukaryota > Metazoa > Chordata > Mammalia > Pilosa > Myrmecophagidae > Tamandua > Tamandua tetradactyla. The sequence continues at coordinate 16,584,186 of NC_135329.1, forward strand.
CTGCCTTGTGGAATTTGGACTTGCCATTCCCACAGTCACATGAGTCATTCCCTATAATAAATCTCATAATATTTACATTTTACATATATATATATATATATATATATACATCCTGTCATTCTGTTTTCCTGGAGACCCCTGACTAATAGAGTTTAGAAACGGGGTAACCCAATGTTTAAAAACATTTCTCTAAGCAGTGATTCTCATGAGAATAACTGGAGGAGCTTTAAAACTTCATGCCTAGACCCTATCCCTTAGAGATACTGACTTAGTTGATCTGGGTATTGCCTGCATATCTGGGTGTATTTTTTTCCTTTTCCTTTTCCTTTTTTAAAATCTTACTTATTTTTGAATCAGTAATATATACATATGGCATAGAATTAAAACTGCACATAAGGGAATATAGTAAGCGTCCCTCCAACCCCTGTCCTCAGGAGAAGCCACCCACTTCTCCTCTCGAAGGAAACCTTTCAGAGAAAGTGTAGCATGCACTGTTTTGCTATGTTATCTATACATCTTATCCTTTAAAAATGTTTTTTATTGAGATATAATTCACATACCATAGAATTCAACCTTTTAAAGTGTACAGTTCAGTGGTTTTTAATACATTCACAGAGTTGTTCAACCATCAACAATATCTGACTTCAGAACATTTTCATCACCCTAGAAAGAAACCCAGATATCTGGGGTTTTTAACTCCCTACACTCAGGTGATTCTAATGTGGCCAGGGTAGAGAACCGCTGCTCTTATGAAATTGCATGGATTCTCAGTGTAAGTTCCTTTTGGAAGGTCATGTAAGCCTTGAGTATAACAGGGCAGCAGTTTAACAAAACTCTACCCATTAATTCAATTCTGGAGGATACTACCTGCAGGGAAAATTCTGCCAGCAGTTGCACATCCTATTAGAACTCGGGCAACAAGGAAAAGCCATCCCAGGATATGATGCCTCTGCTCCTTCCATGCCAACCACCTCTTTTAAGATTTGTAAATTGGAGCCTTAAGAAGGTGTGTGTTTGTTAGCATCCTCCCTCCAATCCCTAACTCACTTAACACACTGCCAAGGGACTAAGTATGGCCGGGTGCTCTGGCAGGGGGTGTGGAAAGCCTGGGCTGAGTCCGGAGAGCAGCAAATGATACCCCCAAAAAAAAAGGATGGTGAAAGAAGAGGATACAAACTCTCCCAGCTTAGAGAAAGTCCCCATGCCTTTTTCTGATCAAGGGCATGATGAGCTCCTGTCCAAATCGCCCTCTTGGCAGGAGCAGGGCCCAGGTGGGTAGAAGGAAGCCGGGGCTTGAATCCTGGGGTTTCAGAAGCCAGAAGCAGGAAGAACAGGCTGGGGAAATAAGTCAGCATGGGTGATGATAGCAGAGCTGAAGGCCTGTAGCCAACGGTGGTACAGACCTGGGCTAAGGAGGCAGGTATGAGGTTATGCAGGAGACAAACAGATACTGCCAGGAACGGGGTGGGAATCTGAACCACAAGGAACGAGGCACGAAGAGGAAAGGAGCCCGTCGCCAGCACCTAGCACACAGACAGCTCTCAAAATTATTTGTGGAAATCATAAATGAATAAATGCATGAGTGTTGCAGTTAAAATCATTGAAATCTCCTTTCTGTAGTCATAATAATAATGTCACTCTTCTACAGTTCATATTCGGTGCTGGATGGTTACTTAGATGCAGCTATAAGGGAAAGTGAAAAAAATTCAAGCAAGGCTGAATGAAATTATGTAAATTGACCACAGTAGGAAGTGGCTGCTACCTGGGCCGTGGTCTCATTTCTCCAAACCCTTGTTTCACTCTCCCAAGCAGCCATATTCAAAGTCTCAGGAAAAAGAGGATTTCCGTTCATGTTTAACCAAGCCCACACAAACTCGGTTTATAATTTCAGTCAGGATTTTGAGGGCCAATGTAAAGAGATCTTCCTCAAGGGCTGGTGATGTCACAAGACTTACCCCCATCTGGATAAGCGCCTACACTTGCATTCCCCCCAACTTTATTTTGGGGAAAGATAGAGAATCAGGGACAAATGCAAAAGCCACAGCAGCACGCAAATAGCCCTTCCATCTGGAGTCTTCCCAGGCACTGTTCCTTCTCATTTGCCTTTCAGTCGTTAGTAGAAAACCACTGCATCCAAAGAAGAAAATAATGAAGAGTGAACATACATGTCGAGTTTATTGATGAAGTGATAAAATATAATCAAGGAAGTGACATATTGAATAATGCACATTATTGTTACCATATTGCACAGTAAATGAACTTAAATGGTCAGTCATTCTCACAAATGACCACTATTAAGAATATTCTTGCCCAGAATACCAAATTTCAGAGTTTTGCTTTTTTGCTAATTCTGCACTTTTTCTAATTGCCATCAGTGCCGATTTTTTTCCCCTATATTTCCCAGCTCTCATTTAGTCAAATATCCTTAGAATTTTAGAGTTGAACTGGAAATTTAGAGGTCTTCTATTCGAGCCTCTACTTAATACAGAAATTCTTTTCGCGGTATACTCCCATCACACCCCTAGATACAATTCTTCCCACTTTCTCTCTCGATTTTTCTTTCTCTTGAGCACGCGCTCTCTTCTTTAAGCAGCTGCCTCCAGTTTACTTCCCCCAAGCCAGGTGCCCTGGGAGCTTAAGAGCCCAGGCACCAGAAATCCACGTCTCAGGCTGTGGGTGGCCTGAACAGAGGTCCTGTACACACACAGAGAGGGGATGCAAGGGCAGAAGAGCTGGCACAGGGAGAATCCTAGGCATATGGGAATCTTCAATTCAAAAAACAAGATGAAATGATGAGAACTGGGACAGGGAGGGAGAAGGAAATGAGATAGCCTGATACCCTGCATTTTCTTCAAACCCAACTCTGCCTCCAACCAGACTAAAGCAGATTTAGTTTCCCACCCAGCCTTGGCAACAATGAGTTCAGTGGCCAGGAGAAGTCCATCTCCACCTCCCTAAAAAATATGATCTTGTTATTGCCAGATGTTGCTCTAACTAGAGACAGAACACTTCTAGACCCGTTACGGATAAAAGACCGTAACAGGCAAATACCTAGAAGGCGGAACTTATTGGTGTGAATGAGTTTCTGTCAGAACTGTAAAAGGTTTCAGATATTTTTTTTTTCTGTTTTGATAAAGACCCAGCCAGATGGCAAAGAATTTGAGCAAGAACAAAACAAAAAGAAAAAGAAATGACGGGGAAAGCTGAACTAGAGCCACTGGACTATTCTGATTCAGGATTTTGCTGACAATCGATCCTATTTCCAAACGCAACTTGAGTTTGTTGTCCTGTGAGTTTTAGGGCATTTCTAGCTGCCCCACTCTATGTTGAAATATGCCAGGGAAATATGACCACTTTCTCTTCTTAGCAGTATAACTATGATTAATTTATCTTGTGGTATTCCTTGTTGAGTGCTTTGTATTGTGCTTTGGGGCTATTAACCACTTCTATCACTAAATGATGAACTCCTTGAGGGCAGGCAACATCTGGGTCTAATTTCTCTCTTTGAGATACTTTGAGGTACAGGAGAGTGGGAGAAGGAATCAAAGGAAGAAAAACTCTTCACCATGCGGGCATGGCTGACCGATCACCGGGGTTTCTGAGCAGGCCCCACCAAACCTTGCAAATAAGAACGAGTTCCCCTGGTAGAATCGGTAGAAATAAAACCAGACAACTTGCTGCTTCTGAACTTTTAAAACATCCTATTTATGATAAAAGTATATTTGCAAAAGAATGTCCTTCCCCTGTGTGGTAGTTTTTAGTGTTGAATTTTATGCTTATAAGGGCAAACTCTAGAAAGAGCTGTGAGGGCTGAGATTCAAAATGGCAGACGTGCTGTTACTTTCTCTAAGTGCAGTGGGTGCCACTGTAATAAAAGGTGGAAGGATAAAATGCTATAAACCTATATCAAAAAAAGAATTCAAAATATCTCTGAAAAACAGTGGGTGAGCCAAGAAACCAATTCCTACAAGCCCAAAAATCTGTTGTTGCTGGTAAGTAAAATTCTGAGTGTCTTATGCTCCAATGCTTTTGTTACAAGGATATTTAACTTGATGCCACCACATCAGACTGACATCAGGAATCAGTATATGTGGGCTTGATAAGAGCAGCGCTATAAATCGTGAATTTTACATTTGACTGTATTCAGTTTTACTAGTACATAAAAGAAAATAAGGATGTTCTAAAGGCTGCAAACTGTTCAGAGAACTATTGTTGAAAAGGAAACAGAAAGAATAAAAATATACAACTGTATCATTAGACAGCAAAAAAAGGTCATTTTAAAATTAAATACCATAATACTTATTCCTGTTATATTTTCCTGTTATATTTATGCTCTTTTAAAGTCTTACATTTATATATCTTAAGAATATACAACAACATAACCTATAAAATTTAGATATACACAAAAGAGTTCAAATAAGGTTGTGGTATCAAAAGATAGAAAACATTATAAAAATATTATTACATTTTTCTTACACATATTATTTGTTTAATTAGTTTTACTATCTATTACTACTAAACACCACAAACTAGTCCTATTATTGGTTTGTTTAAATAATAACATTTATGTAACAGAAAAGTCATAGTACAGAAAAACAGTTTCAAGTAAACACCTATTTTTCATAGCTTTGAGTTAAATTATAGTTTTGCTATATACTATAATTTTATTACATATAATATTATTATGGTTTTCTTTATTTCTTTTTTTTATCTAGTATGGCTGTATTCCAGGTTGGTTCTCTAAAGAGTTGATCACCCTACCTTTATTACTAATATTGAACTGTCCAAGTCTTCTCTAAACCTATCAAACAAATTAGGGTGAAAGTTGAAGTATCTAGTGTGGAGACCGGTGATCCAGAATTAGGCCCTCTTCAGCCCAGCGTGGAGTGGGAGGAGGCTCCCCATCTGGCAGCCCCGCCCCTCTCACTCAGCTAAGGTGAGACCCTCAGTTAGCACGCCCTACTCCACCCCACAGAGTTCCAGGTCAGGTAACCATCCACTCAGGAAACAGGTCACGTGCCCAGCACCAGAGGGAGCCCACCTGCTTCACAGTCCTTTTGCCATAAATGTAAATAGACAGACAGACAGACAGAGACTACCAGGAATAAGCAACAAATCAAATATCTCCATTCTGAACAAGATAAAAGAAAGAGGATAAAGAACCAGAGAAAGAGACACCTCCAGGAACAGAGAACTCTAAAACCATGCAACTCAAGAAGATATTTTACATCCTAAAATAGCAGTGTGTCATTTTAAAAAATAAAGGGTTAAAAAAATGAAGATTTATAGTATGATTGATGAGGTGAGGGAGAATTCAATAGAAATAAACACCAGAAAACAAAGTAGAAGAAATCTCCCAAAACAGAAGTAGAAAAAAAAAAAGATGAAAAGTATGAATGAAGAGACTTAGGAATTTGATCCAGGAGATCACTCTAGTAAATTTCACAGTACAGAGACAGACTCTAAGAAACAATGAAAGAAATAGTAAAATTATCATTTTCTCCAGATGAAGAGCAAGACTTTTCGCATTAAAGGGGCCTACTCAGAGTACAACTTAGTAAGTGAAAAGCCTTCGACCTATCCTCATGATATTATAGAACACCAAAGATAAAGAGACCATCCTAAGAGTTTCCAGCAGGGAAAGTGAAATGGTCTACAAAGAAGTAAAAATCAGAATAACATCAGACTATTTTTCGGCAATCCTGGTGGAAGAAAACTTGAGACATTCAAGGACTCAGAAGATTTACATCCTACACATTCTTTCTTAGGAAGTTTCTTAAGCATGTGCTCCAACAAAACGAAACAGGGAACTAAGAAAGAGAACAGCATGCAGGGACCCACAGGAGTAGAGCAGGGAAGGAAAGTGGAGTAATGACCGTTGTGCCATCCTAACAGACTGCCAGCATAGACGAGGGCCAGATATCAGAAGATGCCAGGAGGGAGGTCCCTAGGGAAAAGTAAAGATTAGACTGATAGAGATTCAATAAAATAGAAAATATGATTAGAACTTAGAAAAAACAGGAAATAATGATAAAAAAGAAAAAGAACTAGAAACTTTAGAAAGAAATATAAATGCAAATGTGGTCTAAATGAGAGGCAAAATGAATTATGGTGTATGTGTTAGGGCTCTCTAGAGAAACAAAACCAACAGGAGAGATCTGCAAATATGAGCTTTGTATAGGTGCTCATGCAACTGTGGGAATGGAAGAGTCCAAAATCTGTAGGGCAGGGTGTGAGGCAGGGGGTTCTACAGGAGAGTTTAGCTGGTTGAGGAAGCAGCAAAAGAACCTCTCTTCTTCCTTAAAAGTTGATTGGATTATACCGTGTGGGAGACATGGCTTAGCTGATCACAGATACAATCTGCCACAGATGCAATCAACTGACTGATTGAATATGCCGGCCTTCGGTTTATCAACCAGCCAGGAAATAGCTTTGCAGCCATGGTCAGCCCAGTGCTTGCTTACCAGACAATTGGGCAGCATCACTTGACCAAGTTGACACCAGAACCTGACCATCACAGCATAATTTGGAACAAATAAAGTATAAATAAAGACACCTCATCTCTCTTGAGAAACCTTCTTCTTTGAATGAAAATGGTATCTGTGGATAGGAATATATCTTCTTGGTAGAAATCCCACTGTCATTTAATCACTTGACTTGAATTAAGTAACAATTGAATTACCTAGCCATAATCATGTAAGAGCTCTTTATTGGCTTAAAACTTTTAGAATAATCCTTTGGACCAAGTACTAAAAGCTTGATTGTGGTTGCAAGACAGTAGTAAATGGCAACAACCAGAAGACTGTAAAATAAAGTACAACTGAAAGGAGCTGGGAGTGGAAATGGGGAAAGAAAAAGGTGGTAATCCTGATGTCTTACCTATCCTAGAGTGGGCATTTGGGAGATGTGTTTACAATTGGTGGAATAGAGATTAAAGGTTAAAGTACCTCATACAAAGTTGTAAAGTTAATCAGTAAACTAACTAAAAATAACACAAACATAGAAGGCAGCAGGAGGAAGGCTGAGGGTATGTGAGCTCAAACCTTATAATTCAGGTTGAAAGTCAATAATTATAGTTTAAAATGATAAGCTGAGAAATAAAGAGGTACATTATTGAAAGCATCCAAGGCTTGTTAGTTGCTCTGTAACTCCTTTTTAGCTTGTTTTGCAGGCTAATGTAACCTGAGCATGCACAGATGTACTGGCATCCTTAGATAATCTCAGAGAGCCCAGACAAATCTGAAAAGAGAAGTCAAGTCCTTCAACAAGGAAAATCTACTGGAAAGCTCACCTTACCACACATGGGCAAATGTATACCTAGCCAATCAAACCACACCAAGGCCCCCTTCCCATCCCCATAAAATCTCCATTAGCCCTCAAATAGGGGAGACAGATTTGAGCCTTGCCTCCTGTCTCCATGCTGGTTGAACTTGCAATCAAGTTCTTTCTTTTCTCAAAATTCCAATGTCACAGAATTGGCTCCAATGCATGTTGAGCAGTGAGCCTTTGTAACAAATTTTGGTGACCACCAAGGAACTTCAGGTCCCAGGACCACTGGCCCGAGGCATTGCAGCCCATTTGGGAACAGGCCATCCTCACCTACCCTAGACGGGCCACCTACGCCAGTTTTGTCTAGAGGCTTGACAATAGGGGTCCTGTCTACCCTGGCCTGGTGCTTCGGGCCCCTCTTGGCTACATTTTAAAAAATAAATAAATAACTTCAAAAGGTCTTGGGCAGTTTCATTATAAGCATATTGTCTATAGTTATAAAGGTTACCAGCAGAAGACTTAAACAAACAAACAAACAAAAAAATAGAGATGTTCTTATATAGAATGGCCATTTCATCCAGCAAGTCCACAGCTAGGTATATACTCCAGAGAATTAAAACAGAGACTCAAAGAGATACTTATATGTCATGTTCATAGCAACTTTATTTACAGTAGTCAAAGGGTAGAAACAACCCAAGTGTCCATCAACAGATGAAAGGATAAACAAAAATGCGTTCTATACTTGCAAAGGAATATTATTCAGTCACAAAAAAATGAAGTTCTGATACATGCTACTACATGTACGAACCTTGAAAATATCATGGTGAATGAAATAAGCCAAAAATAAAAGGACAAATATTGTATCAATTTTTTTTTTAATTTAGGAGTGGAAATGACGTTTTAGATGGGAAAGGAGGCTCAAGTCACTTGTTTTTCATCATAAATTTTTCTGTAGAACCTGATTTTTCTGATGTGCATGTATTATTTTGATAAAAATAAAAGGAATAGAGTGAATGCAGAGGAACACTTGGGCACGGTATTCACACTTTTGATTTCCCGGAGCAGCTCTACCCTATCTCCCATCCTTTCCATGGAAGTGGCACAAAACTGCACATTTACACCCCAAGGGACTCAAATCCCCACAGAGTGTTAATTGGTATGTGGATGTGGAAATTGATTGGGACTTCAAACTCCTGTCCAAATGTTAAGTGGATATTCAATTGCAAATGTGTCTGCTTTGCATTCCCTGGGGCCCCTAGTCCTCCAATTCATGTGCTAATCAGAACTCTCCAAAACAATGTTGTTCATCAGGAGCGAAAATCAGGACAAATTGTTAATTCAGGGAAACTTTCCAGAAGCCAAAAAGGAGCATTCTTCAAAGTGAAGAAGCAGCTTCCAGTTTATTATGGAAAGTGTGATTCCCCACCTCCTCCAAATATTGTATGCCTTTCTTTGAGCTATCAAAGGATTTGTGCACAAGATAAATCCCTGTTTGTAAAGCTTGGCCTCCACCCACAAAATTCTCAGGCCTCCATTCGCCTCAGGAGCTCTGTTGAACCACAGGCCCTATTTCATTGCCCCTGTGGGTTTTGTTTTTTTCCCAAAGAAAATCCTAAAACTGAGGGATCTACCCCAGAGTTTCCCAAACTTTCAAGGCTCACGGAGCCCTGGTTGTCTCAGTAATTTTGTCACCGTACCCCAGTTCAAAAGACATCCCTAACAATTCTGTTTATTAATGCAACTTAATAAATATTTCTGTCCTGACAACTTCATAGTAGCCATTTGAAAAATTAGTACACAAATGGAAAGAAAAATAAGATTTCATTGACAACCACAAGCACTTACTAATGGGAGGTTTGCCTGGTGTGCTCTGATCGTCGGGCTCGGTGCTTCTCAAACCTTGGATTCAGGCTAGAACACAGCCGTCCTCATTTCCTGTTTCCACATCGAGGGGTCACAGGGCGCTCACTCTTGCTCACAGCAATCTCAGGAAAAGCAGCCTCACAAAGACATGATATCACAAGATATGTAGCACAACCTCCTGTTGAACTGGTGCACTCCCTCAAGCTAGTAATTCCTGAAGGGTCTGACAGATATTGAATATTGCTAGAGTTCCCCCCAAATTTCAAAGTATGCTGCAGTGCTCCCAGGAGTTCATTGTGATGCCCTGGACACTTTGGCACACACACTTTGGAGATCACAGATCTATCCCAGGCAAAGCTGAGACCGTCCTGAGATTCTTGAAAAGTTAGGTCGATGGTATAAAGTGGCAGATGATGGGAATGTGGGGACTGTCCCTTAAAACCAATTAATCAGGAATTTCCAGAAATTTTATACAACTGAACTTTAATGCCATCTGTGAAAGACCATCGCACAAAAACTGCTGCTTTCAATACTTCTTGAACTAGAAGATGCATGTGAATATCAATGGATTTTTAACTAGGAGAGATGTCAAAGGTAGGATGGCTCAACTCCTCTATTTTCAATTCGAGAGCATGAGAACTAACCATTGCTTAGCTCTGACATACATCACTCTTCTAAGTGCTTTACTTACATTAATGCATGTCTCCTCACCACAACTCCACAAAATGCTGTGATCACCCTCATTTTACAGAAGAATAAACTGAGACACAGAGAGGTTAAGAGATTTTTCCCAGGTTCACACAACTAGAAGTGGAAGAACCGACATTCAAACCGCAGTCTTCTTGGTGCCCAAACCTGAGCTATTTGTCACTGTAGAAAACAGACCCTGACAAAATCCTTCATAAGAGTTTTGGTTCTCATTACTTGGCACATTTACAAAGTGCTTTCAAATCAGTTATCTCCTCTGATACCCACAACATTTCAAGGTGGGCAGGACAAATATTACACCCAAACTCAAAATGGGGAAACTGAGGCTGGGTGGATCATAGTCCAAAATCAAGTTGGCGATAAATAATGGTACGAGGACAAGCCCAGAATTCTGACTCCAGGTCAAATCTACGTTTTTAGGTGATTTTTTTTTCTCTCTTCAAAGATAATACAAGTGACTGCTCAGAGGAACTGAAAGACTATACTGTTCAATATTCTTTGCAAAAAAATAATAATGGTTTCACATAATTATACCACATTTCAGGCATGTTGCCAAGCATCTTACCTCATCAAGTCCTCTTCACAGCCTTACAAGGTAGACACTTTTCCTCATTTTACAGATGAGAAAACTGAGGCTCAGGCACTTACCCGGGATCATTCAGGTAATGAGGACAGATTATTAGTAGAGTGCTTGGACCGTACGTTTTTATTAGGATATCCTTAACCACTGTGCAAGTCTTACAAAACATGATTTGTAAAACAGCATGCTTCAGTTCCAGGAAAGAAAGAAAGTTTTCACTGGCAACTCTCATATTGGGAAAAATTTATCTTACTTGCTGTAAAATACAATTGTGACGTTGTAATCACTATTTTCTTTGTTTGGAAATTGGTGGAAACAACTGCAATGATAAAATAAAGAGGTCAAGAGACAAGCTTTTATTTAATTTGGCTTCTCGGGTAAGTGGAGCAATGGAATTTAAGGAGATAAAAAGTCACCAAGAGCTGCATTTGCAGAGAAAGTTCCTTTGGGGAAAACCAAAGGAAGTGAGCACATATTAAGCCTCTGTGGGGCCACACTAACTTGACCCTCATTTCCTGCTCACGTTCTCTGTTTTTCTGGTTTGTAGGAGAGGGACCTCGGGCAGAGTGTGTAGGGGCTGGTGACCCTCCCGTGTGTGACATGTGTTGTAACTGGGGGTCCAACTTCCCTAACCTGAGATCTTTTCCCTGATAAATATTCCAGGCCAAAGAAACTCATGATGCAAACATTGGAAAGTGATTGCTTGTGCAAATGCAAATCAACAAGCAAAAGCAATATCTTTTAACGATTAATTTGATGATCTTGTTTCATGAAGAAAGACATATAAACAAACCCACCCAGACACTCAGAGGCGAGAAGGGCCAGTTAGAGAGGGCTGGTATCCGAGCATCTCCTAAGAAGCCAATTCGTTTATATATGCATATATATATCACCTTGCTCAAAGGGTAAAGAATTCAAATTTTCTCTTGTTCATGAATGCAGTGCTTAGATTTTTTTAAAAAGCAAGAGATATGAAAATCTAAACCATAAATAGATAAAGGGTAAAGCACTTTCTAAGAATTATTACAAAGCCATGCTTTGCAAAAAAGATAAGGTCTGGAGGAGTATTTAAAAAAAGAAAAAATAAATTGCTTCCCCACAACCTTGTGAAAGACATATCCGTGATTTGCTTGGGGTTTGCCAGTACACCCTATCAGCCCTTGTTTTTATTTCCAGAGGGAAGTTGACATATGGGTATTCAAATAGATTTAACTCTCCCTCTGCTATACAGGGACTCACAGAAAGAACGTGCAGGACACAATGCATGCAGACGAGTCAGGATCTCCAAAGAGAAATAAGAAGTGTTCCATGGTGGCGCTTACATTAACAAAATGGAAAGCTTTTATTTATTTATTTTCTTTTCTGTATTTTCAAATAGTGTCCACCTTATCCAGTTGTTGTTAGGATAAATGAGTTAATTTATGCCAAGCTCTTAGAGCCACGTAAGCACATGGTAAGCACTCTAAATTAAGGTTGCTTGTTGTTATCAACTTTATTATCACATCCATCGACCTCCACTAGGCATTCTGGGTGAGGCTCACAGGCCAGAGTTTGCAATGACAAAAAGATCAAGGGACACAAGCTCAGCCCAGTTCTTGCTTTGCCAGCCATTCCCATTAGGGAGCCTGTCAATATAGAAACATCAATTAGAACATACGCATTTTCAGTTTTTTGAATGCAATTTAAATTTAGATTTGCATCAGTTAGAAGAAACATCCTTAAGTGCATAAGTATTAAATCTGAGAATTTAGCATTTGGCTTATTAGGAAGCCACATAGAACTTGAAGATTTTTTTTGGTTCTGTTTTCATCTTTCAGTCTAAAAAAACTACGATGAGAAATAACATAAAAGATGTACCATTAAAAATTAAACTGACAGGGCCCATTTCTATTTCTGTTTATTGTAATATTAAAAATAAATTTAAATAATATGTAACAGGCACAGGAAGAAGGAAGAGGTGGGAAACACAACATAACAATTAAACAAGAAGTGGTATCTGGTATTTCTAAACCCTCCCCAGCACCAAAGGTGACACAGCTGTTTTACAAAATAGAGTACTGAATTACTTTTAAGAAGCCAGAAGTAGGAGCTTATATGTGTCTTTTTATGCATTCAATCAATTAACCCACTTAACCTTTTTCCCTACTGCTCTTTTGGCTCTTCGTACTTCTTCCTGTATAGTACTTGGGTTATACCTATTTATCTCCTACCCTTAGGGGACTGAAAGTTCCTTAGAAGTAAATAGTGTTTTATGCTTGTATCTACAGTGTTTCCTTTTGGGTGCATTGGGACATAATAGCTTCTCAACTACCATTTAAGTGAACAATCTAATCAAACATTCAATGAGTATTTCATGAATATCCACTTATTTGTATAGTCCTGTCTTGTCACTGTGGAGGATACAGAGAAATGTGAGAAACAGTTCCCATTTAAAGGAATTTAGAATTTAATAGGACAGACAAAACTTGATAGATAGATAGATAGATAGATAGATAGATAGATAGATAGATAGATAGATAGATAGATGATAGATAGATAGATAGATGATAGAGATGAGAGAGATAATAGATAGCTAAATAAGTAGATAGGTAGGCATGAAAAGTTAAACTGTAAATTCTCCATGTTTAAAGATGATGAATATAGAAATGGTGGTGTCAGGAGGGCAGTCACCCTGCCATGTCCCCATCCTGGAATCTCCTACAGTGTCTGGCATTATATGCTGCCTGTGATGGCTGTCCAAACATTGTCTGTGAACAGACGAACATAATGTTGTCTGTCAGATTTGAAAGGCAACTTAGAGCTCGCAAAGTCTAACTCAAAAATTTTCCAGATTAGAGCTGTTCTGAAGTAGGTCTCCCATGCAGCTCATCCTCCCTCTTCTCCATTGTCAAACCCAGGTCATGCCTCATCTGCTTTGCAAAGTCTTTTTTCTTTCTGGGCAAAGTGACTTTATGATCCTATGCAAGCTTCCTCCTTCCTTGATTCCTTGCTTCCTTCTTTCATTCTGAGTTTTCAGTTTATTAATCACCCATTGTACCGAATATTCACTTAAAATTTTTTAGATTATTATTTCGAGGATACAGGAAAGTACAGAAAGATCATAAAACAAAGAATCAAATACCTACCCACTATCCAGATTTTTCAAATATTCACAATTTTGTCACATTTGCTTCAGATCTTTATTTAAGCATGTTAATATATATATAAAATCACTTGGGAGGCTATATGCCAATTACAGCAGAGTGGCTACTTCGGAGAAAGAGAAGGAGATAGATAAGCAATGGAAAGAGGGGACAGAAAGTTTGGGAATTTAGCTATTGGCTGTCTTTAAAGGTTGATAACAACAACAAAAATATCATGACAACTGGTTTCTGTTTCCAATGCCCAATCCTCCCCACCCCAAGTTAACAATCAGATTGCTTCTTTTTCTTGGGCTGAGGTTGCCCTTACCATAGCATTGTAATGAGGCTTCCCCATGTTTAGATCTTGTCTCAAAACCAATTTGATTACAAGCTCCTGGAGGGGACGGGGGGTGGGGGAAGGGCCATATCTTACCCACATTTGTCTTCCACTCAGCACAAAATCACACTAAGCTCACTGGGGGCTTATCTTATTTTATTACACTATGTGGTTGCTGTGAATACGGCATACACGGTTCATCTGAAAAAAATTTAATAAGCCTTTCTCTCTAAAATGATCAACTTTTGCCATATCTTCATCTATCATCTCACTTCCAGTCTTCCCCAGAATGTTGTAACTATGGCAAGTCAAATTTACATGTGATCTCTAACTTGTTTCCAAGGGATTCCCATTAGAATGAGGATGAAAAATTGCAGAATGCAGTTTTCAACCCCATCTGCACATACTATGCTTTGGGGATTCATTAGACACATATTCTTTGCCTATTTTGAAGATAAACTATGGCAATGTCTCTGTGGTGGGGCAGATATAATCTTCTCTGGCCTGATCCACTGCAGATGCTTAGCTGCATGGTGGAATTAAATGTCTCAAAGGTCAATAACTCTTTCTATCATTTTTCATTAAAGTGCTTGGAGCGGGCAGTTCCTGAAGGAATAATTACTTGGAATCTGGCATGTGATTCTTGTTCACCCCAGTGAGTTAACCTTGAGAATTCAACTCCAAAGCCAGCCCTTGACAGGTTTCTGTAGGAGTTTCACCTCACACCTTGGAACAACTGAAACATCTTAGGAAATCCATATGACCAAAGCCAGAATTCCCAGGTTGGGTGCAGAGGCACAAAACTCAACCATCACCATGCATGAGGGTGGGCAGGTTTGCCAGTTGGGGAATGAAAGGGAAAATGTGGGAGGGGAAGAACCATCGCGTATGCTTCACGTTATCGCCCTTGGTTCAAACCTTGATTTACTATAGGTTCAGGGTAAGTCCAACAAAGCTGCTGTTATTCTAAAATCCAGGCTCCGATGACATAACCCAGCTCCTAAGCCCAGCTTCAGCTTTAATCAGATACCTCCGGAAGCTAAAAAGCTATCCTTCCTCACCAGAAGTGTCTCTTAGTACAAATCTAATTTTGTGGCCAGAACTAAAAAAATCTTATCAGATGGAGGCAGAGTCAAGATTTAGGAAGCAGAAACAATGCAACCCAACAGATCCAATCATTTCAGATTGTGCTCTGTCTAACATGCCCAACTCCGAGTGCTGGAAGGATTAACTGGTAGAGGTAAAATCTACTGTACAATTACCCAAGGAAACTCTGGTTCAGGGTAGGTCTAGTAGCTAAAATCTGTTTGGCTACAAAGAATTTAAGCTACTCTGGCTGGGGTAAACCAGAAAAGGAACATGGCGGAGGAAAGCTGGGGTAGCTCAAGAAAGAATAACGAAAGCTGGGCAAGGTGAGGAACCGAGCACGCATGTCTCTAGAGCAGTGCTGTCCAAAGGAAATACATTCAAACTGTATATGCAATTTTAACTTTTCCAGCCACATTAGATAAAGTAAAAAGAGAAAGGTGGAATTAATTTCAATAATGTATTTTATTTAACCCAATATATACCAAATATTATCATGTCAACATACCATCAAATAAAGAATTATTGAGATAGTCTGTTTTCTTTTCTTTTTCTAATGCCAAGTCTTTGAAATAAGATGTTTATTTTACATTTAAAGCACATCTCGATTGAACCAGCCACATTTCAAGTGCTCAGTAGGCACTTGTGACTAACAGCTGCTGTATTGGATCCCCTAGCTCTGGAGAGCTGCCCTTGATCCAGATTACCCAACCAGGCCTGAGAGCGGTGTACCTTAGCTCAAAATTCCACATTTCAGGGTGATAGAAAGGATTGGCCAATGAGGGTCCCACTGGGGCTGGATCGATCAGCCGAGGCAGCACAGACCCAGCTGCTGCGGGCTGAGCAGCTATCGCAGCCGGGGGTGCCAGTAATGAGCTGGGGGTGGGTGCGGATGTGTTTTATTTTTTTAAGCTTCCTAGGTAATTATAATGAAGAGGTTTGAAAATCCGTGATCCATTTATCCCTCTCTTTTACAGATTGAGAACTGAGGCCAAGAGTGTACGTTTAACTAGTTCAAAGCTTTTGGTCCTCCTTTCCTTGTCATGCAGCTCTAGTCAGGGTGGTGTGTCCAGGCCCAGGGGCGAGGACTTTATTTCTCCTCTCACTGAGGGGCTTCCTCAGGGGATGCTCCAAACCCTCCAGGAAGGGACCGGTCTTTCTTCAGACTGTCTCTGAGCTTTCATTACATATGCGCTCATTCTCCAAAACCGCATTCCCTCATTCCTACCTCATGTGACTCGAGGCCCCTGGGGCACCGCCTCTCTTCCCAGCTGCGGATGAACTGGCTGCTACCAGGAGGAGAAGGATGGCGGCTACAAGGCATGGGGCAGTGTACCCCACTGCCAGGGCGGCCTGCATTCCCTGTGTGGGGCTGTGGGGAAAGACAGCAGAGCAAAATATCCGTCTGCTCCGGGTGTGTGGTGGTTTGGAGCTGCATGTACCCCCAAAAGACATGTTCTTAAATGTAATCCATTTGTGTGGACATGAACGCAATGTTAGCAGGACCTTTTGATAGGGTTACTTCAATTACAGTATAGCCCGACGCAATCGGGATAGGTCTTAATATTATTACAGGAGTCCTTTACAAGCAGAATGAAATTCAGATATACAGAAAGAAAGTCACGTGGAGCAGCCAGAAACCAAAAGTCAAGGGAACCCAGAGAAGCCATGGGAGAATGCCATGTGTATTGACATGACCAAATAGTCAAGAACCAGGGATCACTCGCAGCCAGCCCCTGAATGCCATAGTCTTCTGGGAGAAAGCATTGCCTTCTTGATGCCTTGATTTTGGATTTCTAGCCACAAAACCATGAGCCAATAAATTCCCATTGTGGAAGCCAACTCATTGTATGCATTTGTTTTAGCAGCTAGAAAACCAAAACAAGGTGTATCAAAAGATTTATTCAGTTGTCTTCTACTTGCAGTAAATCTATAGGTCAATTATGATTTCTAATAGTCAAGCACTGAATTAAGAACTATCTATATTTTGGTTTTTTTCAACATATATTATAACTATGTTTTAGTGGTATATCTTGGAAGAACTTTGCATATAAATTATTTCATAAATCAGACAATAAAATATATTTTCAAGTCATGTCCACTAATGTGCTGTCAGTGGAACCTGGTCTCTGTTAGCAAACAGTCAGCTGCTTGAGAGTAAAGCACAGTCAGACAAAAGGAACCACCCAAAGTTTTCCCAAAGTGGATAACATGAGAATCCTCTGGAAAGCTTGTTCAACTCATAGCTTTCTGCTTACGCCCTTCACCAGGGACTGATTCAATGCCCAGGGGTAAGGTGTGGGAATGCATGTATGAGTATGTTAACTTTTCCCCACTCTGATGCCTAGTTGGGTTTGGGAACCTCTGAGCTCACCCACTCTCCTCATTTTGCAGGTGAGAAACTAAGGGCCTAGAGAATAGAAGTGACCTGCCCCACAGCATGGAGGGAGGATATGAAACTTGCATTCCTTCCACTTCTATTGCAGGCTCCTAAACACAGTAAAAGCCCAATTCAAGTTCAGCCAGCCATCTCCTGGGATCAGGAGTCAGCAGCAAATAATGCAAGATAGCACAGCATAGAGATTAAGAGCACCAGGCTGGAGCTGACAAACCCCAATCCAATCCTCTCATTAGCCACTAACCAGCTATGTGCAAAGTCACACTGGAAGAAAAACGGACAGTAGATAAATTTAGCTTAGCATTGTCTCTTCCGCTATCATGGGAGATTCCAATTCATGTTTTTGCAAAATGATAAATGCCATGGAACTTCAGGGTCACTCTCAAATCTTTGGAACCACAACTGTTGAATTCATGAATACCAAACATTAAAGAAATTACTAAACTAACACCCACCCCCACCCCACCCCCAGCTCAGCCTACAAATAAAACAAAGGGGCTTTGCCTATGGATTTTATCAGGCCTTACCTAGAGTGGTCATCGCAAATTTGCTTTTTTTTTTTGGCAGTTAAACCCCTACTCCAACTGGGTGCATTCTCTGAAAGGAGACTGAAAATTTGCATGAGGGGAAGGAGCCTTTAGTGGGGAGAGCAAACAGGAAGTCTAGGGAGTACTTTGGGAATCAGGGATATTCTCAGGAGGAATCCCCCTGGTGAAGAGTTTAACTTGTTAAAGTTCAAAACCAGAAAAGGCTTATTCTGTGTGCATTTGGATCTTCCTTTCTTATAGTTACCCCTAGTTCCTAGTTGCTCCCTCCGGAAAGGACAGCCTCACTGGTGAGTACTGGAGAGTCAAGAGGCGGGGCAGCTTTAAGGGAGGGGACCTGCCCCACCCACTTCCACCTCTCTGCTCCAGAAAGGGAAGCCACTTTACCAAGGAGACCAAGTCCTGAAGTTCCAGGAGATGAAGCTGGCAACATGAGTGGGGGCTCAGGGCGATCAGAGCATAAGGGAGGGTCAGCCAGAGCCGAGATGCCTCCAGGGGCACCGCTCTGGGGGGCCGGAGATGAAAACTCGCAGGCACCCCCTGTGCATCAGGGAGGGCTGGATGTAAGGCCAAGTGGCAGGGACTCCCTTTACCCACCCGTGGTTTAGATAGGTGGATGTTCCAACACCTTGAGGAGCAGAGATGCACAAAGCGGAAAGCAGACAGTGGTTTTTGTGGCTGAGCAGGGGAAATCAGGCTGTGCTATGATGCTTCCACTGAGGAAGGAAGAAAACAAGGACCTTTTTCCTGTGCTGCCACTGTCTGACCTTGGGCCAGTGGTGCCATCCCTCTGATCCTCAAGGACCCTCTCCTCATTGGTCCCGTCATTTCACAGATTTCACTGAGATCCTTTCCAGCTCCAGGGTGCCATGATCCACCTCTGCCAGGCTTGAGCTGGCACCTTGGCTGTAGGTGGAGGAGCTGACAGACTTCCTAATCCTCCAACCTGATAAATAGGGGCTGGGAGCACAGGCAAAAGAGCTGAGTCCCCTAGTGATATATTTGTATTTGAAAGCTGAATGCATATCCTAAAAGAGCTTCAGAAACATGATGGTATCCCCAGGTGCTCCACCCACCCCACCCCCCACCCAACATTCTGCTGGGCCTTTTCCAAGAGGCTCCAGATTTGAAAGCTGAAGAAAGATAAAGGTGGGGGAAGGCTGCTCCCTGCCTCTGCTCTCAGCCCAGTTCCCTTCAGCCGCTGGAGCTCCGCCAAGCAGTGACTAATTACCCTCTCTCCCCACTCTTTATTCTCTTCTCCCTGAGGCAGGCAACATACTTCAGGCTTTCGAAGTTCCTAGAGAAAGCACAGTCTTTAGGGTTTTTTTCTGCGTGGGGATCAGGATAAGAAAAGGAAAAAGCATTCCAAGCCAGAACAATGGAAGCCTTTGTAGCTCTCCAAACTGGAGGCAATGCATTCTGCCGGCTGGGCCCAGGCTGTGCAAGATTTGCAGCCATTTTGAACTGAGCTCGGCTCCTTCTCTCCAGCTTCATGAACCACCAGCAAAACGGTGTGGCAAGGTTAATTTATATAGATCCTAAGGAGCAAGGATTGATTGCTGCTCATCCCTAACACTAACCAGGCTGGGACAAGAAGATAACTGGCTAGGGAAATTCAACTCCTTTCCTTTATTTTTTAAATTATTAGGCGTCACTCTCTTCCCTTGCTCTTTCTTTAATCTAACATTTATTGGGCACATTGGGCCTAGAACCTCTGGGAGAGAAAAATGAAGTCTCTGCTCACAAGGGGCTTATATCCAATGAATTGTTCTCAACCTCTTAAAAAATACTAATGCCGTTGAGAAAGCCTTCTTGAGCAAAAAGGGGAAGAGAGAAATGAGACAAAGTCTCAGTGGCTGAGAGATCTCAGAGTCAAGAGGTTATCCTGGAGGTTATTCTTATGCATTATATAGATATTCCTTTCTAATTTATGGTGTATTGGAGTGGCTGGAGGGAAGTACCTGAAATTGTTGAGCTGTGTTCCAGTAGCCTTGATTCTTGAAGATGATTGTATAACTATATAGCTTTTACAATGTGACTGTGTGCTTGTGTAAACTTTGTGTCTGATGCTCTTTTTATCCAGGATATGGACAGAAGAGTTAAAAAAAAATTAGGACAAAAATTAAATAAATAATAGGGGGTGGATAAGAGGTTAAAAAAATTGGGGTAGATTGAAATACTAGTGGTCCATGAAAGGGAAGCATAAGGGGTATGGGATGTATGAGTTTTTCTTTTTCTTTTTTTTCTGTAGTGATGCAAATGTTCTGAAAATGATCATTGTGATAAATCACAACTATGTGATGATATTGTGAGTCATTGATTGTATACTATGGACAGACTGTATGTGTGTGAAGATTTCTCAATAAAAATATTTAAAAAAATAAATACCAATGCCTGGCCCTATCCCAGACCACTGAAACCAAGTCTTTGGAAGTGGGGCCTGGGTAAGTGCAGCTTGAAAGACCTGTCAGGTTGACTTTCACAGGTTTGCAAGGTTGAGGCACACTGACCTAGTGAGAGAGGAGGGAAAGAAAGCAAATGGAAGGAAGGCAGAGAGGGTAAGGCTGGGCAGGAGGCCACAGGCTCCCTGGCATCAATGCTGGTCTTATGGTTAGATGTGCCCAGTGGGCATGTTAGGATGTACACGGTGGAAAAGAATGCAGGACCACAAACTCTAGCAAATGGAATGTAACTGTGAAAAAACAGTTCAGGCCATAGAGTCCCAAGATATTGACGATACGGGAGAATTTGTGAAGGAGGAAAACTAGCTCAGAACTTGAGGATTGTGAAGAGAGGAGGGACAGTTTCCTGGGCTATTATGCAGCAGATAGTTCCACGTTAGCCAAATACTTAAGCAAGGAACCCTGGAAACTGCATCTCTTCCAGATCCAAGAAGTAGATAACTAGCCTGAGTGTTGACTTTTCTCTTCAAGGCTGATAAGGCTTCAATTCTGTTGGTTTGGGAACATTAGTCCCTTCTCCATAAGAGGCTCTTCACTTTCCCAAACTGCATAGGGATGTGACGAAACCGTTATAAAGTGCCTTTCAGAGCCACTACAGATAGATGCTACAGTGAGTGTGATGGCTTTAAGTAAGTGTGTAACCCGGATGCCAGTTGTGATAGTTTGAAGCTGAGTGGACCCCAGAAGATCATGTTCTTAAAGCTAATCCATTCTTGTGAGTGTGAACCTATTGCAGGGGGAAACTTTTGTTTTGTTTTGGTTTTGGGTTTTTTTTTGTTTTGTTTTGTTTTTTGCAGGGGGAACCTTTTGATTATCTCAGTTGAGGTGTCTTAACTTCTCCCTTGAGTCCTTTATAAGAGGATGAAATTCAGAGAAAGCCACAGAGACAGAGAGGAAGCCACTGAAGCCAGAAGTTGGAAGCATGAAGCCCAGAAAAGAAGGGCAAGCCCAGCCCACATGCCATCTGACAGAGGAGTCCAGGTTCCCCCTTCATGATGCCTTGATTTGGAAACTTTCACGGCCTCAGAACTGTCAGCTTGTGAGATAACATGTCGCCCATGTGAAAAGCCAAACCAGTTCTGGTATATTGCATTTCAGCAGCTTTAGAAAACTAAAAGACTGGTTTTTATTCACTCTTAGAAACATAGTTTAATTATTTCCATTTTAAGGTAACGATATCATCAATGTTTAGGAAATACAGAATATTAAAAAAAAAAACAAACAAACAAAAACAGTCTTACCATGCCTGCAAAGATAATTGCAATATTTATCATTTTCCTTTGGTCTTATTTTTTTTTTTAATGTAATTCTCATACTAGAATTTTATATTCTTCCTTTTTTTAGCAAGCGCTATGTCATGGGCATTTTCTTGCATTGCTATTTGAAAGCACTCCTCATAATTATTAGTTTACTTCTTTCACAATAGCCATTGTGTGACTAGGCTATTAGGACTTAATGATTTCTATATTGCTGCAACTTTTAGGTTATTCCTAACCGTATATTGACAAAAATAAGTGAATATCTTCATTAAAAAAAAATTGTTTCAGTTCCCAAGAGCAAAACTACTGGGGCAAAGAGTCTTTAAATCACTTTATAGATAAGATAAAATTGTTTTCCCCATTTACAGTCACATCACATTTCAGTCTCATGTTGTAAGTCATAAGTACATAATGTAAGAACATGGGGGCTAAATTGAGGTAAGGGTGATAAGTGAGAGAAATAGACCACTTTCAACAAGTTAAACTAAAAACACAAAGAATCTACTCAAAAGATAATTTCATAAAGTTAGTAGTGTTGGTAACAGTTGCTCTCTATGTGAGGAAAATGAAGTTGAATATTTCTCATACCATAAACAAAGCTACAAAATCAATTCAATGTGCAAGGAAGAACCATGACAGCAATGGAATACAGTAGATGGGAGAATATCTTTAATAGTTCAGGAGGCCAAGGATTTCTTATATAAGCCCCATTTTTACCATAGAAGTAAAAAATGACAAATTTGATTCTATTAAAATTAAGGATTTCTATTCATCAGGGATAAATGAGACAAAATTAACAAATCAGAAACAACCTAGAGATATTCACAATTTCTAAAACCAATCGGGAAGTTTTAGATATTAAATAGAAAAAGATAGAAACCCTATAGAACATTAAAAAGTGGTATGAATAAACAATTCACAGAATGAAAAGCCTATATGGCTAACAGGTAGGTGTAACTGGCTAGACCCTAAGAAAGAATTCAGAGGAATAGCCCTGATCGAGCAAGTAGGTAAGAGATGCATTGAGTACACAAGTAGAGAAAGGAGCTTGGGGGCACTCTCACAAGTGAAGAAAGTTGGAGGGCGAGAGAGCCCTAACATGGGACCATTGCTTTTGTTGCTTTGCTTCATTTAATTCCCTCCCCCTTCCTTCTCTCCAGGAACGTGGTGGTAGATGGTCCATTTGAGTGGGTCAGTTGGTTCCACCCTACGCCACAGATGACTCACTCAGTGGGGGCTCCTTTGCTTCCAGGTGGGTCAGCTGCTGTTGGGTGTTTCCCATAAGTGGACAAGCCCCAAGCAGGGTGTCTGTGCTGGACACAAGGTCTACTGACCTTGATTAACCATCCTTGTTCACAGTTTTCTCTCTCCCCTCTCCCGGTTTTAGCCTGCCTCACAGAGAGGTTCAATTTCACTGGTAACCAGAGAAATGCAAATTAAAAGAAGACCCTTCCTTATGCTCATCACATTAGCAGAAAGTAGGAAGTTAGATACTGTTCTCAAGGGCATTGGTAGATGTGACAGCCAGTCTGAGACACGGTCTTGTAGTTCTCATGATATTAGGTGTGCATGTGTATATGAGGTGGAAAGCCCGTTCCTGGGGGTCTGGTCCTGAGAAAGCTTGCATAAGTCCCTAAGGGTAAATACAAGGATTAAATACATCATATTGTATGGGAATAGGGAGCCGGAATGAGGAAAAAAAAATCAATAAAACTAAAATTAAGAGAAAAGCTCTGTAAGACCAGTTTCACTAGCATGCTATTAACTAAGAAGTATAATTAATTAGATGCTCCACATCTGAAGTCCAGTTTAATCCATGACAGAATTAGCGGTTTACCTTGACTAAGTCTCTGAGGATCAAAAGACCAGTCTGAGCCTTCAAGACAGGGACTGGTTCCAGCCGGCTGATCTGGATGATGTCCTTACAGTCCTTGAATACAAGTCATTTCCACATTTAAAAACGTTGTCATTCTGATCAATAGAAAATGTACAATTGAATTTTGAAAGATATTCAAGGATTTAAAATTAGATCAGATTTTAATTAGATTAAATTAAAGATTAGCAATGTATTTTATCTCATAAAATAAGATGGAGCGCTGCCAGACGTAACCTGAACTGTTACGTGGTGTATGAATTCTGGTGCCTGTACTATGTTTAATGTAACGGCACAGCTGCCTTAGCTATGTGCTATCGATGGCTTTGTCATTGTAATTCTGATTGTTGTTATTTTATTTCTATTTTTTTGCCTAGTGAGTCAGCCCTAAATCAGGCCATCCTCACTAAACCACACGGTCACCCTAGCCTGGAGAAAGATCAGCTCTCCACCCAGCGGGTCCTCAAAGGAGGGCCCTGGCCAACTCCCTGTTTTACCCTGGGGTGGGACACTATGGTAGGTTGAATTATGAACCCCAACAAACATGTGTTCTTAATCTTAATGTAGATCCCCGTGAGTGTGAACTCATTATAAATAAGACCTATTAAAGATGCTATTTTTAGTTAGGTGTGGCGAGCTGAACCAGGAAGAGAAAGGAGAGGAGGCAAAAACACAAGCCAGGGGACCCCAAAGACTGTCAGCAGCGAGCACCAGAACACTAGTCTTCTGGGAGAAAGCAAGCTTGGCTGACATCTTGATTTTGGACTTTTAGCCTCAAAACCGTGAGCCAGTAAATTCCTATTGTTTAAGCCAACCCACTGTGTGGCATTTGTCATATCAGCCTGACAAACTAAGACAGACATGCAACCAGTTCTGATGACCTACCTGGACATATGACAGGAATTCTGTCCTTTCTCTGGCCAACTCTCTAAAAACCTGTTGCTGTCAAGATCAGAAAGCTGATATATCTATATTAATATGTATGCCAATATAACTATTATTATCTGTATTAGTAATAACACAATCATTATCTATGCTAATATGTTGGTGATTTAGAGGATCACTATAAAATGATAAAAGGTTCAGTTTGCTAATACGTTATTTTAAACACGTATGTGAATTTTTAAAATGATCTAAAAATACTTGAAACAATAAAAAAGATCAATTTTCAGGAAGAAATAACAGTTCACAATCACTGTGGAATATTTCAATACACTTTTTTTTGTTTGTTTTTGAATGATCCAGGAGATAAAAAAAAAAAAAAAAAGAGAATCATCAAGGATATAGATCTGTAAAACTCAATCTGCAAGTTAGTGGACAGAGTCTGCACCCAACATTAAAGAATACACATTTCCTTCCTCAATAATGTATTGTATATTTCCAAAATTGATTAAAAACTATGGCATAAAGAAAATCTCAATAAATTTTAAAAAAAAACTGTCATATAGACCTTGATCTCTGAACACAACACAATTAGGTTAGAAGTTAATAACAAATATTCTCAATTAAAATAACTGAAAGGTCAGTGAAGAACTGGATGAAAGTACAATGGGCTGTTGTATAGCATTCAATGATGTAGATCAGACATTAGCAAGCTTTGTCTGCAAAGGGCCAGATGACAAATGCTAGGCTTTGGGGGCCATACTGTCTCTATGAAAACTATTCATCTCTGCCACTAGAGTACAAAAACAACCATAGACAATTTGTAAACAAATGAGTGTGACTTGTTTCAATAAAACTTTATTTATGGACACTGAAAATTTGAATTTCTTATGTCACAAAAGTCTTCTGATATTTTTTCCCAAACATTTTTGGGAAAACCATCTCAGCACACAGGCCATACAAAAACAGGCAGCAGTCCAGATTTAGCCATAGTTTACTGACCACCAATGGAGATGACTCTTAACAACATAGCATGAGCTTTAAAAAACAAAAAAAAAGAAAGAAAGATTGTGTGCTGAATGAGACATTTTTGATGAAATGAAAAAATTAGTTCGCATAAAAAAATTTGTTTATTTATCTCATCTGGTAACTTTCCTTACACAGATTCAATCTACTGCTACAGAGAAAGAATTATTGTACTAGCTGCCGTAAAGATCTTAGACTACAAGTCAAACAAAGATAATGAAATGACTATATACATTATAATATATGTATATTCCTAAAGAAGATACAGATGTGGAATAACTATATAAATATAATAGATATAGTCTATAAATATAACAGATAAACTCTAATAAATATGAATATATCTAGTCATCCTATATCTGTATCCTCTTTAGGAATACACACCATCTGAGAAAGGAAAACAGAACAATGAACCCAGGATTTGGGGTGATGATGACCTCAGATGATGGAAAGCAAGAAGAAGGGATGGAGGACCTAAGATATGAGTCCTAAGTAGTCAATTTTGCTAAATTCTCTGCCACTTTAAAACAAGGATCATCTTCTTTCTTGTTTGCAATAGCACATGCATCATTTCTGTCTAAGACCTTATCAGAGGTATCCTTAAAGTTCACATTTCTACAAATTCTTCAAAGCATTCTAGGCCTTCTCTATCAAGGTCCTCACAACTTTTCCAAAATTTTCCCCTTATCTGTTTAAAAGGCTGTTCCAAGGGAGGGGGAAAAAAAAACTGTTCCAACATGTTTGGTATTTGCAAACTGCAGCAGCACCCCACTCCTGGTACCAAAACCCCAGAATGCAGTATACCAGAAGCAGAATGGCTTTTAAAAGGGGGAATTTATTAAGTTGCAAGTTATAGTCTTGAAAATAGTCAAGGCATCCAGGGAAAGATACCTTGATTCAAGAAAGGCTAATGGGTTCAGAACACCTCTGTCAGCTGGGAAGGCATATTCTGCTAACTTTCTCTCCTCATTTCATAATGCTTCCCTGGGGGCATTTTTCTTCTGCATCTCTAAAGGTCCCTGGCTGTGTGGGCTCTGTTGGCACAAAAGCTTTTTCCAAAATGATTCCCTCTTAAAGGGCTCCAGTAAGCAACCCCACCTTGAATGGGTGGAAACACATCTCCATAGAAATCACCTTATCAAAAGTCACCACCCACAATTGGGTGGGTCACATCTCAATGGAGCAATAAAAAAGACCCTATCCAGAATTATTGATTCAGGATTAAGAATATGACTTTTCTGGGGTATACAGCAGTTTCAAACCAGCACACTTTGCATCTCCAGGTTCTTTTTATATGCTAAACAAATTATTTTCAGCATATGTGCCCTTTTTTTCAAGCTCTTTTCTAGCTTTCTTGCCTCTGGTCAATTGATGAATTAAAAACTACTCTTGCAAAGCTGTGCTGTTATTCTTATAGGACAGAGAGTCTGCAGGCAACCTTTCAGAAAGGAATTGAAGCTATTTGTTTTCCTTGCCAAGAAAAGAATACCCTTATTTTCCTGAATAAGCACAAATGGTCAGGACAGGTAAGTGGGCATCACATTCCATAAGGGCTGGAGAGTCCTCACAGGGCTTGACCCCTACAGCCACAGTTCCCCTGAAGAAGTTAGAACAAGACAAGGATTAAAACAAGCAATCTGCATTCAGAAGGTCCCATGGAGCACAGCAGAAAGAAGTGAAGCCACTTACAGCACTTCTCCAAGTAACAGTTCCTGGAGTTTCCAAGCCAAGTGTTTTAACATCTTTTCTCTAGCCAAGGTCAAACATGATGGTTTTCTCACATCCTAAGATTCAGATCCCCTGCAAAACAGCTTATCGCAAACCAATCTTATCTCTGATTTCTCAGTGATTCCCTCTACAAACTCCAGGTTGGACTGTTTGGAGTGTAAGCATAAAAGAGGATATTTCATGGGAAGGAAGCAGGGCAGAACTTTATTGGGCACCCACTCTGATACTTCATTTGATGATCACAACAACTAGGGTCCCAAGTATTATCACCATTCACACCTGAGGCTCAGAACAGGTACTTGCCCATGGTCACAGTACTTGGAAGTGATGGCTTAGGTTACCAGCCCAAATATGTCAAAGCCTAGGTTGCCTCCAGAGCTTCTGAAACTTTCTTTGGATTTCTTAAGGGTATTTTTACCCTTAATGAGAGAGATAAGTGAATGAGCCCTAGAGAAACCTGAGGCTCAGTAAAATTCTGTCTATGGCCTTCATTCTGTATGGAACATTCTTTCTGACCATTCAGTGGGAAACTTCCTTTCACCCTTCAGATCTCAGCCAATAATCATTTCCTCTAGGAAGCCATTGCCAAGCTCCCAGGCCTGTGTTCATTTGCCTCTTGTGTTCTCCAATATCGCCCCACTTACCCTCTGAGGGTACTTGGCCTGTGTTGAGCTGCTTGTTTATAATTTGTACAGCCCATAGGTCAGGGACAATGTCTTTGTGTTAGCTTCCCTAGAGTTGCTGTAACAAATTACCACAAACAGGGTAGCTTAAAACAACGTATATGTAATCTCATTGTTCTGGAGGCCAGAGGTCTAAAATCAAGGTCTCAACAGAGGTGGTTCCTTCTGAAGCTCTGCGAGAAAATCTGCTTCATGCCTCTCTGCTGGCTTCCGGTGGTTGCCAGCAATCCTTGGCATTCCTTGATTGGTGGGTGTATCACCCCAATCTCTGCCTCCATCTTCACATGGCCTTCACAGAGGAAACTCTGTGTCTCTAAATGTCCCAAATAAACTTCTGTTTTCTCTTTTAATGACATCAGTCATTGGATTTAGGGCCTATCCACCTCTAGATTACCTCATTCCAAGATCCTTAACTTAATTACTCCACAAAGATCCTTTTTACAAATAAGTGACTAGGCCAATTTGAAGCTATTGTGTATCCCAGAAAAGCCATGTCCTTTAATCCTCATTCAATATTGCTGGTGGGATCTTTTTTATTATTTCCATGATTGCTTTTTATTGTGACCCACCCAATTGTGAGCCGTAAATTCTGATTAGATAGTTTTCATGGAGATGTGTCTCCATCCATTGAAGGTGGTGTACTTAGTGGAGCCCCTTAAGAGGGAACCATTTTGAAAAAGCTCAGTGCTGACAGAGCCCACACAACCAGAGAACTTTGGAAATGCAGAAGGAAAACGCCCCCAGGGAAGCCTTATGAAACAGGGAGGGAAAGCTAGCAGATGTCACCATGTGCCCTCCCAGCTGAGAAAGAAACCCTGACCGTCATTTCTTTCTTTGGAGTTGAGGTACCTTTCTCTAGATACGTTAGCTTGAACATTTACATGGCCCTAGAATTGCAAACTTACATCTTAATGAATTCCCCTTTTAAAGGCCGTTCTGCTTCTGGTATATTGTTTTCTAGAAGCTTACAAACTAAAGCAGTAACAGTCACATTAACTAAGAAGGGTTAGTACTTAACCACATCTTTTAGGGGGTTACTATTCAATCTCCTACAGTCTTGTTTACTCATGTATCGCCAGCAACCAGCACACTGCTCAGCATATTATCGCTTCTCAGTTAATATTCATTGGGTAAGCATTGACTTTACTGAAACTTCCTTCCTCAGGCATGAATTGCCTCTAGA
This sequence comes from Tamandua tetradactyla, assembly GCF_023851605.1. NCBI lineage: Eukaryota > Metazoa > Chordata > Mammalia > Pilosa > Myrmecophagidae > Tamandua > Tamandua tetradactyla. The sequence continues at coordinate 16,613,190 of NC_135329.1, forward strand.
ACAGTTCCATTAACCATACTCCAACCTTCAGTTGTGTCCATTCTAACTTCTTGAGATCATTTATTTATTTATTTATTTTTGGTATTTTTTATTGTGAAAAATAAAATATATACAGAAAAGCAATACATTTCAAAGCACACCACAACAATTAGTTATAGAGCAGATTTTAGAGTGTGGGATGGGTAACAGCTCCACAATTTTAGGTTTTTCCTTCTAGCTGCTCCAAGACACTGGAGACTAAAAGAAATATCAATATAATGATTCAGCAGTCATATTCATTTGGTAAATCCTATCTTCTCTGTTATGACTCCACCTTCTCCTTTGATCTTTCTCTCAATATTTAGAGGTACTTGGGCTTTGCCCATTAGAACCTTTTCATGTTGAAATGGGCTGTTGCTAATACGGGATAAGGGGGAGGAACTCGTTGATGTTCTGGAGAGGCTGCCCCCTCTGGATTTTAGGATCTATCGGGTCCAGGGACCCATCTGGAGGTTGTAGGTTTTAGAGAGTTACCCTAGTGCATGGAACCTTTGTAAAATCTTATATAATGCTCTAAGTATTCTTTAGGATTGGCAGGAGTGGTTTTGGCTGGGGGTTGGCAAGTAATGATAGGTAGCAATGTCTAATTGAAACATGTGTAAGAGTGACCTCCAGTGTAGTTTCTCAACTCTATTTGAACTCTCTCAACCACTACGAATACCTTATTTGCTACACTTCTTTTCCCCCTCTTGGTCAGGATGGTACTGTTGATCCCAAAGTACCAGGGCCAGACTCATCCATGGGGGTCATCTCCCATGCCACCAGGGAGACTTTCACTCCTGGATGTCATGTCTTACATAGGGGACATGGTAATGATTTCACTTGCAGAGTTGGGTTTAGAGAGAGAGAGACCTCATCTGAGCAACCAAAGAGGTCCTTTGGAAGTAACTCTTAAGCATAACTATGGGTAGGCTTAGCTTATCCACTATGTAAATAAGCTTCACGAGAGCAAGCCTTAAGATCAAGGCTTTGGCCTATTGATCTGGGAATCCCTTATGTTTGAGACAGTGTCAGGGGTTTCCCTAGTGGTAAAATTTAATAGCTCCATATTTTTTTTGAGATCATTTTGAACCTTCATTGTGTCTTACCTTCCAGCTTGGCATCATCAGCAATTTGGAGTAATAGAAGGCTCTCCTGCGAAAAAATATCAGAAAAAAACAAGATAGTTAAGTTCTTACAGGTCTTCCCCAGAGCAGCCCCAATCCTGGCTCCAGTGATATTGTTTTTTCCAACCTTAAGTTTCTTGGAATATAACACTGGTCTGGTATAGACTGCATTTGAGCCAGCTTCACCCCTCCATACACTTGTGGTTTATTACAAGTCCTTTTCTTTTCTTTTTTTTAAATTTCCTTTTCTGCTCCTTTAGTCCTCCTTAATTCCAGATTTATGGAATAGCATTTTAGGGTACATGCATTTGAAAAAGGGAGTGGGGAAGAGTAATTTTCTTGCTCACTTAAAATATGTAAAAAAGATTTATTTTTTCTTTAGGGAATGTGTTTTGTTTTTTCTAACTACTGATAGTTTCAATAAAGAGAATAAGTTTATTTTGTATTAACATATATACCCCAAACTGTCAGAAAACCAGGATTTCATAAGCATTTTGAAGGTAGGAGAAACTCCAGTTGTTTATTCTTTGAGTCACAATACCATTCTGGTTTGAAGTAACTGTCACAGGAAAACCTGACAGTCCCGCTTCTCTCTGACATGATTATCAAAGTATTAACTATATTGATAGTTTTTTGTTATTTGTTGTTTTCTGTATGTTTTCTTATTTTTCTTTTTTGGTTTATTTGTTTTTATTGTATGGTCACACATTCTAAAATAATTCCAAAATTACTGTCTTTTTACCATTATCCATTATGAATTATGAAATATATTTCAATATCTAGAATTCAGTTTTGAAATGATTTTCCTAAATGTTTGGACTTTAAAAATCAAAGTAAGGAGTTGGATTTTTTTCATATTTAATTTATATTTGTAGAAAAAATAACTCAAAAAGGAGAAGAAGGAAGAAAAGAAAAGCACAATGGAGAGAACTTATTGCGCCTTTTCTACAGCTATAATTCCAATCTTGAAAACCGATCTTAAAAAGGAAAAACAAAATTATAGGTTTGCATTGTCAAATTTACACTAAAAAAAAAATGATGCCAGCTTCAAACTAATTAATGAAATGGTGGCAGAAGACAGAGCTGAGAACAAAGATGTGTGGCACGTTCCCTCCTGGGAGCCTGGACCGAGTAAGGTGCTCCAACTTTGTGTAATGCTCTTGATTGATTGGCTCACTTGCTCCTTCTTGCCTACAAAAAGATTGAAAGAAAGAAATCTGAAAGATGCTGCTGAAATCCAGAGGTATGCCCAAGGTAGTCCATGATCCATGAGATATCCCACAATGTCAGTTTCAGAAAAGCAAGGAGCCAAATCTGTTTCCTCTTAATAAAACCATCAGATTCTAGTGATTGCCACTTCTCTTTCCAGATGCTTATAAATGATTTGTTAAACAATTTGTTTTACTCTCGTTCTAAAAACTGTAACTCTTACTATCTCTTCAGAGTTCGTACACTCAAGCAAAGGCCAGCACTTGCTGGCTTGAGCAGCCAGTCCTTTATTACAGCAGAGCTGGGAACCTCACTTCAGGATGTTAATGATGGCGCAGATATCCAAAAGCAAAAATCCTTATTTGGATGAAAACAAATTCTTCCTGCAACAATTTTTTTAAACTTAAAGAAAGTGCCAGAATGTTTTTATATTTAAGGTCAAATGCAGTGCACGAAACATAGTCAGTGGAAACTTTCCGCTAGAGCTTCACCCACCTGGTACTACAGCCCTGACTCAACAGCCCCCTCTGAGCTCAGACAACATCCTGGAGAAGAGTCCATGAATACCTCAAAGAGACGCTTGGGCCAAAGTCAGCTCCCAGCTGCTTGTTAATAACCAGTCCTCAAGGAACCAAATCATCAGGGCCTTTCAGTGGCGGCTGACCACTCTTCACCTCCCAGCCCTTACCTTGATGGGGGGTGGAGGCGGGGAGCAGGGGACACCCACAGGGGGGGAACAGGAGCCTGATTCAGTTACCACTTGCTTGATTAAGTCCAGGTGCTCTGTTTATTTTGAGTGTAAAAGAGCACACTGAGAGCTTCAAACTTACATTACAGACAGGAAACGGCACTCCAGAGAGAGCAGTGTCTGAAATCTGAAGACCAAGACAGGCTTCTTCTCCAATGGAGAGGGTTTCTTCCAGGGCTGAGCCCATGCTACTGCTTCAAGATGGAAATGGGACTTCTGCCTCCACACTCTGGGCAGTTCAAGGCTCAGCTGGCAATAAATCAAGTATTTTAGATGTACTTAGTCTGTCCTTTCTCCTTACATTTAAAAGCAGATGTTTTAAACTTGATCCAGCCAAGCTGTCTCAAAAGAGACAGTTATTGTAAATTGGCCATTAAAATGCCCCCCAAAATGTATTCTTAATGTGCAGCAAGAACAAGGGTGGTAAAGGGGCAGCCAAAGAGAAGAGCTGGAGCAAGAAGGGAGGATTTTGAGGGCAATAACAGCCTCATTAAATCTAATTACTTTCCAATGCTTATTGAAACACAAGAATTGGAAGGCAATTTTATAGTGGCGTTTTCCATTGCATCAAAGTGCCCCCAGGCCAGCTTCCCATTCTCTCAAACACACACTCATCTAGAGCCTGTCTCCTCACTTTCTGTCTCTCTCGCATCAATAGCTCGGAAAAGATTTTTTAAAAATTAAAATTAAAAAAACAAAACAAAGCACAAACCTGGTTTTGTTCCCTGATATATTAGGAACCAGTGTCCCATCTGTATTTTCAGTGGTGAGATATGTCAGCAGAAAAATGTAGGGCTCCATCATCTCCTTGGAAATTCCTCCTGTCCAGGGACCACCCCTCATTTGCATACATTCCTCCCACATGTCACATTGGCGAGTACCCCATGTTAATAACAAGGGCCCCACTCTCAGCAGGCAAGCTGCGTGGTGCTAGTGAGCCTCTTCTGACTGGACTTCTGTCTTCTCATGTGTCAAATGAGGGGAGAAGGAGGCAGGGCTGCTTCTAAGATTTATCCCAGTTCTGGAGCTCTGGCTTCCATATGCTCCTCTGCCTAAAGAGGCTCCCCCTCTCTCTAGAGCCTTAGATTTAAGCTCTTTTTGACATCCCACTCAAGTATGAAAATCATAAAATAAAGACTAGAAAGAAACAGGCAAAAATCTAATGGTGATGTATCCATTTCAGAGTCCTTGGTTGTAAAGCCTCAAAAATCAAAGTTTGTTGGGTGGAATTTAAAAAAAAAAAAAAAAAGCTGGTCAAGGTTTTTAGAAGGATGGACCCAACAAGAGATATGGGGAATTTCAGGAAATGGAGCTCTGGACTGTCTCATTATGTTGCTGATGTCAGAACAACTCATTTTCAGCTGCCTTTTTTCCTGTTACTTTCATTAAAATTCCAACTGCTGGCAGAAAAAAAAAAACACAACTTTTTGGTTCAGCTGAGTCGAAAAGGTTTAAACTTGATCCCCACCAAGCTGTCTCTTTGGCCTTTGGCTGGAGGGGCAGGGTCCAATAACTGCCAGCCGGGCCAGACTCACAGGGAGAGGGAGAGAGGGAATGCCCTACGGAAGGAATGCTAGACAGGCAGAATTAATAGATAAATACTACACGTGATTATTGTTGGATTATCATGATTTTTCCTGGGTTTTGATGCTTTTCTGTGACTTCTAATATTTTTAGACATTAAACTCCAATGTCTATGATTATATGTGCATGCTTGTGTGTATATATTCTTGAGATCAACTCTATAATTTCTCTCTAACCTCTTAATATGAGTGTCTGTTCATCAGAAGCTCTCTTTTCTAGCCACAGGGGCTTCTGTCCAGCATAAAAGCACTGAGAGCCTTGGAGGTAGGAACAGTATAACAATTTACAGATGTCAGGCATTCAATTGATTTTGTTGAGTAAAAAGGAAACAGGAAAAAGCCTCAGGAAGGGAAGAGAAACGCCACACCTGTTACCTGTGGACCAGTCCTCTACCTGCAGTAACCCCAGGGATTTGACAGCAGCCCCCTCCCCAATTCCATCACTCTACTGCCTCTCTTAAGAGGAACAGCTAATAGATCCACTTTGGGAAAAGTTTTCCTGTCTTTTAAACAAACCAGCTGCCAAGCATCCTCCTCAGTGTATGTCACTGCCTGACCTTCAAATGCAGCCTTAGAGTATATTAGTAGGGCTGCCATGTCAAATAAGGCCAACTGGCAGGATATATGCTCAAAGTACACCTCTAATGGTTGACTCCCATTCACCCATTAAAATTTATTTTCCTGGGGAAGCTTTTCCTCCGCCTCTAGATAAAAATTCAGCAAGTCAGTAGCTTATCTTTTGTTCACTCTGAGATTACAGATAGCCCTGCCGTCACTCTAAGTCACAAAGCATGCCTTAGTTCAGAAATTAAATGACCCACCCAAGATAAATTATACTTCGTTCTCCATTGTCCCTCCCTACTGAGGCCTATGGTGAGTGGGCAGCCAGCCAGTGTGATCACTTCTGTTCTCTTTCTCTGCTCAATTGCTCTCCATTCACTAGCTGCTATGTTGATTTCTTCTAGAGTTTGAAAGGGGGTGAAAGGGGGTGAGAGAGGAGAGATAACGGGAGAGGAGAATTCTCCTACTTGAATGGGCCCATGCTCTTTGGGTCCGGCAGATGGAGAGAGCTGATTCTCTGATGGACATCTCTGTGGATTCTTTGGAGATCCTTAATCTAGGGTTCTCCAAATGTTACCACTCAGATGTGGAATAGGCTCACCTACAGCGGGCTTCTCTCTCTGTGACCCCAGTCCTGCCCCCAGCCCATCCTTCCCCAGCAACTGCACTACATATTTTTTTTTTTTTTTTTTTTTTTACATGGGCAGGCACCGGGAATCAAACCCGGGTCCTCGGGCATGGCAGGCAAGCACTCTTACCTGCTGAGCCACTGTGGCCCGCCCTGCACTACATCTTAAAGGAACTTTTGGAAGTACTTAAAACAGACTCCCAGTGACCCATATCTCATTCAACAGAAAAAGTTACTCCTCTTTTGCTCCATTCTTCGAGTAGATAATTCTCTCACAACTCAGCCTCTGCTCTTTTATCCTCCCGCAGACCATTTAATTTTCTTAGCTGGAAGACAGGCCCTGGCCAGAGGGGGCTTGGCATGGCACTCCTCAACTGCAGGGACTACACATCAAGCTCTGCAAGTTGTCCTGTTGAAGAAGTGCTCTCTCTCTCTCTCTCTCTCTCTCTCTCTCTCTCTCTCTCATCTCAATTTCTCCCTCCTTCTCTGTCTCTCTCATCTGGCCAACAGTGCTGACCCATCAGGGGGCTGATGAGATGCACACAGCATTCTGGGTGGTGGGTGGGACTCACACAAATCACTTCACAGACCCCTCTCTCCACTCTCATTCTCTCGACCCTTTATTGTTCTCACCTTGGGAAGACAGTTCAAAAGTCAGGAAACCAGTTCTTGAGTACCTGTTTTCAAGACTCCTCCAGGGAGAGTTGTTCTTATACTCACGAGGGCACAATTTTTCATTTCAGTGAAAACTTTGACTTTAACATCCCATCACATCATGGACTCACAGCTTTTTTACATATTACCTATCACAGTGAATTGGTACAACACCCTTATGAGGTTTTCATCCCGATTTTGTGGATGAGGAAGGGAAGCTCGAGGGATGATGTCAGTTGCCCAAGGTCATTCACTCAGCAGGCGCCAAGAGGGGGCAGGACTTACACCCACACACTAGCTTGCTTACTCCTCCATTGCACCAAGCTGGCTTCAGGAGGGGAGGAGAAAGCTGGCTTGCTCTATCCCATGCGATTCAGTTAATTCCTAGTAAGTAACTCTGGTCTTTTACCATCATTTGGTCCTGGTAGGTAAAAAAAATACTTCCCCTTAAGCACATATTAAGCAGCCATTTGGGGAATAGGTTTGCTAGGTGCCCAGAAAACAAAAATGAATCATACCTGATGTGCTGGTTTGAAGGTATTGTGTACCCCAGGAAAGCCATGCCTTTACTCCTGATTAAATATTGTAGGTTGAAAACACTTCGATTAGATTATCTCCATGGAGATGCGATGCTCCCAGCTACGGGTGTGGCCTTTTGATTAGACGGAGGTGTGACTCTACTCAGTCAATGTGGATCTTTATTAGTTTCCTGGAGCTCTTTAAAAGGGGAAATATTTTGGAGAAAATTCAGAGGCAGACTAGGACACAGAGGTTTGGAAATGCAGATGCAGATGTTTGGAGAATAGTTGCTTCAGAGCTGACAGAGCCAACACAAGACCTAGATGTTTGAAGATGCAGGGCCCAACAGACATCACCATGTGCCTTCCCATAAGATGCTAACCGAGCCAGAACCCAGAATTGTGTCCTGGAGGAGCTAAGTGAAGGTCCACAGATCCCAAGTAAGGAATCCCTACAGGAAACAGAGGCTGAAAGCAATGGAGCCCAGGAACAAGGGAACAGCAGATGCCAGCCACATGCCTTCCCCACTGACAAAAGTGTTCTGGGCAGCATCGGCCTTTCTTGAGTGAAGGTAACCTCTTGTTGCTGCCTTAGTTTGGATATTTCCTGGGCACTAGAACTGTAAACTTGTCGCTTATTAAATTCCCTTTCTAAAAGTCATTCCATTTCTGGTATACTGCATCATGGCAGCTTAACACATTAGTACACCTGAAGCCAATCCTCAAGAGTCTCACACTCACATTCTAGAATTTAGTCTATACTGGCATGTCCAGCTTTAAGCAAACTTAGAATTTGCATTTATACAACAAACTAATGCAGGCCTAATACCATTTTATGCTGTAAAAAGATTTACCTAAAATTTATTTTAAACAGTGAATTGCTCCAAGAAAATTAAATATGCCTTGATTTACTGTATTAGTTTCCTAGGGCTATTGTAGCAGAAAAGAGGTGTCCCCAAACAAAGGAAATGTATTGTCTCGCCATTCTGAAAGCTAAGAGTGAAAAATCGAGGTATCATCAGGGCCACGATCCCTCTGAAACCTAGAGGATAGAAGATTCCATGCGTCTTGTAGTTTCTGGTCTTTGCTGGCAGTCCTTAGAGGCACAGGCTTAAGCTGCCCCATTCCAATCTCTGGCTTAGTCATCTCTATCCCGTGTCTGTGTCTTTTCTCCCATCTTACAAGGACACTGTCATACTTGATTAAGAGCCCACTCTTCTCCAGGAAGACCTCATTTCAAATGAACTAATTCCATCAAATTAACTCATTTACCAATACGGTCACATTCACAGGTATCAAGGATTCGAATTTTAATACATGAGTTGGGTGACACAATTCAACCCATATCTCCTTACCAAGGTCTAATAACCTAAAACACATCTTCATACAGCAAGGACCCTCAGTGGGGTGATCGCCACTTCCCTGCCCCCTGCCCCCCATCCCCACGGGGTGTTGCAGGACCTCACTCCCGGGGGACCCTCAACACAAGAGAGTCACTCTGGAAAGACACTGCTTGCCTCAATCCCACAGGGCACGTTTGTGGTTGCCCTGCTGTGTGGGTAACCTGCACGAGATGGCCTGAAATTTCTTTCCAAGTGATTGACATCAGTACCTTTTCCTAAAAGGAGGAATTATTGCCAAAAAAAATTGGAAGTCTGGCTAGTTTTTAAGGAATTTGAACTTTACTCCCCGACTCCTTAAGAAAAAAAAAAGAGAGATAAAGGAGGAAAGGGAGAAAGGATGGAAAAGGAGCTCAGATAAGAGGAAGGAAACCCTTACCAGCCTTGGGGACCGCCATCATCTGTTCCATGTCACCCTCTCCTTCCTTCCTACCTGCAGCCTGTCATCACCAGCCCAAATGGACCAAAGCTTTCTGGTCTCAAAATCTTCCCTGCAGCTCTGCTGGCCTAGAAAACCTTTCTGCACTCTGTCCCACTTCCATCCATCCAAACCTCATCTGCTCTTCAAGGCTACGTGGTCCCTTGAGCCCTCAAACATGGTCAACAGGGGAGCAGCCACTTCCCCAAGCACATTCTTTAAACCTGTGACGCCTTTTCATCACCTTCTAAGGTGACACGATAGTTGTAAGGTGAAGAGGGAAATTCCCTTGAGAAAGTGAGATTGTGGGGCACGGGGAAAAGAAGTTCATCAAACCATGTTGGTTCTATAGGTGTGGCTTCCCCTCCTCCCTGCAGAGGTGGGACACCTCTCCCCTCTATACCAATGGCTTCTCCTCTTTCATCTCCCTTTCCAGGAACAGCCACTAGGTCTCTGGACCGTAGCAGGTACACACCTGTGTTTAATTACTCCATCATCTTGGTGTCCTTTTATATGGGGAGTTAATGTTGTCTCCCCAAGTGTAATATCAACTCATGAGGTCAAGGATTGTATCCGGTTCTATAATTACCGCATCCCCATTCCCTACCCCTCCAGCACCACAGAACTGGACACAGAGTGGGCCCCCTCAGATATTTTCTGAAATATTCTTTTTTATATCTTTAGCATGAGCAGACTCCAGGCATCGAACCTGCGTCTCTGGCACGGCAGGCTTGAATTCTGCCCCTGAGCCACCGTCTGGAAGATCCTGTTTTGATCTTTGTCCACTCTGCAGCCCTTGCAGCCCCAGCCCAGAAGCCAGTTCCTTTGGAGCCGCTCTGTTCAGAGCACTTGGGCTGAGACCTTAAACCAACCAAACCACGCTCCCTGGCCAGAAGCAGGGACCAACCCGATGGTCTGTGCTTGTCCCTCCACGCGGCCCCAGTTCATTCCCTGTTTTGACCATCAGATGGCACCACGGCTCCACCGGTCCCCAGGACCGCCTGCCAGCTGGGAGAGGAGCGTTTGCAACCATGCCACTGCCCCAACCACAGAACGTGACACCCAAGCGGGCCTGGGATTCCCAGATCCCAGAGGCTCTCTGAGGGAGGCCTCGGAGTCTGGGGCAGAACTGCATTTCAGGCTGTGTCCTGCTGCAGACTGTACCCCTTACGTTACGTGGCACCCCAGGGCACTGCACCCTCTGCTCAGGGGAATGGAGCATTTAGGCATTGTGGATATCAGGGCACTTCAGTAGCCCCAGAAGTCTGGCCTTATCAGTGAGACCCTGGCTTTAACAAGCGTCCCTGATTCCCCCAAATCCACCAGCGCCCGTCATCTCCGTCTGCCCCCACTCCCACTGCCCTTTCCTGATTGGAACAGGAGAATCAAACATCAGCTCAATATCCCCATATGAAGGGCGTGGTAGACAAAGGGGAGAATGAGCCTAGGGGATGCTCGGCCCAGGAAGCCACATTTTCAAATCCTATAGCATTTCCTTCCTAAAGCCACTTTGATTAACAAGGCTTTCCACCAAACTCTGGGCGAATAGATCAGAACAACAACAAAAAAAAACCTATTACTCAGTAAATTTATTTTTGCCAATTGGCCTTTCTCCCCTGAAGGCACACAAATTGGATGATGTTAAATAATCTTGATTTTTGAATCAGTAAGACCAGTCCTATCACCAGACCTCTGGCCCCGATATTTGTCCGGCGTGAGTATCTGTGGCATCTGACCTTGGGTACAGTCCGTGCGCACAGCCCAAGTGCATCCCAGGTATTTCTAGGGCTAAAAACAACCTGCAGAGCCTCTAAGGGTGGGAAAGAGGAAGGAAGGAGGAATACCACTTTAGACAGTTGACTAACAACTTAAAAGATGCTAATATTTTAAACCACATGATCTATTTAGCGTTTGTGAACTACAGCCCAGAAATCCCAGAGTGGGGTGGGCTGCGATGGCTCAGCAGGCAGAGTTCTCACCTGCCATGCCAGAGGACCCGGCTTCAATTCCCAGTGCCTGTCCATGTTTAAAAAAAAAAAAAAAAAACAGAGCATACAGGGCTTGGCCTGTCAGTCTATCTTTGAGTTCCTGTAATCCCCAAGATGGCTCCAGTTTTGGAGTTCCCTCTTCCTTCCCCTCTCCCTCTTGCTGCCGCTGCCACTACACTGCTCCCGCCAGCCACCGCCTCATCTTTCTCCTCCCCCTCCTCCACCTCTTTTTCCTTCCTCCTCTCCTTTTTCTTCTCCTCCTCCTCCTCCTTCTCTCTCTCTCTTTCTCTTTCACACACACACGTTTGTCTGTTGAGTCAAATGTCAATTAGTTACTCCAGAAACCCTGCCCTAACTCCCTCATCCCAAAATTGAGTAAGGCGTGCTCCCTAAGCATCTTAAATTTGGGCAATAACTGTCTGTGCACTTGCAGCTTCTTGAGAAGGGCAGGAAGCCCCAGTCTTCTGGGTCGGCACTGGGCTCTACAGATGTCTGTGCAACCCACGAGCACACATGCATGGGGTGTGTGCACACGCCACACACATGTCCAGAGACTCACTCACGCAAGCACACCCTTTGACGAAGGAACTGGCCACAAAGGGAGACAGTAGGGAGAGCAGCCGGTCTGCCTCCCGGGCTCGAGGGGCGCTTTCTCAAATGTCAGGCTCTAGGAAAAGGAGCTCCTGCAGGCGTGGGCTGTCCCAGCCGCTTGGCTTTCAAATTGATACCAGTTCTGCAGCCTGCAGCCTGGGGCCGGGGTCGGGGCACCACACGACCACACAGCATTCTCCCTTCTCTCCTGATTCAGAAGCTCAGTGTGGAAGCCCTCTTCCCTCTGGTGCCAGGAACTTTCCACTTCTCATGGCCCCTGAGGCCAGCACCCTTTTCTAGCTCCTCCGGCCCTAGGAACCGCTGCAGGGAAACTGTGGAGCTTGTCTCAACCACAGCCACTTTCTCACCCAGTTTATTGTCCGTTCAGCCCCCGTTAAGGAGGCCAGCGAAGTTTGTCTCTCTGTTAGCTGAGCCACACGCAGCCAGCTGCAGTGCAAAGACTTCAAGCCCCCTCGGCCCTCCCCCACTCTCTTTTTGAAATCCTTATTTCCAACTTTAGGGTTTTCCCTCTCACCAAGGTCCAACATTTTCTAGGACTAAAAGTAAATAAAGAAAAGCATTTAAAAATCAGAAGGCTTATAACCTGGTTCTTCCTAGGACTCTCCCACTAACCAGAATAAGGAAGAGATTCATGGTCTCTGCTCTCTTGGCTTCCTAAAGGGAGAGGGAGCCCAGCGTGGCCCTTGGGACAATATGCAAGTCCTTCGTGTCACCCAAGGTTCCCCAGAGTCCAGGTCTTCACTGTGGGCCCCGCTCCAGCGACCCTGGCCACCCTCTCTAAAATACTCTCCCCACTCCACCTGTCCCCAGCCTCCCTCTGGCCCTTCCACTGCTTTCTTTTTCTTCATTGCACTTCTCCATCTGAATGCTACTATGCATTGATTCATTTGCCTGATTGTGATCCGTCTTCTCCACCAGAATAGAAGTTTCTCAGAGGCAAAAACTTGGCCTTACCTATTACTGTACCTTCAGAGCCTGGAATAGTGCCCAGGAGATAGGAGACATTCAGTAAGTGTCTCACACCTCCCCTGCTCCAGCTCGGTCTCCTACCCTCTTTCCCTCGGAAGCTTTGGTGACTCTGGTCTTCTTGAAGGGCCTGTAAGAGCTTTTCCCTCCTTAGGGTCCTCACACCCCTGCCCTCCCTCCTCCACCACCTCCTTCCAGATCTCAGGCCTGAGGTCTCCTCTGGAAAGCCCCTCCCCATGGCCCACCCTCCCCCAAATGCTGTCAGCACCCCCACACACACACATTTTCATCCCTCTCAGTAGTTTTCCTTCATCATGGTGTCCAATGTTGTATCTCTTTAACCGATGACTCACCCACTGCCTGCTCACCCCAACACCTGCCTCTTTCTCACCATGCCATCACCAGCTCTGAGCACAGGGTCCAGCACAAACCAGGTGCTTAATAAATATTTGCATTTGGTATTTATTATGACTCAACAAACAAAAGTTTCCCCTAGACCCTTAATTTCTTAAAAGGTATGGTTTACAAAGATAGAAGTTATGTCCCAGGCACCCAGGAGATTTTTAAGCCTTTGTGAACAAATTTCCCTGAAGTTTCCCACTTTCAGAAGCCAAACCACATAGAATTAGAACCATTGCTTTCAGCTATATACTAACCGTGGTGTTTTGCAGAGAGTGTTGAGGAGAATGGAGAACTGAGGTGTGGAGAGGGGAGTGGGTGAGAACGGGGAAAGACAAGGGTTTGCCCAAATAAAGAGTTACAGCTTCAAGGGAATTTTGAGGCTTGGATTTTCCTCCATGTCAACTGCTTTTCATCCCCCAACCCCCTCACCATATTAGGAAAACACACACGTATACACCGGGGTCCTCACAAAACACCTCAGCAATCAAGACTGTGGATGTCTGCTTTCACTTTTTGCCATAAGATTAGCAAGACAATCTTGGATCCAGTTTTATAGCATTTTGGATTGGTAAGATACCTAGGGAATCACATAATCCAAACCCCTAATTCCACAAATAAGAGAACTAAGGTCCATCAGGTATGAGAGTTCACAGAGCTGGAATCAGAATTCAGCTAGTCTCCTAGAACCATATGCTACTATCTTTATTGCACTGGTTTTTTTCTGGCTTTCTGTAATTAGCTACATTTCCTCAAAAGGTTGTTTGTTACAGCAAAATGTGAGTAACGCAAGGCAGATGATTGCTGACGAGAACATGTGTTTATTAACTGCTTATCGTGTCTTAGTTTGGGGCCTCCATCCTCACCCCAGCCAACCCCAAAGCAGCCTCTGAGACAAGGATTTGAGGGTAAGAAGTTGAGTTTGATTCGGGAAGTGATCTCAGGAGGCGCAGAGAGTGGGAAGCGAGACAGCAAGGGAAGAAAGCTCCATGTTCCAGGGTCGCCACCATTTCTCTATATAAGGTTCTGTAGGACAGAGGCCTCCGGGAACATAACCTCGCAGCTCCAGCCCGAGCCCCATCCCTTCTGGGAAGCCGTGGGGACCACTTCAGCTGGCGCCCTTGGCACTCATCTGGCCCATGCCCTCCTAGGGGCTCCTTCCCTGCCTGCCCTTGCCCCATCCAGGCTGTGCTCACTCAGGGGGCCACCAGGGCTTCCTCAGCACTAGCACAGCTGGGTAGGAGGCGAGGTACACAATATACATTAGATGTCATCTTTCTCTATTATAACACTAATCATGAAGGGGTTCCTTCAAAATTCTAGCCAAGGATTTAAATTTGGGAAAAGGAAAGAATTAAGAATAATATGCTTACTTTTTTCCGCTACCTTTTCCCTCATCGTCTACTTCCAGCACATATACACACACGTTAGGAGAGGAGCAAAACAGGAAGGAATACAAAACAGAACGGGGTTATCTCTACAGAGTGAAATGAATTCTACTGCAAATGAGCTTTTAGAGTCAGGAGACCAGGGTTTGAACCACACGTTTTTCCATGCTATGTAACACTAAACAAGTGACCTAACTTCTCTGATTCCCCCAGCTTTCTCATTTATGAAATCTTGAGAATAGTACGCACCTCATGAGCTTGTTGTAATTATGAAATAATGTAACAACCTACGAACCTCTTACCATGCCAAGACCCACAGCAGGCCCTTTACAAACAGCTCGTTGCTCACTTTCACATAAGAAGGATCTGACTCCCGTGCTCACTGCCTCCACTTAACCTAAACTCCTGGCCATTCCCTCTTCAACGCACATGCCAACCCCCCTTTGTCCACACCCAGCTGCTCTCCTCCAGTCTCCACCGAGCAGTGCAGCCACGGTCTCCCAAGCTCAGAAATGAAAGCAAGAGATTTCCCATTAAAGTAGCAGCAGCGGCAGCCCTGGGAGACCACCCAAAACTGTTCTTGCCCCTCTTCTGAGTGGCAGGAGAGGCAGCAGCCCAGGGCCCCAGAGGTTGGAGTGAGGGTTGAGGAAGGGGGATAAGGGTGGAGAGCCACACAGGAAATGTCAAGGAACACAACTCCTTACTCTTCTTTTCTGAACATCGTTGGAGCTCAAAATCAGATTTCTATCACAGCAATATCCCAAGAGGCCTGTAAAAGATGCCAAATATGCCTTCTAGGGGTGGCCTTGCTTGTAAGCCAGGTCAGGTTTCATCAGCAGGCTTTAGTCTGAAAATGACTCTGCACCCTTTCCTGACTTCAAACTGCATGTTTCAACCAACCAAACCCATCAGAACTTACATCCTGCCCACCAAAACCCTCAGGCAGTCAAGAATTGTCTAGGGAACAGTTTTTGCCCCCAGAGGACTTCATTATTGTGCTGGAGACGAGCAAAACACATATGACAAGACCCTGAATACATGGAACAGTTAAGGGAAGCCAATCACATACATTAAACAGAAAAATAAAAAGGTGAGAATCTCCTAAATCACCCATAAACACAGTGTGCATGATTTTATACACACACGGTGTTGGATCTCTTCTGTTATTCCTTTCAGATCCAATTTCCATCCTTCTCCGCCCGGCTCTAAGGCCCTAAAGGCTAAACCATCCGAACTACACCAACAAGCCTTTGCGTTCTCTGATTTCCTACTGGGTTCGGCCAATGGAGCAGGGAAGTGAGACCGGATCCCCCTCCAGGCCCTTCCCTGCAGAGTCCCGGCAAGCCGGCTGCTCCCGCAGGCCCTGCCAGGGTGCTTCTGACACTGTCCCCTCCCACTGCTCCTTCGAGTTGAAGAAAGCCAGCGCTGATGTGCTTCCTACACTCTTCCCGCCCCTTTGTGAAAAGCCTTTTGTGTTCAATGCCCCATAAATTCCCCAAGGTCGGTGTGCCATCTGTCTGCCACAGAGACCTTGACTGGTAAGGTGCAATACGTGGGAAGTGAATATGGAAGGTTGCGTGTGTGGTGGCACTCAAGGGGAAAGAGGAATCCTCTCCTGTTCCGTGGTTCAGGGAACGCTGAGCCAGGCCTTGAGGATGGGGTTAATGAGCCTGAAGACTAGAGAGGCCACATCTGGAGGCAGGAAAGAGGATGGTGGAATGTGTGTGGGGGAAGGTCAAATTCACATCCTTTGCCCCAACCTTAGCAAGAGGAGGAAGCCCAGGAAATGCAGTCCAGATTCTGAGCAAAGGCCGGGGCAGCCTGCAATGCAAATAGGGACAGGGACTGCTCCCCAACCTGCCAACTGATGCCACAGACCCACGGGAGGAAATTAATTAGGATTTCTTTAGAGAATGGGATAAAGAGGCTATGATCCAAACGGAACTTAGTGTTCACCACAGACTTTCAGTCAATCCACACATCACATCAGTGGAGCAGTCAGTGGAAGGTTGCAACTGCCCCCTCAACACAAAGAGGGTGTGGGGTCAGAGTTACCAGGGACCAGCTCTGGAGTTGCTGATTGTCACCAAGAAATCCCGCCCCACTTTTGAAGCCAGACTTGAGGCCTTGAGCCAAGAGACAGAGGTTGAAGACACCTGGAAGAGATGGTTACTGCCAGGTCACAGAAAGAGGATCTGAGTCTCTTGGTGGACTGTCCTGGGAAGAAAGTTAATGTTTTGGTCCCACGTAAGCAAGGCACCAAAATCATGCACCTCGTCCCTTCCCTCAGTGCAAACACAAAAACACTAAAAAGGAAAGCACAACAGACACTCTCAAAAGCCAGGACATGTCGTTTCCAAATGGATTACATGGTCCATTTAGCAGCCTTCACCACAGATTATTTAGGCACTATTAGTCAGGGCTCTATAAATTGGATGTAAAATTCATGCAGGTTTTCTATAGTCTATCAAGCTGGTAACTTCCTAAAACCAGAAAATAGAACAAAAATGTGCCAAAGAGCTAAAGAGGGAATAAAAGGGACCTGCTAAGATTAACACTGTGGATTTAAAACCCAACAATTCACATACTCCTCACCCAGCCCAGAGCTCTTCAAGGCACAGTCTGGTTCTTTTAGGCAATCTTAGCCGCAAAGACAGGAGATATCACCCCTAACTATTTTTTATGGATTCATCACCCACAAATTTATTTTTTCTCCAAAGATTTATGTTTTTAATCCTTGCTGACTCTTGAATACCCTCAATTTACTACCTTGGAAACAGCAATACTTCCTTTCCTTTACCCTACATTGTAGTTCTTTCAAGCTTCCAGGAAGGTCCCTAAATCGGATATTATGAAAAGTGTTCTGTCTCCTCCCCCTCATCAGTTTATTAGACTTTGATCATATTTGCTACAGAGTCTCATCCATCCATTTGACTTATATTTTTTGAGCACTTACTATGTGCCTGAAACTAGGCTTTTCTGACTCCTGCCCACTCATTCCTTGGATTGCTTTGGTTATTTTTTGTTGTTTTCCTTTACTGAACCGTGCAAATAATTTTATTGACCAGCATAGGTGGAATGGACATATTATCATTCTCTTTTACAAATGAGAGAACCATGATACAGAGATACTTTATGCTCAGGGATCTGCTGTAGGGCTGCAGGAAGAGGATGAGCCTTGGAGTTCAAGGACTTGGGTTCAAATTCTGCCTCTTCTCCCTATTCGACTTCTGATCTTGGGCATACCAATGAATTGCTCTAAGCCTTCGTTTCTGAACTGTAGACTGAGGATAACATTACTTCTCTCAATAGCTTGTTGGGGGATTAAATGAGAAAACTTTTGCATGTGACATGGAAGTAGTTCTCCTAATGACCCCACACTTCTTGCTTTCCGAAACATGATGCTACCATTACAAGAAGGCACAATATTGCAGAGGAGACAAGAAAGGCTTACAGAGGTAAGATCTGGGGGTTCCTTGATCTCCTAACATAATACAGATCATGGACAGAAAAGAAAATTAACCTTGGGCCAATCAATACTTTTCCTTCAAAGTTGGATTAGTGGTGTCCTTTCTCTCCCTGGCCAAACTCTTTCTTCAGAGATGCTGCATGTAGATGTACAGAGACCAAAGCCATCTCCAGAGTCATGAAAATATTGGGCCCGTGCATTCAGATATGAAGTTAGGTTCCATATTTGGCTGCTGGTAATTTTGTGGAATTTGGGAGGGAGTATTCCTCTTTCAGAGTTTAATCTCCCTCTGACCTAAGAAGAAACTTGTTAGCTCTGGATACAGATGTGGATGCCTAGGTATATACGCAGTGCCCAACTGAGGATAAACATCTTGCCAAGTAAGAAAGGATCAAAAACCCTTGAGAAGGACCTCTGGCTGGGGGCTGTGCAAAGGAGAATTCCCATTTAAAGCCATGCTCTAGGTTGAGGTGAGTGCTGGGCAACGGTCCCAGAGAGGTAGACTTCCTACATGAGCACAGGGTCCCCAGTAGTGTAGGGAGAAGGTATTTGGTCCCTTCTGTGCCCCTATCAGTAGAATCTATAGTGACAAACTTGGGCTCCTGTTCTCCACAGGCTTGTTAGGTGATGACCTGTACTGTGTGCTCCCCTCAGGGCCATTCCTTCCTTAAAAGAAATCAAAGTGCCTGCCCATGCAAAAGAAAAGGAATCAACATTTTGAGCCTTTAAGAATTTATTGTTTGCTTTAAAACTTTTGATGTGTTGAGTGGATGACATATAAATACTTGAATTTTTATATGTAGTTGAAGTTATGCATGCCATTGCTTTTTCTTTGTGATTTTTTAAAACTTGTTTTTAGGCTTAGGAAAGCTCACAATAGAGACTTATCCATGAAAACTAATAAAAAGAAAAAGTTTTGAAATATCAAAAATTCCCTTGTGGTTGATGATGGGGCTTTGGCCAAAGCATCTACCATGAAGAGCCCTGGAGTTTAAGTGAGAGGTATAAGATAACCTGGGGAGGATCTCTTTCATCCCTTCCTCCTCACTTGTCAATGAAGGACTAAATCAGTATTTCTCAAAGTGTAGTTCTTGGACTACCTTCTTCAAATTACCAACATACATGGTAAAAATGTAGATTCCTGAGCCACCCAAGCTGAACAGGCAGTTCTTACTTGAAGAACCCCAAGACAAAATAGTCCCTAACATTCTTCCTAGTCATAATAGTTGATGGCTATGTGACCAGATAGAAGCAGCAACCACATCCACCACCTCATCTTTCCACCTTTGGAAAGTATCAGGACCCTGAGCCTCAGAGATTAATTAAAATACTACCTGAGCTGCCTTCAATTCTTTAGCCTAAGGCTCTGGTTTACATTGAAATAAAAAAATGTCTGGGAGTTGAACTATTATCAGTCATTTATACCTAAGCAAGTCTGAGCTTCAGATTCTTTGCTGAGGGTAGATGTGCACACAGAGAAAAACCAGGGGGATGTGTGTGTATTGGGAGAGGAGGAAGAGTTGGGGTGGAGGGACAGAATGACGGCCAGGACTAGGGACCTGTAGAGGCTGAGATGAACATTGCCATGTCTTAATTTCAACCAGGGCTCATGCCAAATAAGCACCAATCTTCAAAAATATTTGTATGTCTCATGAGACTCACACATCCTACTTCAGGATCTTGTTCTCAAACTTGCTAGTTGCTGGAACTTTAGTACATCCTGACTGAAGTCTTCAACTCTCCTTCCAACAGAACTTGACCCTGGAACTGGTGTTTGCCAAAGGTTATCCGTCTCAAAAATAATATTTGTGGAGGCACAGCTCCACATCTCAGAGAAGCTATGAGCAGGACCAGAAGCTTCTCTCTCAAAGACTGGTTCTGTGTAATCCTCTACAACAACCCATCCATCTCATGTTTTGGCACTTCTGAAGGGATGCACTGGGCCTCTCAGACTCCAGTGGGAACCAACAAACAGCAGCTTTTCTCAGGGCTATGAATATCCCCAGTGAGAAGGGATGAGGAAAGTTACAAAACTGTCTTATCCTGAATTTAGTGCTCCTTTGACTTGCTCTTTGAAGATATTTGGACCTTCCCTTGCACTCCTGTGGCTCTTTAGAAACTTTCCAAAGATCCAATTCCTTTTTCTTCTTTTATTTCACATTGCCTTCTGAGCTCCCAAACACCCAGTGAGCCCCCTCTGCCTTCAGCCTCTTCCCCTGACCCATCCTTCTTCTCCCACTGCCTCAGCCTGTGGTCAAATCCATTGAAGGTGCCCTGGCCCTTTAAAGGGGGCTTCCCCGCCATTCTGCCTCTGCAGGGCTAACGTGAGCAGCAGGATCATTCTGATAGGCACGTGAAGAATTAGGAAGGAAATATTAGAGAAAATTGAAAGGAGATGTGTGCATCAGTACAGTTTTATTGCACATGAGCTCCTTGCTCAGTACACTGTGAAGTTCAGTGAAAGAACAGACAACACCAGACCTTGTTCCTGCTCTCAGGGAGCCCAGGGACTGATTATGCTAATTATCCCTCACTAACTGCCATTGAGGGCTCACTCTGCATAGGACTTGGTGCCAGGTGCTTCACATGGAATATGTCTTCAATGACCAGGTGACTTAGGCATCACTGTCCTTCTTGAAGATGATGAGGGGGAGACTCCTAGAGGTGATCTGATTTGCTCCAGGTCCCACACCTGGTGAGTGGGAAAGTCATGATTCTTCCTCAGTACATCTAACTCAAAGCCCAAGGCTCTTCCCACCCCATTGGGCCAGGTCTCAAGCACCGGATGAGATGTTTGGACCTGAGTCTACAGATAGTGATTGGGGTTTCTAAGCTGAGTAGTGATGAAAGTGGTTGTTCCTGGAAGATTGTCTGGAACCCATGTATGAGATGGACTGAAAGAAGGAATACAGATGGGAGACTGTTAGAAGAATCGATATGCTCAGTTGGCTTAGTGGGTATAAATACTCTTTAGAGACAAAGATGAAAACAACCCTTTGGGGGAGAATGGGATTAATTTTTCCAAGTGAGCCCACTGATCACCTACTCTCTCAGCCCCAAAGATGATCAATAACTTTAAAAAATAGCCCCTTGGAGGTGCAAGGGTAGTTCAGTGGTAGAATTCTCGCCTGTCATGCAGGAGACCCAGGTTCGATTCCCAGTCCATGCAGTTCCCAAAAAACAAACAAAACAAGCAAACAAAAATTCAATAAATAGTGCTGCAATAATGGGATACTCACATGGAAAAAGAATGAAATGTGACCCAGCCCTACAGCATACCAAAAAAAAGTAGCCCCTTTATTGTTCTACTGCCTGTAGACTCAGGTCAACTGTCTTGACTCTAACCAGGGAACTGAGATGAAATTTAAAACCCGCTCCTCTTCATT
This sequence comes from Tamandua tetradactyla, assembly GCF_023851605.1. Taxonomy (NCBI): domain Eukaryota; kingdom Metazoa; phylum Chordata; class Mammalia; order Pilosa; family Myrmecophagidae; genus Tamandua; species Tamandua tetradactyla. The sequence goes on from NC_135329.1 coordinate 16,634,262, forward strand.
ATCACCCCAGTGATCTGGTTGGGAATCCTGAAACTGGGGCCCCCATTCAGCCCTCACTGTCCACCATCTTGACAACTCAGCTGTAAGCTCCTCTGGCAGCAAGAAATTCTTTATATCTGTGGCCCCTGCCCTCCTGACTCCTCTCCTGACCGAGCATAGTACTTCATTCCGCGAAAGGGCTCATTCACTTATCACTCAACCAACATTTGTTGAATGCCCACTCTGAGTCAGACCCTGCTCCAGGCATAGGAATACATTGATGAACCAAACTCCCTGATCTGCAGGAGCTTACATTCTATCGGAAAGTGACAGGCAATCCACCAATGAACAAGTGAAAATGGAATTACTAGGTAATTAATTACGGGGTGCTGTGATGAGAACTACATTGACTGGATGGTTGGGGAGCAGTGTAGATTGAAAGATCCTGGAATTCAAAAGGTGGCTGAGGTCTAAATGACAGAGAGGTTTAAGCCACATAAGAATTTAGTGGAAAAGAGCACCAGGCAGAGGTTACAGCTAGTGCAGAAGATTAAAGGCAAAAGCAACTTTCTGTGTTTGAGGGACCAAACAAAGGCAGAGGTGGCTATAGCTCATCACCTTGAGTAGACAAATCTAACAAACATCCCATAAGCAGTAGCACTGCTGTTCTTTTGTTTTGACTAATGCCTGTTCTGACTGGTCAATTGTCCGTTCTAATTGTTCAGTACCTGTTCTCTGCCAGAATTAGAGGTTGGTTATTTTCACTATCATTACCTGTTATAAAATGAGGTCACAGAAAAAAAAAAAAAAAAAAAGAGCGGGCCACGGTGGCTCAGCAGGTAAGAATGCTTGCCTGCCAAGCCCGAGGACCTGGGTTCGATTCCTGGTGCCTGCCCATGTTAAAAAAAAAAAAATGAGGTCACAGAGGTAGGCAAGTGCTAGATCGTGTAGGGACTCATGGATTTTATAAATTTGATGGGGAAATCCAACGGGAAATTCTAAGCAAGGGAATGATGTGGGCTGTTTATACTTAAAATGATAATATAAACTGCTATTTGGGGATTGCATTGGGGGCAATAACTGCAGATAGATGCAGATAGATGGATGTGTTTTAGACTAAGGTCACGGCAGTGGAAATGAAGAGAATGGGGGACTCAGGGTATGTTTTAGAGGTAGACTTGTAGTTCTGGCAGATGTGTGGGATATGGGGAGTGAAGGAAAGAGAAATTAAGGATGTCTATGCTTTTGGCATTAGCAACTGCATGGATGGTAATTTCATTTACTGGAGTTGGGCAGAATGTGGCAGGTGTAGCTCTATGATTGTTTTTAAATAAATAAAAATTATTATTGATTGGCCTCACAAAAACCCTGTGGTTTATGGAGCACATCAAGCAACCCAGACTATTATATTTAAGCAGGTTAGAGTTGAATAGCCCTATACAGAAGGATTTCATCAGTCCCTCAGCTTCTGCACCCACCCAATTCCAGATTTTCACCAACATGGTCTAACCTCAAGGATTTTCCATGGTGCACAGAAGACTTGTCTTGATTTGGACTGATGGAGACAGTGTGTCCTAGTTATGGTAGTAAGGACTGGAATTGTTCTCTGGTCCCAGCCTGAAGCAATTACAAAGGGCGGTGCCACCAGGGGCTCAGGGTCTGCAGCGGATTAGAAAAGAACGTTCCTGATGAGGCCTCAAGGTGTTGACTTTTATCTCCTTCACCGAGTCTTCTCACAGACCAGATGGAATCAGTTCAAGGTCAGTGTGTCCCCTTTTCCCCCTCAACTTATCAACCTTCTGTTTCTCCCACCTATTGCTTCTACTTCTGCTGTAATAATAATAAGATCCTACTCTGGTTTGCAATACTCCTTTACATGTATACATATCATTTGATCTTCTCAACAATCCTAAAATAGAGGCATCATTTCCACTCACAGATAAAAACCTGCAGCTCTGACTAAAGGCTATGACTTATCCATAACTTACCCCCCAGGCCTGCTCTCCCTTCAGTTTTCCCCACAGCAGTGACTGGATCCACCAACTACCTAGTTATTCATGCCAGAAACCTAAGGCTCATTTCTGATACCTACTTATTCCCCAGCCTTCATCTCATCAATTGCCAAATTCTGTCATTTCTATCTCTTAAATATTTCTCTCCATCTCCAACACTGGGACTACCCTCTGAGTCACCATTATCTCTACTTTGAACTGATAAAATTGCCTCTTATCTGGTCTCTCAGCTTCACTCTTGCTCTGTCTGTCTATTCTTCACAACATATCAAGTGTTCTCTCAGAAATACAAATCAGATCATGTTAGTCTCTATTTTAAAATTCCCTACAGGGTCCCCATTATTCCTAGCAAAAAAATTAAAAATAAATGTTTTACATGGCTCCCAAGTGCTGTATGGCTTGACCTCTGCCAACTTCTTCATCTTCAACTTCATCTGACATAACTCTTCCCCTCTTTCTCTCTCTGAACTCCAACCACGTTGACTTTCCTTCAGTTCTTTGAATGTGCTGAATGCTTCAGACTTCAGAACCTTGAATTTGCTGTTCCCTCTGCTTGAAATGTTCTTTCACTCCAGCATTGCTTTGCTTAGTTAGTTCTTACTCAAACCTTGGTTTCACCTTAAATTTTTTACTTCTTCAAAAAAGCCTTCCTCAGTCCCCCAGGCGAAATAAGGCTCTCCATCATCTACTCTCATATTCCTGCATATTTCTCCTTCATAAAGAATATCACAATTATATAATTGTAATACTCCATTATTGCCTCAAAAATGCTCCATAACAAACCACTCCAAAGATCTACAAATCAGCTATGCATATCTGATCTTAGTTAGGCTCAGATGGTAGATTTGCTTCAGGTTGCAGATGACTGGGACAGTATAGCCCCTATTCACTGAGATCTACTATACATGTCTTTCCTCCTCTTCCTGCCGGCTAACTGGGGCATGTTCTCCTCATGATGATGATAGCGGAGGAAGAGGGCAAGCAGATACATGGAAAGCTTAGGTTTGGAATAGGTACACAGTCATATCTGCCTTACCCTAATGACCAAAACCAAAGTCAAAAGGTGGAGAAAAATCCCTCATTCCCCCCCCCCCATCAACTCTAAACTCCATGGTTGCGTGGTTTCCTACACTACATAACAAATTACCACTGATTTAACAACTTAAAACATGCACTTTCTACCTCACAATTTCTGTGTACCAGGAGTTTGGGCATGGCTGCGCTGGGTCCTTTTGCTCACAATCTTACAGGTTGCAATGGAGGATGTATTCTTTTCTAGAGACTTGACTGGGAAAAAATCCACTTCCCTACTCCCTTAGGTTGTTGGTAGAATTCATCTTTTTGCCACTTTAGGGCGGGGGTTCTCATTATCTTGCTGGTTATCAGCTAGGAGTCGCTCTCAGCTCCTAGAGGCTACCCATAGTTCCTTGCCACATGACTGTCTCCATAGGCTGTTCATCACATGGCTGTTTGCTTCTTCAAGGTCAATAAGCCAGCCAGATGAGAGCGTGCCAGGGTAATCACAATTATCTTTGTTTTATTCTGTTGACTAGAAGCACATCAGAGGTCTTGCTCAGTCAAGGAGAGGGAATTATACAAGGGGTAAGACCGGGGGCTGAACTCATTGGGATCATCTTAGGATTTTCCCTACCACAATGAGAGAAGTGATAGACAATGTCTGTCCAGCTCACTTTAGCATTCCTATGTCTAATAAAATATCTCAAATATAGTTTGTGTTCAATAAATATTTGTTGAATAGATAAATGAGTAAGGTACACAGATGATAAGTAGTGGAATCAGAACTTCCAACTCTTTCTCTAAAGCCCTTCCACTATCCCCAGATGTCCTCTCATCACATCTCTAAATTCTTAACCACCTCTGAAGCTCTCTATTCCAACCTCTTTCATCATCTCTTCATTCCCTGTGCTTCCTAGTTTTCAACTCCAACAGGTAGTCTTATCTTTTTTATCATTTTGTTCTTCTACTCTATCCTCTCAAGCCAACGCTCATCTTCTCCCGTCTGTTTTTCCCTCACCTCCACATTACCTATGACTTCCTCTGCTTCACAGAGAGAATGGGAGAAGGAAGAAAACACCTTGGGAATCAGCATATAGCAAGTATTTTTTTTTATTAATTAAAAAAAAATTAACTAACACAACATTTAGAAATCATTCCATTCTACATATGCAATCAGTAATTCTTAATATCATCACATAGATGTATGATCATCATTTCTTAGTACATTTGCATCAATTTAGAAAAAGAAATAGCAAGACAACAGAAAAAGAAATTAAATGGTAATATAGAGAAGAAATAAAAATAAAAAATAAAAAATATATATTAAAAAAACCAAAAAAAAAACTATAGCTCAGATGCAGCTTCATTCAGTGTTTTAACATAATTACATTACAATTAGGTAGTACTGTGCTGTCCATTTTTGAGTTTTTGTATCCAGTCCTGTTGCACAGTCTGTATCCCTTCAGCTCCAATTACCCATTATCTTGCCCTATCTCTAACTCCTGATGGTCTCTGTTACCAATGATATATTCCAAGTTTATTCTCTAATGTCGGTTCACATCAGTGGGACCATACAGTATTTGTCCTTTAGTTTTTGGCTAGTCTCACTCAGCATAATGTTCTCTAGGTCCATCCATGTTATTACATGCTTCATAAGTTTATTCTGTCTTAAAGCTGCATAATATTCCATCGTATGTATATACCACAGTTTGTTTAGCCACTCGTCTGTTGATGGGCATTTTGGCTGTTTCCATCTCTTTGCAATTGTAAATAACGCTGCTGTAAACATTGGTGTGCAAATGTCCGTTTGTGTCTTTGCCCTTAAGTCCTTTGAGTAGATACCTAGCAATGGTATTGCTGTGTCGTATGGCAATTCTATATTCAGCTTTTTGAGGAACCGCCAAACTGCCTTCCACAGTGGTTGCACCATTTGACATTCCCACCAACAGTGGATAAGTGTGCCTCTTTCTCCACATCCTCTCCAGCACTTGTCATTTTTTGTTTTGTTGATAATGGCCATTCTGGTGGGTGTGGGATGATATCTCATTGTGGTTTTGATTTGCATTTCTCTAATGGCCATATATAGCAAGTATTTAATTAATATGTTTAAATGAATGAATGAGTGAAAGAATGAATGGAAAGGGTCTTTCCAGAAATAACAAGACACCTTGGTTTTGTCAAGGACGTTTCTGCCTTGTGAAGGATCTGAAAGTAGAAATGGCAAATATAGTCAGGTAGCCTTGATGTGAGTATCTGATGACCTGATGGAATAGGAAAGTAATGTTCTATCTAATTTTGAGGGAGTGTGTATGCTTGTATATTGGAATAAGGAATTAGATAGCAAAAATAACAAGTTCAATTCATACATTTGAAAATCCAGAGCTCTAGTCTTCCAAGTCTCTTGACTTAAAATTCTAACTTGTGTTAGGTGTTTTGCACAGCATTTTGTTGTCAGACTCCGAAATATTTACTTCCCCACTCCACCCCCACATACCACATGCCCTTTACTCCCACCCTGTAACAGAACAACAAAGTGATAGTGACCTTCCATGTGTGGTGGTTCTGAGTCTGGAATGCTTGGAAACTTGTAGGATGAATGCTTTGGCTTGTTAATCATATCCATGGCGAGGAAATGCGGGACCCAGTGCAGGTGGTCAGGCCTCCACTGCCACAGTGTAGCACTGCCCAATCTGTCTGAGTAACCACTGGGGCACGCAGAAACTAGGCATGTCTGTCACAGGTTTGGGCGTAGCACACTGGAAGCGGATGAAGTTTATCTGGGGGCTTACCCTCCTGGATCTCTGTGGTGGTTTGAAACTGGATGTCCCCCAGAAAAACATGTTCCTAAATGTAATCCATTCTTGTATAAACCCACTGTGAGTAGGACCTTCTGATGAGCCTACTTCAGTTATGATGTGATCCACCTCTTTTAGGATGGGACTTAATCCTATTACTAGAGTCCTTATAAATGTAATGGATACAGACAGAAGAGAGAAAAACATGGAAGCAGGTAGTTGAATCAACAAGACTTGGAAGAGAAGGGAGAGACCAGCAGATGCGGCCACGTGCCTTGGCATACGGCAGAGGAGCCAAGGATCGCTGGCAGGTGGTCTTGAGGAAGAAAGCATCAACTTGATGATGCCTTGACTTGGACATTTTCTCAGCCTCAAAGCTGGAATTTAATAAATCCCATTGTTCGAGCTGAACCATTTCATGATAATTGCTATAAGCAGCCAAGGAAATGAAAACAATCTCCTCTCACCAGCTTTTCTCTGCTTGTGCAAACTAAAAGCCTCAAGAAAGGAAAGAATTCCAGAAAACAGCAGAGACTTGAGGATCCAACTAAACTGATTCTAGAAGTGCATTCTGGTGTTTGGCACATGCAGGAGCAGAGGAAAATGGGATTTTCCTCCAGTCTATTAGTAAAGGGGAAAATAGAAGAATGCATATGGGGAGGCAGTGTCTACCACAGACATAATGATTTTGAAAGTTCTTTTGGTGCTTAAAAATGAAGATGCTAGTTTCCTTAACCATTACACAATCTTTCTTAAGTATCAACTTCATCCTGTTTTCATTTCTTTGCTCGGAATAGTCCATATTTGTTTGGCACATTTCACAATCCACAGCTCACCCTGATCTTTAATCTTTCTGAATCATCTGGTTATATGCCTCTTCAACCACCTTTTGTATAATCACTGTTAAAATCTGAATTCATTAGTGAGCTTTAAGGACAATTATGTATTTCTTTAGTTCCTTCCTTTTTCTTCTTCATTGTTATTATTTCTGGTGAATGGTTGGATTTTCACGTGCCCTGGATTCTCTTAGGTTATTTTCTCATTTTTACCCCGCTTGGTAGTCTCCTTTTCTAATAACGGGGGCATTGATCTGACAATATCCAACAATCTGCTCCTTTAATTTCTCCTGAGGTTCCCACCCCATAAGTGTTCAGATGTGTCAGACAAGATTAAGTCTAGGGCAGCAGTTCCCCCCACACCATTTACCCCATTTTTTGAATGGTCAAAGAGATGAAGGCAAGTCAAAGTCAGCAAAGGTTTGATTTTCAGTAGAATAACTGTTTCCACCTAATATTTTGTGCTGGTTTGAAAGGATGTATGGACCCTAGAAAAGCCATGTTTTAATCAAAATCCCATTTCATAAAGGCAGAATAATCCCTGTTCAATACTGTATGTTTGGAAATGTAATCAGAGTATCTCCCTGGAGATGTGATTTAATCAAGAGTGATTGTTAAGCTGGATGAGGTGACAACATGTCTCCACCTATTTTGGTGGGTCTTGATAAGTTTCTGGACTATAAAAAAGGTAACATTTTGGAGAATGGAGATTCAGAGGGAGCAGAGCAGAACGACAACCAGCCAGCGACCTTTGGAGATGAAGAAGGAAAATGCCTCCCAGGGAGCTTCATGAAACCGGAAGCCAGGAAAGAAAGCTAGAGATGACACCGTGTTCGCCATGTGCCCTTCCAGATGAGAGAGGAACCCTGACCATGTTCACCATGTGCCTTTCCAGATGAACACAGAGAGAAACTCGGTGTTCACCATGTGACCTTCCACTTGAGAGAATCCCTGAACTTCATTTGCCTTCTTGAACCAAGGTATCTTTCCCTGGATGCCTTTGATTGGACATTTCTATAGACTTGTTTTAATTGGGACATTTTCTCAGCCTTAGAACTGTAAACTAGCAAACTAGAACAGATTTCTTCCTTGTTCTGAAGGAAAATTTCAGTACTTTAGTTTTCCACCTGGACACGACCATGGCAGATTGCTCCATTCCCAGCTTTTTGTTGGGGTTTCTCTCTGCTGACTACCAGCTTTGTGCTCTGCTCATCACTGCCCAACCTCACTCAGCAAGTGCAGTAAGCCCAGCACTAGTGATGCCCTTGGCAGCCTCCCCCTCCTCCAGATTATTCCCCTGGCCTCTTTAGCCGCCTTTCCCCTCTCCTTTATTCTGGTCTCCTGACTGCATGATGATTCTCACTGTCAGAGAAGAACGAAACTTTGCCTGAATGGAATAAGAGAGAGAACAAAGTGTGCAGAGCTAAAAGAAAAGGGGAAATGGCCAAGGAGAAAATTGAAAAAAACAGAGGCTTGGCTTGGAGCTTTGCTCTGGGGACCATGGCTAACAAAATCTCTTGAGTCCTCAACTGATGGCAGCAAAGGAAGGTGATGCAGCCAGTTGGCTAAGTGGCCCTAGAAAGCAAGAAGTTTCTGAACCAACTGGTCCTCAAGAGTTTGCTTCGGGGTGCATAAAAGAGAAATGAGCCCCTGTCAGCCAAGTCTAATGAGAGAGTGACAGCCTCTGCTGAATGGATGCAGGAAAAAGAATGAGGACCTCCAGACACCAATCTCGAGGGTGTGAGAGAAGAACACAGCAAGTCCTAGGGGAGCAGAGTGGGCCAGAAACCACAAGTCCATGTGCTCAGCTTTGGAATTCCACTTTGGGTGGAGAGGGAGCTAGAGAGGCTCAGTAAGGCTCCATGAGGCTTCTCCAAGGTAGATTTTGTGGTAAAACTTTGCTCTGTAAAGTTTATTCCAGACTATTCATGTTTTCCAGGTGAGGTGAATAAGGAAGAGATTCATGCTGAAAAAGAAATGAGAGTCCAAAGGGGAGTCTTCTATTTCTGAGTGTCAGAGGCTCAAAATTAATAATCACAGTGGTTGAACTGAGCCTGAAGTTACCCTGGTTTGAGTTTTGTTCATGCCAAGAACAAATGTTTGAAACAGTTTATATCAGAACATGGAACTGGAAATAACTTCTCCCTATTTCAGATTTTTAAAACACCCTCAGAATCAGTTCCAGATTTAGCAGAGGAGGAAGGGGGTCAGGGCAGTAAGAATGTAGATCTGATGCAGACTTCATTTTTGCAGAGAGAATATCTTTTCTTCCAATATCTTCCATTTAAAAGCGTTTTAAGGTATGATCAGAATTAAGGCCACAGGAGACCCTCATCTATTGCTCCAGAACAGGAGGAGGCAGAGATTCCCCAGTTGAGGAATGAGAATGTTTGAAGCTGTATGTACCCCCACAAAAACATATTCCTAAATTTAATCCATTCCTATAGGTACAGACCCATTTAAGTAGGACCTTTTGATGAATCTACTTCAGTTGAGATGTGGCTTACCTCAATCACGATGGGTCCTAATCCTATTACTAGAATCCTGAAATTAATACAGAGAGAAGAGAGAAAGCTATGGAAGCAAGTAGCTGAAATCAACAAAATTTGGAAGAGAAGGGAGAGGGCATCAGACACCACCGTATGTCTTGCCATGTGGCAGAGAAGCCAAGGATTGCTGGCAGCCAGTCTTTGGGAAGTGAGCATTGCCTTGATGATGCTTTGACTTGAACATTTTCTCAACCTCAAAACTGTAAGCTAATAAATTCCCATTGTAATTGCTTTAAGTAGGCTAGGAAACTAAATCAGAGGAAAGGGAGGACTGCTGCCAAATTGCATGGGAAGATTAAGGTACATCAGTAAGACAGGAGGCAAGATAGGACATTTATGGACAGTATTCTTAGAGGGGCTGCCCGCCCAGGCTCCACCCTCATGGTCCTTTCAATGTGAGGCAAAGCTTATCTTTTATTTTAATTGAACCCTACTATTGTCTCAGTTATTTTAGGTCTCCTTGAAACTTTGGAGAAACTCATGACACAGATCTAGCATCTTGGGTGATCAGAGACACCACCAGACTTCTCAGAAGTCCAGACAGATGAAAAGAAATACAAACAAATCTCTTTGAGCTTCCGTGCATCCCCACAAGCATTTTACAAGTGAAACCAGATTACAATAAAAATTTCAGCTGCCTTAAAACAGAAGCACTTTCTCAAAGGATAGTCCAAGTGTGTTATACCAGAAAGCACAGATGAAGGTAAGAAGCTTGTACACGTATGCATGAGCTTGGGAATGATAGCAAAGGAAGGGTTATGTGCCGATTGAATGGGAATGTCAAGCTTCTATTAGGTAACAGAATGGATTTATTCCATACATTGAGGGCACAAGAAACATGTTTCTTTATTTTTGTAAATCAGCTTAAACCTGCTCTGCCTCTATCCATCAGGTTGGCAGAAAATCTGATCTTAGTCAGTTTTCAATTCCTTTTAGAATCATAAGAAAAAACAAATCCTGGGTTTACACAATTCAGGACAGTTGGGAAGGGCCTCCTGTGGTCAGTACCATAATCAGTTTGATTTCAATGTCCAAGCCTGTGTGGTCCATTCCGAGGCTGGTGACTCTGCTGTTCCAGGCATCCTCCCTCCAAGATGGGAGCCACAGGAGCCCTCCATGGCTCTTAAGGAGGGGGCACTTCCTGTTCAGCCCTCCCGACATCTCCACACTCACTCCATCTGAGGTCCTGCCCCTGCCAGCTGACTGTGTAGAGGCAAAGCAGAAGCTTCAACTTCCAAGGAGCCTGGTACTCCTCCATCCTTCTTCTTCAGGCATCTACTTCTTCCTTGGGATGGGTCAATCCTCCCCTTCACCCACAGAATTCCTCCCCCTTTGGGATAAGTTAGCTCCTCCCCTCCACAAGTCTGTACTTGTTTCTCCCCTACTGCGAGGGAAGTCCAGCTCTCCATAACACAGAGCCCTGGTTGTCCTTGAGAGGAGGTGGAAAATACTTCTCATTCTTTCAGAAGGCTTCTACAGCCTGGAAAACAAGAGAGAATGAATTCCTCAGTGAGCCTGTAGCACCACACAATTGTAGAGTCAGTCACCTCCTCCTTCTCCATGGGTGATTTCCCTGACTCTCTTTGTCAGGAGGGTGAGGGAGGGGGCAGGCAGGGAAAGTGTTGGACAGGGAGTAAGGGTCTAGGCTTTATTCTCTGTTGTTTTTTGTTTGTTTATTTGTTTGTTTTTGGCATGGGCAGGCTCCAGGAATCGAACCTGAGTCTCTGGCGTGGCAGGCAGAATTCTGCCACTGAGCCACCATTGCACCACTCTATTCTCTTTTTTTCATTCACTACACAAAGGTACATGACCAAGGACTAAGTAGGGGGAATCCAGCCAGCACTCCTTCACCTAGCCCTGTGCCTTGCTGCAGGGCTACATTTGCCTGGAGGAGGTTCCTTTTGATAATTCATACAAAAGCACTACATGGGCTGGAGGTTGCCCTATACCCATAAATCTGTTTGCCCCTCAGGTGTGCCCTTTCCACTCAGGGACTGACTCACCTTGAACATTTTTAAGCATACTCCTATGCCCCATGAGATTGACACTTAAGACAGGGGTACCATGAAGAAGGGAGAAAATGAGAAGGGTCTGCCCCTCCCCAGCAGTCCAACAGGATGTAAGCTAGCCCAGCGTGACTGAAGGAAGAGGCCCAATTCAGCTCCTCTCTGGTGGCTCAAGCCAGACCGAAGTGGGAAACTCCTCCCTCTGCACACCCTTCCTGGAAACCCTCTTTTCTACCTGTGGCAACATGTTTAGCTTGCTGGAAACATCTCTGGAAAAGGAGTTGGGAAGCCTGGGTTGTCATCCCTTTACGTGGCGTCTGAAAATGACTTACTGTCTCTGGTCCTCAGTTTTCCATCACTAGAATACCAAGTTCTGCTTAGGGCAGTCGAAACTAATATGGAAAGTGCCAAGAACCACACAAATATAAAAACAGAAAGCAGTAGGAGTATTGTTGTATTAAAGGGACTCTTCGTCCTCTTCCAGATAAGACTTTTGTTCCTGCAACACGTCCTGTATAAACTTAGAGGGTAGAAGTCCATAAGGAAGCTTGGAGAAATAGTAGAAACGTTTTATTGATACAGGACCAAATGTCTTCTGTGTCCACCTGGCAGGAGAGGATGGATGGAATACGCCAATCTTTCCGAACTCCCACCCATGGTTTCCAGGAGCTTCAAGAAATCTTTCTACTTGCGTTGGGTCTTGTGATAACACTTGCTCCACCCGTCTGGAGCCCCCAGAGTCAGCAGCCCACCTGTGTTGTTTTCTTGAGGCCTTTAGCTCTCCCCGGCATCCAGACCATGTGCCCAGCTGTGGGGAAGAAAAGGAATGGGGGCGGGGGGGCGGATATTGCACAAGTGATCTAGAGGTAGGGGGCCCGAAGGGAGGGTCAGTGAACCACGGTTGTGCTTCCATCCATCCATGGCCAGAGCAGACTTGGACTTTAAAAATAGTTTCATGACGTAAATCCCAGAACAAAGGCCTCTTTGGCTCCAGGAGTAAAAAGTCTCAGTTTGGAATTTGACCGAAAACTTTGTTACAAATACTTTACATGACAGAGCTTATTAATATAGCCAGCTAATTGCTCCCAGTTTTGTAATCTCTATGGTGAAAATTCCAGCCAGGTCAATTAAAGGGATTGGATTTGCTCTATTGGGGGGCCGCCCATGTCCTTGTAAACTAAGCTGTAGTTGGCATTTTATCCAGCCCAGAAGCTTGTTTCTGCGACTTGGTCTAAAGTCTCTGTTCCCTCCCCACCCTACTGGATTTTCTCTCAATCTGTCATTTTAGGGGGTGACCACAAAGACTTAAGGAGGGGACGTGGGGAGAAATGCACTTTATCAAGGCTCAAGCTGAGGCAGAATATCCAACGACACGCATGTTCGAGTGAGTTTGCTTTTGGCTGGATGCAAGAAGGAGCTGCTGAAAGCTCCAACCTCATGCTTTATAAATTGGATCAATCAAAATCCACCTTCTGGCTTTTATTAGTACAATTCCAGGCCTCGGCGGGGAGGGGGGTGGTGGGAAGGCTCTCCGACAGCCCTATTCTCCCACAGGAAGACCCATATCATCCTGAGCAGAAATGATGGAAGGTGAGATTTCAGAAAATAGTGGTGACAGCATTTGGACCACGGCTCTGGCCCAACAGAAGACTTGCAAAGAGAAAAGAGCTTTGACTTTATATTCATAAGGACCTCTGTAAATGTAAAAACTTGATTAAAATAAATAGGCTCATTTCCCCAGTGCACCCCAGGCAGGGGCTGGGTGAATGGGAACCATTTAACACATGTCTCCCCATAATCATCTGAAACCGTTAAGATCAGTGAAAGTAAGTAACATTTAAATTTAAGAATGTTCCCAGATACGGGGGAAAATGGACCATCCCCACCCAATTCAACAGGAGGTTACACACAATATGAAAGAATAAATGCTCAACCTGACCAAGAACTGTTCTTTAAATTGAGTGGGGAATTCTCTTTGGATCTGATTCCCTGGCATTTTTTGCTTGGGTTTCTTTTTAAAATTAATTAATTAATTTTTTAATTCATTAATTTATTCATTCATTAAGAAATTTTGGAAGGACTTTTACATGTTTGTTTCTGTGTTAGGAGCTGGGGATACAAAGAGAAACAAATCTGGTAATCATTCCTGTTTGTGGAGAGCCGCCTCCCGGGTCGGGCCTAGTGGACACGCTGCGGCCTGCTCTAGAGTTCCCCCCGCCCATCGAGTGAGTCAAGATGGCGCCCGCATCCTGTTTCCGCGTATGACGCACGCGCCCACCAACCCTATCTTCCAATCACCTCTGTATACGTGGCACTAACCTATTGGGTTTGGGCACAGTATATAAGAGGTTACCCGGACAGGGTGGGTGGAGACGACCCATAGGGAGCCGTACCTGACGGCCGCATAGAGGTTGTTCCCCCGCGGGGTATTCTGTCCCGCGCGGAATTTGTAACAGAGCTTGCAAGCTTAGCTCCAGTAAAGGTCTGTGCTCACAACTGCAGCGTGTCTCGAACCCGTGTCTGTCACTTGAGTCGGTTTGTCTGCGTCTGTCTCTCTCTCCCTCCTGTTCCCTCCGCCGGCCGGGGACCAGAAGCTGAGCGAGACGGCGCCGGACACCTGTTCTCATGGAGTTCACAGTCTTAATTGTGGGTATCTCCAAGAGGATGCCAGGAGACACTGCATTGTGTGGCAGCTTATTTCATTTGGTGGCTTGCTTTATTGTATTTTTTGGAGGACTAGCACCTGAAATGATGATTTCTGGTATAATTCTTTCAAATATTATATTTACTTGTTTTGTTCTTAATAAATGACATCTTGGCCCACCTGAAAGCTCCTTTTGGCCAAAGCAATGCAAATGATCTATCCTGAATTGTTTGGAAAAACGAGGGTGATGATGAGCTCACCAAGTGCTGTCACCGATTCAAGTCAAAGCTCAAGAATAACCCTCAAGTGACCTCTGATGCCTTGTGCCCTGCGTGCTGTGGTTGTTTCTTTATTGCCAGGCTCTGCAGTGACACCTGGGGAGCATTTATATCCTGGACAACTGCCCTGGAGAGATGTCTTTTCTTGTGGATGATGACATTTTCCTGGAGATGAAGTTGTGTTCAGGCACCTCATGCTGAGAGCTTAGAGTTAGCATGGAATCCACATGGAGGGTGGGTCTGCACAAAGCCCCTTCCAGGGTATGGTAGTTACCAAGGTGCAGTGAAGCTCCCTACAGCCAGGTATGGAAAGTTGGTAGGTTAAACTGTATACACCAGAAAAAGGCATGACCTTAATCTTTTTCCCACAGGGTAAACTCATTGTAATCAGGATCTACTGAAGTTGTTATTTTTAGTTAAGATGTGGCCCAATTGAATGAGGGTGAGCCTTACCTGATGCTGGCAGCTTTATAAAGAGAAAGAGCCAAAACCAGAAGTCAACAGAGTCCAGAAGAGAACAGAGAGGATGTGGCCACGTGAATTGCCATGTGACAGAAAAGCCAACAGCCAGCCCCAGAGTGCTACAGTCTTCAGGGAGAAAGTATCACAGGCTAATGCCCCATTTTGGACTTCTAGCCTCAAAACCATGAAGCAATAAATTCCAGCTGTTTAAGCCAAACCTTTGTGTGATGTTTGTTTTAGCAGCTGGAAAACTAAGAAATGTGTCTGCCTGAACACTCATCTCTAGGGTTTTCAAACTAACCTGAGCACCAGCTGCGTTGGAGACAATCCCAGTCCATTCAGATTCTTGAGGCTACAGCTAAGAAACTGATTTGCAGTTTGACTTCCTAATTTAACCAGCCCTTAACACCAGTCCTCTTCCCATCCAGCCATCAGAAAGCATTTCCCTTGGGTCTTCCAATTGTACTCCCTCTGTCTTTGAGTCTCAGAACTCAGCTTTAAAGTGAAGTGTTGACCCTGAAATAAGTAGCTGCTTGAGGGGACCACATTTGAGCAGGGGTCACTGGGGACTCACGCTTGACTGTGCAGTGGTCAGAAGACTCCACTGTCTCCTAAGTTTCCAGTCCACAAAACCATCTACTCCTCCATCTGCTACCTTAGATGTGGGTTTTCTATTTACCTTCCAAAGAAAATCGGTTCCAACCAAAGAACTGGCAGGGTTCCAAAGAGCTGTTAATGCTCATATTTCACCATTTTATAAATCTTCTCTAAAGTGTCCCCTCAATAAAGCCAAAAGGGCAAATTTCATATTTCTCTCTCTTTTTTATCCCCCCTCCTTCCTTCCTTTCTCCTTCTGGCCTCCTTCTTCCCCCTCCCCCCCCGCAGGGGGAGTGTAAAAGGACACATGGGCCCCAGACTTTCTGTTTATGCAGAGGAATTACTCTCAAGGCAACAATTTCCCCAACAACAATGTAATTATGAAATATTACCCAAACACATTGGGTATTATTGAAAGTGCCATTTCTGGATTCTGGCCAAGGGCTTTGGAAGATATGGGACTCAAAGGAGGAAAAGAAGGAGAAAAATTATGGAACATGTCCCCCCTGCAGTCCTGTTGTTGAATTAAACCACATGTACATTTTCTACAAGAACCCAGCAGAAAGGAAAAGCTCTGAAGCACATGTTTGAGAGCAGAGGTCTTGTTTCGGGGATTTTGAAAATTAGCGGCTGAAACAGTATAACTTGAAGTTTGGGAGCATTTGGAAGTGATTAAGCACTGTTGCCAGGTACAGTAAGAGTTGTTAACTAGCATCTTACTACCGGCTACTTGAAGACAGGATTTGGGTAAACGTGGAGCTTTTTCACAAGTTCTCAACCAGGACTTGTGAGATCCTGGTCATCAAGGGTAACATTTATACTTGGGAAAGAGTCGGAGTCAGTGACATGACAAATCCCTAGCAAACAAACCTTACAGGGATGGTAGTACAGAAACTTCATCCACAGGATTCTAATTACATATGCCTGGGGCTGAGAGGGGTCTCTGGCTCTTCTTTCTGCCTCTCATACTAAATCATCACAAAGAAACACCCCAAAGCACCAATGTGTTCAGTCCTCTTTTATTTCCGCTCTTTTATTCAATTTGTTCATTTATAAATGTATTTATAAGTATATTCAATCAGAATCTATTGAGTAGCTACAATGAATGTGTACTGTGGACACAACAAAGATCTGGTCTCTACTCTAAATATACAATCTAATATTACAATCTAATGGAAACAGAAATCTTACATTTATAACAAGGTAAATAGCACAAGATATAACACAAGACAGTATGCATGTAAATAGTAAAGGGATCTTGCAGACAAGAAAGTTTCAAGGATTTTAGAGGAGGAGCGTGGGAGCACTGTGGTCCAGGGTAACCTGAAAGGGACAGGATTTGAATCAGGCTGTGGATGGGTGTTCTAGTTTGCTAGCTGCTGGAATGCAACACACCAGAGATGGATTGGCTTTTAATAAAAGGGAATTTATTTTGTTAGTTCTTCAGAGGAAAGGCAGCTAACTTTCCACTGAGGTTCTTTCTTACGTGGAAGGCACAGGATGGTCTCTGCTGGTCTTCTCTCCAGGCCCCCGGGTTCCAACAACTTTCCCCGGGGTGATTTCTTTCTCCATCTCCAAAGGCCTGGGCTGAGCTGCAAGTGCTGAGATGAGGAATGCCAAGCTGCTTAGCAGTGCTACGTTGCAATCTCCCATTTAAGCACCAGCCAATTAAGTCAAATGTCACTCATTGCAGCAGACACACCTCCTAGCCGACTGCAGATGTAATTAGCAACAGATGAGGTTCACGTACCATTGGCTTGTGTCTGCAGCAACAGAACTAGGTATGCTCACCTGGTCAAGTTGACAACTGAATCTAACTAACACAATGGGCAAAGAGGAGAAGAGGTATAGGTAAGATAGGGCAAGGTCATAGTGCTAGTGAAATCCTTCCCCTTTTGCTCCATTTGTTTGTAAGAGCTGAGTAAGACCTCAAGGACAAGGATGAATAGATGAGTTAACATTGGGTGAGAGCCAACAGTGAGGATGGCTAGGGCTCAGTGCTTTCCCACATGGGCAGAAACCAAGTTCAGAACTAACCATTCTGGCCCTGCTCCAGTAGGGGTGCTGACAGCTTTACCCCACAGCCAGGCAAAGGGTTTCTTCTAGCCTCCTGTATGCTCAGGTTGGGCCCCTTCGCATCACTCTTGTGGGTAAGGTACTAAGCCTCCCTCTGTGAGACTCTTACCACCAATGGTACTGTAGCTGAGCCAGATATACCATGCCTCTATCCTATGCTTGATTGTCTGCTGAGGAGAACAGTCAATGGGACCCATCCTACTCTTTCTTCAGATGGGCTGTTGACTGCAGCTGAAATCTTGGACCACACTGAAAGGGTGTCAGTACCTACCATTGATCTAAGAACTGGGAAAACAGTACCCCTCTTAAGTTGGTTACTGTGTAGGCCAACTTCAATGAAAAACCCATAACCACACAAATTCAGGGAAAATACAAAAATATGGAGCTGTACCCTCTAGCTCAACCAACCTGTCTTCCTGTCACACAAAGTGCCAAAGTACCTGGCATGCCCTATGTGGATATATCCTCTTTTCCTCCCCCTCCTTTCCTTTTCATTCCACCATTCTTATCTTATTTTGAAAGGAATATTTCCCCATTAAGTAAGTTACTGGAAGATACACTTATAAGTTTGGTTCTGTTGCTAATTTACTAAAATACTTACTTTTGACTTCTAAATCATGAATAAGTATTGAATTTAATCAAATATTTATTTTTAATCTAGGGAAATGATCTAGGAATCTAAGGCTTTTCTCATTTCATCTGCTGGTATAAACTACACAAGTAGATTCTCTAATGTTAATCCATCCTTGCATTCCTAGGATAGATCAAAATTTTATAAAATATATTTATAATGCATTCATTCAAGATAGTTACATGTACATTCCCAAGTAAGATTGGCCACAGTTTCTTTTCTCATGTTATTTTCCTCTTGTTCTACTATTAAACAGCTTCAGAATGGAGGACATCTGTTTTTCTATTATATGGAACAGTTTGAATAATGTTTGGTAGAATTCACCTATAAAGCCCTGAACCTGGAAAAGTTTGTACTGGGAGTTTGGAGAGCATAGACTTGTTAAATCCAGATTCAGCTTTTACAAAGGTTAGAGGCGTTTTCAGGTATTATATTTTTGAGCAAACTGTGCTAAGTTATATTTTCTAGGAAAATTTTCATTTTGTTTAAGATCATTATACAAGAATAAATTGCATTCCTTAATAGCAGAGACACAGTATTAGAAAATGTTAATATATATATATATTCCATTAACAATGGCATCTAGAATGTGTTTAGAAATAAATCTAACAAAAATGTGCAAGATTTTTCTAGTAGCCATGCATATATATGTACAAAAATCTATCTATATGTACAAAGATCTATATATTATGTATGTATAAAGATTAGAAGCACTTCCAGAATGGCAGAATAAGAACCTTTGAAATCCTTTCCTTCATAAAAGCCATGAAGACACTGGCAAAATATTGTCAAAATCAAACTTTCCATCATTCTGGAAATTAACTAAAGGCTTGCAACAATCAGAGGTGCATTTATTCAAGAAAAATGACTGACTCTCAGTAAAAACAAGATGCGAGATGTTTTATATTGTGTCTTTACAGAACAATCATGCATAAAATTCGGGATTACCATAAAAAATGGAATGCTTCACAAATTTGTATGTCATCCTTGCACAGGGGCCATGCTAATCTTCTCTGTATCATTCTAATTTTAGTATATGTTGTGCTGCCAAAGCAAACACAATTTGTGGTTTTTTAAGTTGCCCAAATTCTTTCTCTGAAGTAGGCTTGAAAACCAATATAATCACAATGACAACTATGTAGCTATAAAAAACAGTATCCTATCAGCTACTAGAGCAGTAAAAACAAGTTTGAGGCACTCCAAAAGCCCCATCTCCAGAGCGTTGTCATTATTTGACCTGTCTGGCAGCTCAAAGAAAAGGTCCATTCTCAGGGATCCTCTTTAGAGTGGATCATCTTTATTTGATCTAATTCAAAGCTCCCTCTGTTTGAGCAGCCCTATTCTTAAGACATTTATAAAAAACAATCAATGGCAATTGTTTAAAATTGCAGCTAGCAGCCGACCCGCCCGCCCTCCTTCTCCCCTCTCTTTCTCCGCCGGCCCGCCGCGCGGCACCCATGCCCCGCAGCAGCCGACCCGCCCGCCCTCCTTCTCCCCTCTCTTTCTCCGCCGGCCCACCGCGCGGTGCCCATGCCCTGCAGCAGCTGACCCGCCCGCCCTCCTTCTCCCCCCTCTTTCCCCTCCTGCTCCGGCGGCTCTCCAATCACCACGGTGCCCTCTTCCCCCGCCTTCACCGGCTCCTCCGCTACCAGCCTCGACAGCCTTGTCGCCCTCACCTTTCCTCCTCCAGAACAGCTACTTGGGGAGTGGAGATAATACAGAGCAGCTCCCGGAGCCACGAGGGAGATCAAAGGGACGGCGTACCCCATCCTGGAATGGCTGACTATCTGGGAGAACCAGCTCCGGTGAGATCACCAAGGGGCACGGGCTTTCCTGGGTGGGACGGCAAGCGACCGGAGTCCCTCCCTTCCACCTTCCCAGGCCAGCTGGTAGAATTGGACAGGCGGTCCCCTTAGGCCGCGGCAGCTGGTGCCCCCACCACGCGAGGCCCCCCGGACCAACTGAGATAGTTGGGTCGGAAATCCCCAGACTGCGGAGAACAGTGACCGGGGGATCCCTTCCAAACACGTGACTCCCCCGTCCGGCAGGGAACAGTGCACTCTCCCGGGCTGCGACAGCTGGCGCCCTCCCACCATGCTTGGCGCCCCGGGCCGACTAGCTAATTCGGCCGGACGCTCTCCCGTGCTGCGGCGGCCGGCGACCCTCCCCGCATCTGGAACCCCAGGCTGGCTGGCATTCTTCCAAGACGCTTCGGCTGCCGAACCTCCCCTACGGCGAGAATTTTCCAGAGTTAAAGGACCCACAGCAACTTTCACTGGTGGAACCCGTAGACAAACGTGTGCCACGAACGCCACCTACTGGGCAGGATAAGAAAAACAGAACCCAGAGATTGCACAGAAAAATCTTTCAACCTGTGGGGTCGAACACCCAGGGAAATCTGACTAAATGCCCAGACGCCAGGAGAAGATAACGGACCACGCTCAGAAACTTGAACATATGGCCCAGTCAAACGAAGAAACCAATAGTTCAAATGAGATACAGGAGCTGAAACAACTAATGCTGAATATACGAACAGAAATGGAAAACCTCTTCAAAAACGAAATCGATAAATTGAGGGAGGACATGAAGAAGACATGGGCTGAACATAAAGAAGAAATAGAAAAACTTAAAAAACAAATCACAGAACTTATGGAAGTGAAAGATAAAGTAGAAAAGATGGAAAGAACAATGGATACCTACAATGACAGATTTAAAGAGACAGAAGATAGAATTAGTGATTTGGAGGATGGAACATCTGAATTCCAAAAAGAAACAGAAACTATCCGGAAAAGAATGGAAAAATTTGAACAAGGTATCAGGGAACTCAAGGACAATGTGAACCGTACAAATATACGTGTAGTGGGTGTCCCAGAAGGAGAAGAGAAGGGAAAAGGAGGAGAAAAACTAATGGAAGAAATTATCACTGAAAATTTCCCAACTCTTATGAAAGACCGAAAATTACAGATCCAAGAAGTGCAGCGCACCCCAAAGAGATTAGACCCAAATAGGCGTTCCCCAAGACACTTACTAGTTAGAATGTCAGAGGTCAAAGAGAAAGAGAGGATCTTGAAAGCAGCGAGAGAAAAACAATCTGTCACATACAAGGGAAACCCAATAAGACTATGTGTAGATTTCTCAGCAGAAACCATGGAAGCTAGAAGAGAGTGGGATGATATATTTAAGTTACTAAAAGAGAAAAACTGCCAGCCAAGACTCCTATATCCAGCAAAATTGTCCTTCAAATATGAGGGAGAAATTAAAACATTCTCAGACAAAAAGTCACTGAGGGAATTTGTGACCAAGAGACCAGCTCTGCAAGAAATACTAAAGGAAGCACTAGAGTCAGATACAAAAAGACAGAAGAGAGAGGCATGGAGAAAAGTGTAGAAAGAAGGAAAGTCAGATATGATATATATAATACAAAAGGCAAAATGGTAGAGGAAAATATTATCCAAACAGTAATAACTCTAAATGTTAATGGACTGAATTCCCCAATCAAAAGACATAGATTGGCAGAATGGATTAAAAAACAGGATCCTTCTATATGCTGTCTACAGGAAACACATCTTAGACCCAAAGATAAATATAGGTTGAAAGTGAAAGGTTGGGAAAAGATATTTCATGCAAATAACAACCAGAAAAGAGCAGGAGTGGCTATACTAATATCCAACAAATTAGACTTCAAATGTAAAACAGTTAAAAGAGACAAACAAGGACACTATATACTATTAAAAGGAACAATTAAGCAAGAAGACATAACAATCATAAATATTTATGCACCAAACCAGAATGCCCCAAAATACGTGAGGAATACACTGCAAACACTGAAAAGGGAAATAGACACATATACCATAATAGTTGGAGACTTCAATTCACCACTCTCATCAATGGACAGAACATCTAGACAGAGGATCAATAAACAAATAGAGAATCTGAATATTACTATAAATGAGCTAGACTTAACAGACATTTATAGGACATTACATCCCACAACAGCAGGATACACCTTTTTTTCAAGTGCTCATGGATCATTCTCAAAGATAGACCATATGCTGGGTCACAAAGCAAGTCTTAACAAATTTAAAAAGATTGAAATCATACACAACACTTTCTCGGATCATAAAGGAATGAAGTTGGAAATCAATAATAGACGGAATGCCAGAAAATTCACAAATACGTGGAGGCTCAACAACACACTCTTAAACAATGAGTGGGTCAAAGAAGAAATTGCAAGAGAAATTAGTAAATACCTCGAGGTGAATGAAAACAAAAACACAATATATCAAAACCTATGGGACGCAGCAAAGGCAGTGCTAAGAGGGAAATTTATTGCCCTAAATGCCTATATCAGAAAAGAAGAAAAGGCAAAAATGCAGGAATTAACTGTCCACTTGGAAGAACTGGAGAAAGAACAGCAAACTAATCCCAAAGCAAGCAAAAGGAAAGAAATAACAAAGATTAGAGCAGAAATAAATGAAATTGAAAACATGAAAACAATAGAGAAAATCATAAGACCAGAAGTTGGTTCTATGAGAAAATCAATAAGATTGATGGGCCCTTAGCAAGATTGACAAAAAGAAGAAGAGAGAGGATGCAAATAAATAAGATTAGAAATGGAAGAGGAGACATAACTACTGACCTCACAGAAATAAAGGAGGTAATAACAGGATACTATGAACAACTTTACGCTAATAAATACAACAATTTAGATGAAATGGACAGGTTCCTGGAAAGACATGAACAACCAACTTTGACTCAAGAAGAAATAGATGACCTCAACAAACCAATCACAAGTAAAGAGATTGAATTAGTTATTCAAAAGCTCCCTAAAAAGAAAAGTCCAGGACCAGACGGCTTCACATGTGAATTCTATCAAACATTCCAGAAAGAATTAGTACCTACTCTCCTCAAACTCTTCAACATAATCGAAGTGGAGGGAAAACTACCTAATTCATTCTATGAAGCCAACATCACCCTCATACCAAAACCAGGCAAAGATATTACAAAAAAAGAAAACTACAGACCAATCTCTCTAATGAATACAGATGCAAAAATCCTCAATAAAATTCTAGCAAATCGTATCCAACAACACATTAAAAGAATTATACATCATGACCAAGTAGGATTCATCCCAGGTATGCAAGGATGGTTCAACATAAGAAAATCAATTAATGTAATACACCATATCAACAAATCAAAGCAGAAAAATCACATGATCATCTCAATTGATGCAGAGAAGGCATTTGACAAGATTCACATCCTTTCCTGCTGAAAACACTTCAAAAGATAGGAATACAAGGGAACTTCCTTAAAATGATAGAGGGAATATATGAAAAACCCACAGCTAATATCATCCTCAATGGGGAAAAATTGAAAACTTTCCCCCTAAGATCAGGAACAAGACAAGGATGTCCACTATCACCACTATTATTCAACATTGTGTTGGAAGTTCTAGCCAGAGCAATTAGGCAAGAAAAAGAAATACAAGGCATCAAAATTGGAAAGGAAGAAGTAAAACTATCACTGTTTGCAGACGATATGATACTATACGTAGAAAACCCAGAAAAATCCACAACAAAATTACTAGAGCTAATAAATGAGTACAGCAAAGTTTCAGGCTACAAGATCAACATTCAAAAATCTGTAGCTTCTCTATACACTAGTAATGAACAAGCTGAGGCGGAAATCAAGAAACGAATCCCATTTACAATCGCAACTAAAAGAATAAAATACCTAGGAATAAATTTAACCAAAGAGACAAAAAACCTATATAAAGAAAACTACAAAAAACTGCTAAAAGAAATCACAGAAGACCTAAATAGATGGAAGGGCATACCGTGTTCATGGATTGGAAGACTAAATATAATTAAGATGTCAATCCTACCTAAACTCATCTACAGATTCAATGCAATACCAATCAAAATCCCAACAACTTATTTTTCAGAATTAGAAAAACCAATAAGCAAATTTATCTGGAAGGGTAGGTTGCCCCGAATTGCTAAAAACATCTTGAGGAAAAAAAACGAAGCTGGAGGTCTAGCGATGCCGGACTTTAAGGCATATTGTGAAGTCACAGTGGTCAAAACAGCATGGTATTGGCATAAAGATAGATATATCGACCAATGGAATCGAATAGAGTGCTCAGATATAGACCCTCTTATCTATGGACATTTGATCTTTGATAAGGCAGTCAAGCCAACTCACCTGGGACAGAACAGTCTCTTCAATAAATGGTGCCTAGAGAACTGGATATCCATAAGTAAAAGAATGAAAGAAGACCCGTATCTCACACCTTATACAAAAATTAACTCAAAATGGATCAAAGATCTAAACATTAGGTCTAAGACCATAAAACAGTTAGAGGAAAATGTAGGGAGATATCTTATGAATCTTACAACTGGAGGCGGTCTTATGGACCTTAAACCTAAAGCAAGAGCACTGAAGAAAGAAAGAAATAAATGGGAGCTCCTCAAAATTAAACACTTTTGTGCATCAAAGAACTTCATCAAGAAAGTAGAAAGACAGCCTACACAATGGGAGACAATATTTGGAAACAACATATCAGATAAAGGTCTAGTATCCAGAATTTATAAAGAGATTGTCCAACTCAACAACAAAAAGACAGCCAACCCAATTACAAAATGGGAAAAAGACTTGAACAGACACCTACCAGAAGAAGAAATACGGATGGCCAAGAGGCACATGAAGAGATGCTCAATGTCCCTGGCCATTAGAGAAATGCAAATCAAAACCACAATGAGATATCATCTCACACCCACCAGAATGGCCATCATCAACAAAACAGAAAATGACAAGTGCTGGAGAGGATGCGGAGAAAGAGGCACACTTATCCACTGTTGGTGGGAATGTCAAAGGGTGCAACCACTGTGGAAGGCAGTTTGGCGGTTCCTCAAAAAGCTGAATATAGAATTGCCATATGACCCAGCAATACCATTGCTAGGTATCTACTCAAAGGACTTGAGGGTAAAGACACAAACGGACATTTGCACACCAATGTTTATAGCAGCGTTATTTACAATTGCAAAGAGATGGAAACAGCCTAAATCTCCATCAACAGAAGAGTGGCTAAACAAACTGTGGTATATACATACGATGGAATATTATGCAGCTTTAAGACAAGATAAACTTATGAACCATGTAATAACATGGATGGACCTAGAGAATATTATGCTGAGTGAATCCAGCCAAAAACTAAAGGACAAATACTGTATGGTCCCACTGATGTGAACGGACATTCGAGAATAAACTTGAAATATGTCATTGGTAACAGAGTTCAGCAGGAGTTAGAAACAGGGTAAGACAATGGGTAATTGAAGCTGAAGGGATACAGACTGTGCAACAGGACTAGATACAAAAACTCAAAAATGGACAGCACAATAATACCTAATTGTAAAGTAATCATGTTAAAACACTGAATGAAGCTGCATCTGAGCTATAGGGTTTTTTTTGTTTTTGTTTGCTTGTTGGTTGGTTTGTTGTTGTTGTTTTTTACTATTATTACTACTTTTATTTCTTTTCTTTATATTAACATTTTATATCTTTTTCTGTTGTGTTGCTAGTTTCTCTAAACCGATGCAAATGTACTAAGAAACAATGATCATGCATCTATGTGATGATGTTAAGAATTACTGAGTGCATATGTAGAACGGTATGATTTCTAAATGTTGTGTCAATTTCTTTTCTTTTTTTTTTTCTTTCCGTTAATAAAAAAAAAATTGCAGCTATCTAACAACAAAAGTGTAACCAAAATTTTGAAAGAAAAAAATTAAAAGGTATTCATAGGACACTGTGAAAAGCTCCAACAACAATTCTAAAGTGGTGCTGAGAGGGAAATTTAGAGGCTATATTAAAGAAAAGTAGAAATATTTCACAACAACAATATTATCTTCTCCCTTAACAAGCTAGAAAAAGAAGAGCAATCTAAATCCAAAGCAAGAAGGCCAGAAAAAAAAGTTGAGATTGAAAATAAATGAAATATGGAATATAAAAGCAATACAGGAAATCAACAAAAGTAAAAGTTGTTTCTTTTAAAATAATGACAAAATTGGCAAACCTTTAGCTACACTAACTAAGAAAAAAGAGAGAGGGAGAGAGAAAACTCTTATTACTAAAATAAGAAATGAAAGAACAGACATCAATTGCTACCGCACAGAAATTTAAAAGTTTGAAAGGGTATAAAATGAACAATTTGATGCCAACAAATTAGATAACTTAGATGAAATGGATAAATTCCTAGAAGGATACTGGTTTGAAACTATCATATACCCCAGAAAAACCATGCTATTTTCATCCGATTTTGTGGGTGGAAACATATTATGGGTGGGATCTTTTGATTAAGTTGTTTCCATGGAGATGTGACCCACCCAAAAGCATTTGATTAGGTTGTGTCCATGGAGATGTGGCCCCCACCATTCAAACTGGGTCTTAATTAGAGTCCTTCAAACACTCACAGAGAAAGAAAGAGCTCAGAGCTGCCACAGAGGGCAGAGAGATAAAACCAAGAAACACAGATGCTTGGAGATGCTGAAAGAGCCATTTGAAACCAGAAGCTGGGAGAGAAGGACAGCAGACATTGCCATGCGCCTTCCCGTGCAACAAAGAAAACCCAGACTTGATCAACACTTCTTGAATGAAGGTATCTCTTATTGGTGCCTTAATTAGACACTCTCACAGCCTTAGAATTGTAACTTGTCACTTAATAAATCCCCTTTATAAAAGCCCATCCATTTCTAGTATATTGCATTCCAGCAGCTTTAGCAAACCAAAACAGATACAAACTATCAAAACCAACTCAAGGTTAAAAAAAAAGAAGAAGAAGAAGAAGAAAGAAAGAAAATCTGAATAGACCTATGACAGGCATACAGATTTAATCAGTGATTTTTAAACTTTCCCTAAAAAAAGAAAGATGTCTTCAATGATAAATTCTACCAAATACTTAAAGAAGATGTACTACCAACCACTTCACAAACTCTTCAAAAACCTGGAGAGAAGGGAACACTTCACAACTCATTTTAAGACATAACTATTACCTTAATATCAAAACAAAGCAAAGACATCACTAGAAAACTACAGATGAATATCCTTAAGAATGTAGAGGCAAAAATCTTGAAGAAAATACTAGCAAGCTGAATGCATCAATATACTAAAGGGATTACACAATATCACCAAGTAGGGTTTAATACATAAAAATATATAAAACTAGAATACAGGGGTAAGGAAGACATTGTCTATATTTTAGAACCTCAAGTACTCTTTGAAACCAAAGGAAGAAATGTTTATTTTGTCTAGAACCTAAATTTGCTGTAGCACATAATCTGACTCAAGAGTCTCAATGGATCATTTAAACAATCCAAACAGAGGGAGCCCAGAATAAGAATGAAGGCCTTTAATCTTGTATAGCTTAATATAATGCCTGGATACATCCCCTATAGTATATAAAGCAAATAATCAAAAAGTATTGGCAAAGACTTTTGAGGGATGGGGAAAAAAACATGGATCTATTAAACTTTACCACCGGGATAACCCCGGACACTGTATCAAACATTAGGGACAGCCAAACCAATAGGACAATCCCTTCATCTTGAGGCACCCAAACCAATAGGACAATCCCTTCATCTTCATCTCTTGTGAAGCTTATGTATGTAGCAGAGAAGCTTAGCCTATCTATAGGTATGCTTAAGAGTTACCTCTGGAGGACCTCTTTTGTTGCTCAATGTGGCTTCTCCCTCTCTCTTAAGTCCGACTCTGCAAGTGAAATCATTGCCCTCCCCCCTACATGGGACATGACATTCAAGCGTAAAAGTCATGTCCTGTGTAAGGGGACATGGGAGATGACTCCTGACCAAAAGAAGGAAAAAAAGTGTAACTAATAAGGTATCAGTGACTAACAGAGTTCAAATAGAATCAAGAGCCTACTCTGAGGTCACTCTTACACAAGCTTCAGTTAGACATTGCTACCTACCAGGACTTGCCAAAACCCAACCAAAACCATTCCTGCCAATCCTAAAGAACACCTACGATACCATATAAGATTCTACAAAGTTTCAATGCAGTAAGGTAAGTTTCCAGAAATCTATAACATCCATATGGGTCCCTGGAACAAATAATTCCTGAAATGCAGAGAGGCTAACCTCTCCAGAACATTAACTGGTTCCATCCCCCTATCCCTGTCATATTGTCCCCCTATCCCCCTGCCATATTATCGACAGCCCCTTCCAATGTGAAAAAATTATAATGGGCATAGCCCAGATACCCCTAAAGAGTGGGATAGAAAGATCAAAAGTGATGGTGGAGTTATACAGAGAAGCTAGAGTTTAACAAATGAGTATGACTGCTGAATCATTAGATTGGTATTTCTTTTAGTTGCCAGTATCTTAAAGCAGTTTGAAGTAAAAACCTAAAAGTTGTAATAATGTAATCCATACCAAACTCTGAAATTTGATCTACAACTAATTGCTGCAATGTGCTTTGAAATGTATTGTTTTTTGATATATATGTTATTTTTTACAAAAAAAGAAAAAAAAAGTTAATTGTGAGGATAATTAAAAATGTATATATAAAAATCAGTCATACGTTCTATTAATAGAATAAGTGACAAAAAGATGCAGAAAGAGCACTTAACAAACTCTAACACACTTTCAAGTGAAAAACACTAAACAAACAAGGAATAGAAGGGAACACATTCAAGCTTATAAAGGCAGTTTACAAAATCCCATAATAGATGTCGTACTGAAAGGTGAAAGATGAATCCTTTCTCCCTAAGATCAAGAACCATACAAGGACTCACACTTTTCACTTCAACAGCGTACTGGAGGTTTTAACCAGGGCAATTAGAAAACAAAAATTTTAAGAGTTATCTGGAATGGAAAAAAAGAAGTAAATGCATCTCTATCATTGCAGAAATAACCTTGTATATAGGAAATCCTAAGGAATACATACACACACAAATCAATAATGATTAAAACTAATAAAAGTTCATCAAGGTCACAAGATACAGGATTAATATTGGAAAATCATTTGTATTTCTCTATACTTGCAATGAGAAGTCTGAAAATGAAATTTATGAAAAAAATCCATTTATAATTGCATCACAAAGAATAAAACACGTAGGAATACATTCAACCATGAGAAGCAAGACCTATACACTAAAAACTATAAAGCTTTGTTGAAAGAAATTAAAGAATGCCTAAATAAATGAAAAGATAACCTGTGTTCATTGATTTGAAGACTTAATGTTAAGATAACTGTGCTTTCCAAATGGATCTACAGATTTACTGCAATCCCTACAAAAATACCAGCTGCAGTTTCTGCAGGTATTGACAAGCTGGTTCAAAATGTCACATGAAAATACAAGGGAACCAGAAAGCCAATACAATCTTGAGAAAGAACAAAGTTGGATAACTCACACTTTCCAATATCAAAAATTAAATGTTGTTACAAAGCTACAGTAAAGACCATGTAGACGGACATAAGAATATTCATATAAATCAACGAAATAGATTGACATCCAGACCAGAAATAAACCCTTACATTAATGGTCAGTTGATTTCTGACAAGGATACAAAGAAAATGCAATGGGGAAAAAAAGCGTTTTCAATAAATGGTGATAGGATAACTGGATATCCACATGCAAAAGAATGAAGTTGTATCTTTAATGCACAATCACATATAAAAATTAACTAAAAATGGATCATAGAAATAAATGTAGGAGCTAAAATTATAAACCTTTTAGAAGAAAACAGGCGTGAACCTTTGTGGATTTGAATTAGGCTATGGTTTTTTTAGATATGACTCCAAAAGCACAAGAAACAAAAGAATATTTTGGATTTGATCAAAATTTTAAAACTTCATGCCTCAAAGGGTACCATCAAGAAAGATGATGAAAAAGAACAACAGAATGGTAGAAAATACTTGGAATTCATATCTCTGATAAAGGTTAAAGATCCAGAATATCCAGAATATATAAAGAGCTTTTACAACTCAACAAACAAAACAAACCTTAACTAAAAATGGGCAAAAGATTAAATAAACATTCCTCCAAAGAAGATATAGAAATGGTCAAAAAGCCCATGAAGGGGGGTGCAAAGATAGTTCAGTGGTAGAATTCTCACCTGCCATGAAGGAGACCCAGGTTTAGTTGTCAGTCCATGTACTTCCCTAAAAAACAAACATGCAAAACAAACAAACAAACAAAAATTCAACAAATGGTGCTGCAATAATGGGATACTTGCATGGAAAAATAATGAAATGTGACCCTGCCACACAGCATATAAAAAAAAAGAGCCCATGAAAAGATGTTCAACATTATTAGCCATTAGCAAAATGCAAATCAAAAGAACAGCTAGATATCATTTCATGCCCACTAGAATAGCTACTACTAAATTAATGGAAAATAACAAGTGTTGTAGAGGATGTTGAGAAATAGGAACACTTGTTCATTGTTACTGGAACTCTAAAATGGTACAGCTATTGCGGAAAAGAGTTTGGTGATCCTCAGAAAGTTAAGTATGGAATCACCCTATGACCCGACAATCCCACTTCTAAGTATATATCCCAAAGAATTAAAAGCAGGGATTCAAACAGATATTTGCACATAGAGGTTCATAGCAGCATTATTCACAATTGCCAAAAGATAGAAGCAACCCAAGGTCCAACAACAGATGAATGGATAAGTAAAGTATGATCTATGCCTACAATGGATTGTTACTCACCTGTTAAAAGGAATGAAGTCCTAATACATGCGACAATATGGATGAAACTTGAAGACATCATGTTGAATGAAATAAGTCAGACATGAAAAGACAAGTATTAAATAATCTCTCTGGTATGAAAGAATTAAAATAAGCAAATTATACAAATTAGAGTCAGAAACTAAAGTACAGGTTACATGGGCCAGGTTGGGGTTAGCAAATGGGGAGTTCATGCTAAATTTGTACAGAATTTCTGTTTGGGGTACTCGAACAGTTTTGATAATGGTTGGTGCAGATGGTAGCACAACATTCTGAATGTAATTAACACTACTGAATTAACACTATTTAAATGTGCTTAAATGGGAGAAATTTTAGGTTACATTTATGTCACTAGTATACAATTTTTTAAAAAAAACGACAGTACTGTGTTTTAGTTTTCGTGTTGCCGAAGCAAATACCATACAATGGGTTGGCTTAAACAATCGAAATTTCTTGGCTCACAGTTTGTGGTTAGGAGAATTCCAAAACCGAGACATCAGTTTGGCTTGCTTCCCAAAGACTGGTATTCTGGGACCGGCTGCTGTTGATTCTTGGTCCTTGGTTTCTCTGTTACATGGCAGCACACATGGCAATATCTTCTACTTTATCTTCCAGATCGTTTTGATTTTTTATCTTTTACTTCCCTTGGCTTTCTCTCTCTCTCTGCTTGAATTTCATTCTACTTATGAAGAGCCCCAGTAGTAGTATTACAACCCATCCTGATTGAGTTGGGCCACACCTCATCAGACGTCCTTATTTACAATGGGTTTTCACCCACAGAAATGGATTATATTTAAGAACATGTTTTGGGGGGCGTATATAGCTCCAAACCACCACTGACTGTATAACACAATGACCCCTAATGTAAGCTATGGACTTTTGTTAAGAATGAAGTTATAATAATATTCTTTCATCAATTATGACAAGTTACTGCACTAATGAAAAGTGTTAATGAGAAAAACTGTGTATGAGGGGTGCATATGAGAATATATGCATGATTTCTGCATGATTTTTCCATAAACTTAACAACTTCTCTAATAAAACAAAACACAACACATCATTCACACCCATTAGTATGGCTATAATAAAAAAAGATACAACAGCAAACATTGTCAAGGATGTACAAACTGAATGCCTCACATATTGTTGATGAGAATGTAAAGTGATGCTTCCTCTTTGTAAAACAGTATGGCAGTTCCCCAAAACCACATGACCCAGAAATTCCATTCCTAGTCATATACTCAAGATAAATGAAAACATATGTCCTCAAAACACTAGTATATGAATGTTCATAGCAGCATTATTCATAGGAATAAAAAAACAGAAACAACCTAAAGGCCTATCATCTGGTGAACAAATAAGCAAAATGTGATATATTCATGCAATGCAATATTATTTGGCTATAAAAAAATGAAGTATTATTACATGCTACAGCATGGATGAACACTAAAACATTATGCTAAGTGAAAGAAACAAGGCAGAAAAGGCCACAAATTGTATGATTCCATTTATATGAAATGTCCAGAATAGGCAAATCCATAGGAACCGAATGTAGATTAATGGTTGCAAGGGGATGGGAGAAGAGGGGATAGAAAGTGAATGCTAATAAGTATAGGGCTTTAAAAATATTTTAGAACTATTAATGGTATGATTGCATAACTCTGTGTATATACTAAAACCTGAATTGTATACCTTAAAATGTGAATTTTTTGGTACACGAATTATATGTCAATAGAGCTTGTATTAGTTGGGGTTCTCTAGAGAAACAGAATCAACAGGGAACACTTGCAAATATAAAATTTATAAAAGTGTCTCACGTGACTGCGGAAACGCAGAGTCCAAAATCCGCAGGGCAGGCTGTGAAACCGATGATTCCGCTGGAGGGTCAGGACGAACTCCACAGGAGAGACTCACCAGCCAAAGGAGGAAGACAGCCTCTCTCTTTTGAATCCTCCTTAAAAGGCTTCCAGTGATTAGACTGAGCATCACTCATTGCAGAAGACACTCCCATTGGCTGATTACAAATGGAATCAGCTGTGGATGCAGCTGACGGGATCATGATTTAATTCTATGAAATGTCCTCATAGCAACAGACAGGCAAGCACTTGCCCAACCAGACAAACAGGCACCACCACCTGGCCAAGTTGACACATGAACCTGACCATGACAGAGCTGTTTAAAAAAAAAACCTAGAAAGCCTTTAAAAAAAGATACAGCTACATGAAGAGAAACACCATGATCTTGGCTTATAAGATCAATATTTTAAACATATTAATCTGCCCAAATTATTTTAGAGAATCAGTGAAATACCATTCTAAATCCCAATAGATTTTTTAAAAACAGACTTAAAAAGCTGTCTAAATACTATATAAAGGAGCCAACAGCCAATTGCAGTCAAGGAAATTTTGATGAACAAAGTGAGGATCGGGGATTGAATTATAGCTATGAAAGTTATTATAAACCTATATTAATCTAAAGAGCAAGGAATCATGAAGTGGACCAATGGAAGTCTAGAAACAGAACCAGGTATGTATGAAATCTGATATATGACAGAATAAGCATTTAGCTTTCAGAAAATAGGGGGAGGGGAATAGAAAACGGGCCAAAGTCCTCCACAGAGACTCTAAAAAAAGAACATTCAAATGACCAATAAATGTATGAGAAATGTTCAACTGCACCAGTAATTAAGGAAATAAAATCAGGACCATAGTGAAATACCATTCTATATGTATAAGATTGCAAAATTTAATGTCTGATAATATCACAAATTGGCAAAAATATGGAGCAGTGGAAATCATGACAAGGAGTTTGATTTGAACAACTTTAACGATCAATGTAGCAATCTGTAATCAGGTTGAAGATGTGCATTATATAAAACCTCACTATTCCGTTTCTAAGACTTTATTATAGAGAAACTCTTGTACAATTTTCTCAAGGTGCTCAAATGAAGTGCAAATTACTTATTCTAACAGCACTGTTTGTAATAGACAAAACCTAGATGTGTCTTAAATTTCTGTTAATAGGTAATTGTCTGGCTTGGTTGCTACTAAATTCTCAATAATTGGAAAACAGCACCTATCATATAGTATTTGTTCAATAAATATTTGTTGAATCAATAAATCAACATAAGAGAAAATAAGCTCAAAGAAAGACATTTCCAGAAAAATGAGTGGTGGAAAAAGAGAACTTGCAAAGAAACTTTTGATGTTGCCTTTTAGGCTAGAGAAGTTGGAACTCACTTCCTCAAAGTGTAGCATTTGTGATTTCTTTCTCTACAGCAAAGTGAGAAGAAGATAGCAGTCATTTTCTGCCTCCTTTTTTTTTAACTCTTTTTTATTGTATAATATAACATATATACAAAGCAAAGAAAGAAAAACACAATAATTTTCAGAGTACTCTTCAACCAGTAGTTACAGGACAGATCCCAGAATTTCTTATGGGCTACCATACTATCCTCAGATTTTTCCTTCTAGCTGCTCCAGAAGATAGGTGGCTGAAAGGAATAAATATTTTTTTAGCATCAGGCTGACTTTATTTTTCTTTTTTGTGAAAAATAACATACATATATATATATATATATATATATATATATATATATATATATATATATATATATATAAAAGCAATAAATTTCAAAGCACAGCACAAAAATTAGTTGCAGAACAGATTTCAGAGTTTGTATGGGTTACAATTCCACAATTTTAGGTTTTTACTTCTAGCTGCTCTAAGATACTGTTGACTAAAAGAAATATCAATTTAATGATTCAGCAATCTTATTCATTTGTTAAACCCTGCTTTCTCTGTATAACTCCACCATCCAACACAGTGTTACCATGATAAAGCTATTTATTGAATATCTGAGCCTTCATTATTTATTAGTTGCTTTAGATAATTTAGCCTAATTTATAATCACCACAAGATAACATCTTTATCTCCATTTTTATGGGTAAGGAAATGAGCTCAGAAAGATTAAATAACTTACCCAAGACCTTTGGTCTTTCTATCCCACTCTTTAGGGGTTTTGGGGCTATGGCCATTCTATCTTTTTCATGTTGGAAGGGGCTATCATTAATATGGGGTAGGGAGATGGAACTAGCTGATGTTCTGGAGAGGCTGGGCTAGGTTTCAGGACTTATCTGGACCAGGGACCCATCTGGAGGTTGTAGGTTTCTGGAAAGTTACCCTAGTGCATGGAACCCTTGTGGAATCTTATATATTGCCCTAGGTGTTCTTTAGGATTACTGGAATGGTTTTGTTTGGGGTTTGGCAACTTATGATAGGTGGCAATGTCTAATTGAAGCTTGCATAAGAGTGACCTCCAGAGTAACTTCTCTACTCTGAACTCTCTCAACCACTGATACTTTATTAGTTACACTTCTTTTCCCTCTTTTGGTCAGGATGGAATCGTTGATCCAATGGTGCCAGAGCCAGACTCATCCCTGGGAGTCATCTCTCATGTTGCCAGGGAGACTTCCACACCTGGATGTCATGTCCCACATAGGGAGGAGGTCTGCCTCCTTTTATTACTACCAAAAATAGACCCTGCAGCCTACTGAAATAAAGAATTTGTTGCATAACAATAGCCTTCACACCCACTGGGAAAATATTTTCCACTAAATCATGTCTCTACCAAATTGAAAACATTTTCTAAAATTTTATGTGGTCATATATCCTTAATTATGCTATCAATGTCACTATTTCTGATACCATACTTGTCAAATAATGAATAGTGTGAGATAGTCATAGCTGGAGACTTCCGGCAGTAGAGATCCCAGGTAATAACCAAAAGACTCCAATGAAAATAGTGATGTTACAAGACCTCTCTGACTTCAGGGTGATCAACTGCAGTTAGCTACATAAAATCCAAATCTGGCCCCAGTGTCTCAAACTGGGTGCAGCAAGAAGAAGGCTGATGAAAGTCCAGCAAATCGTAAGTGAGTGAGATGAGCTATCTGCCTATAAAGTATTCCTTTTATGAGGAATTACATTGATATTCAGAAGGTTTGACTATACCATATGCAGCTTATCCAGAAATTACTCACATGAAAGAATTGGCTCGAAGCTCTGTCTGGTGGCTGAGAGTTGATTCTGAAATTAAGAAGACAGCAGAGGGGTAGAGTATGTGCCAGGCTAGTCAGGGCCCCCCATGTTCCAGGGAAAGTGACCAAGAAGTCTGGGAAATCATCCATATTTGTTTCTCAGAGATCATATCTAGGGAAGAAAATCTTGATTTTGGTCTGGTTCTTCTCCAGATGGCTCCAGATTGTTGATTTCAGCTCCTGCCACAGCAATCACAACTCTGAACCACTTATTTGCAAAACACTGATAGCCAGACATTATGGTTACTGAGTGTGGATCTGCATTTATCTCATCCATATATCTCTTAATTGTCTCCACTGTGTTTTTAAGTCTTTATTCAAATAGTTCTACTACAGAGGTACTGCAGATATTTTTAAATGAATTGTTGAAGATGACTAGCCAAGAACTTGTCTGACTTCTTGTTTCAGACTCCACAACTGGAGTCATTCTTGTTAAATTACTGAAGAGGAAACATCTCAAATCTTGCCAATTCTTTGCAGTCAGACTTAGATGAGACCTTATAACACAATCAAGAATATATTCTGAATACCATTCCATAATGATGCTCTTTCTGTACCTACTTTATTCTCATTTTTTACCAACAAAGTTTGCTTTGTAAAAACTATCAGATCTAAATCAAGAAATGGGTTACTACCACCAAAATCATGATGACAAAATCCATGCAAAATACAGAACAGGACAGACCAACACAGTGTTACCATGATAAAGCTATTTATTGAATATCTGAGTCCCCATTATTTATTAGTTGCTTTAGATAATTTAGCCTAATTTATAATCACCACAAGATAACATCTTTATCTTCATTTTTATGGGTAAGGAAATGAGCTCAGAAAGATTAAATAACTTACCCAAGTTTGCACAACTAGTAAGTGAAATATGTGCAATTCAAGCCCAGATCTGTCTTTCCCCAAAACCTCTTCCACCAAACACGGCATTCTTCAAAGTTGTAACCATGCCCATGATCCCCTTTAAAACGAACTGCTCAATTATCTGCACACGTATGAGGAATGAACTTCGGATGCTTTCTTAAATGTGTCACACTGCTATAAAGAGGTGTGTTGGCTCCTCTGGGCAAACTGAATGGAGCAGGGGGCAAGATTCTGCCCCCAGGTTTACCTGTTGCTTGTTCTATAGGTTTAGCGGTGGTCTATGAAGTGTTTTAGTCCAAAGAACATTGCCCAGAAAAGATAACATTAATTCACTTGAACCAATCAAATTTTCTTTCTCTTAAACTTGAACAGGAGATACAGGGAAAGTACAGGGAGAGGGAGTTAACAGCTAATTTCAGGGGCAGGGTTGGGGGAGGCGCTTAAATGACTCACAGGAAGAAGACAAAAGGGAAGAGAACTTGGAGGCTCAAGAGTAAGCAGAATCAATGAGCGACCCGAAGGTCTAGGTCAACAGAAACAAACATACAAAGGGTGGAAGAGGAGATATCTTAGGCCAACTAAGATATTCTGAGCCACCATAACTATAGAGGACCAATGAGACCAATGAATGTCAGGGCTGGGACAGAGGAGATGGAAATAAGATAACCTAGTGACAAAAGTAGCATCTTTCCATTCCCCTACTATGTTCTGCTGTGTTCAAGGCCACCTATCTCAATCTTCCTGGATGCCTGTGACATTTCTGTCTCCCTTATTACATATGCATTCATTCTCTAAATTCTCATTCCCTGAAGTTACTGAGTGACCAAAGGAGATTAACACACACTCTCCGTCCCTTATGCTATGCTCCTTTCAGTGTTGAGTAACTGCAAAAAATTTTCCTGCTCCTGTCATGTGGCCTGCAAGGGGGAACCAGCTGAAGCATCTCTCCTAAAGCCAGCCAAGTCCTGAGACCTCACCAGCCCCCAAGAGAAGACCTCTGGTCACAACTGCTGAGACAGTCACCTGTCATTTCTATACAATCCAGAGGCAGCCACAAAACAAGGAAAAAGTTTCAACTAAGGGGAAAAGGGAGGAGTCATTCCCTTTATACTTTTTGTTTCTTTCTAGGATTGTGGATCAGGTCCTTTCCAGCTCTGAAGTTGTGGGCTGCAGAGATACATATTCATGAGACCCTGTGAGTTTTGCCTAATGCATTACTGTTTTAGAAGGCTCCTAAGTGCTCCTTGCTACCAAATTATTTGGTAACAAATAATGTTACCAAACTTAAGGAAAGAATCTGAAGGTTTTGAATAAGGTTGAGAACATGGAGATGTGCAAGGTTCATAAAACTCCATTTGTGACCCCCCAAAATAAAAAGAAACTGTATTTAAGATCATGTTCATGCTGCTTCTCATAACTTTGCCATCTACCGCAGAAAGAGATGAAGAATCCTCATCTGTCCTGACTTGACTCAAGAAAGTTCTGCCAACGGCGGCCCACTCAGACAAAAAGAACCAGGCAAGTCATTCAAACTTTCTTTGAACATCAAAGAGCCCACGGCCTTCTGGGTGACTTTGGAGGGAAGCTCCAAGCCCCTGTGTTGATGATATAACGATCAAACAGGACCTGATGGAACATAACGCTTCCCTTTATCTCCTGGCACCAACAGTCTTCAAACTGTCTGCTATGCCCTTCTGCTCGAGGATTGGGGGCGGGGGTGGGGTGGGGAAAAAGAGTGGGGAGGCGGTGGTGGTTGAGGAGTCTTTCTTCATTTGGGGAAACAGAGAATAATGCAGAAAGTATAGATCATGTGAGGAAAAGCCTCTTAGGAGATTTTCACATTCCCTGCTCAGGGGTCAGCTTTTTCTTCTAAGAGGTCTAATCGCCCATGTCCTACTTATCCCCATCACTTCATACCCTATTTCTCGCTTCTCCACCCCAAGTTCTCCTGCCTCTCTGTTACTTTAAGTTTTAGGGGACATAAAGTGGGACCCAGCACAGTTCATAGCCTTTGAATATTTATAGAAAAAAAGAGTAATGAAGAAATGAATGAATGACTGTCTCATTGGTGGAAGGCTTATAAGCACAGTCACTCTGTTTCCAACATTTCATCCTTTTGCTTCAACTTCAGTAAACATATGATGGACACCTACCATATATGCCTGTAGTGACAAGAGAGGCCAAAACGCCTACAACCTATACTCAGGAGCCTTGGATTTAACTAAAGAAATGGCATTTGGACCCAGTTACAGAAATGTGTGTGGATTCTTTAAAAATTATCTAAGGAGCACTAGTTAAAAATGCAAGTTGCTCAAGCCCCATTCACCAAAGCTTCTGATTCATAAAAGGCCCCAAAATCTGAGTTTTGAGCTGGCTCCCCAGGTGTTTCAGAGGCTAATATAAACCAGTCCACATTTGGGAAGACACTGGCTTGTGGGGAAAAAAACCTCAGAGGCTGGCATTGAAGCCCTTACCTGATCTTTTCAATGATCTTTCCAATTACCCCTGGGAACTTTTCCATCCTCCTCCCCATCCCCACCCCATATCTAATTGGTGACTCAGAGCTATAGGTTTCACAATTGCCTGGATGCCCACTCAGGTCGATGGGCAGGCATTGCTGGCACACTGGGAGAGAAGGCTTAGCCAAAACTCATTTGTATGAGGGAGAACAAAAGCCATCCCATCTCTCAAACCACGGAGTGAGCTCTTCCAGGATGCCCTAAGGGAAAAGGATCCAAGCACAAGGAACTGGGTTGTGAAAAGTGAGGTGCACTGTGAGGATGGACTTTGGCAGTTGGATTTCTTCCCCAGAACAGCTCCACTGGCTTCCTCCAAATCCTATGCAGAGCCGGGAGCCTGAAAGTAACAACTAAAGGAACTCTTTTTTATTTTTTGCATGGGCAGGCGTCGGGAATCGAACCCGTGTCTCTGGCATGGCAGGCAAGAACTCTGCCTGCTAAGCCACCCTGGCCTGCCTAGAACTATTTTATAAAAGCTTTAGAATCATTAGGGAACAAGCAGCACTACCGCAGGACACTTAGCACCAAGGAGGAGAAACAGCTCCACCACCATCACCTAGGTCACAGCACAGCCTGTGGGGGCAGAAGTGCCAGGCAGGACATGGGTAAAAAAGGCAGAAGACTATTCACAGATGACCACTAAGGGACAACGCTGGGAGCTCCTAAAAATAGTGGGGGCAGGAGCAGGGTGGGAGTGGGTAGGGTTACCGGATCATAAGAGAAGCTATAGCCTGTACATGTGTGCTATAACTATTTGATATTCTTAAATGAACAAATTCTAAATTATCTCTCAAGTTCATTCCCCTCCCCTACACTTCTGCCTTCTACCAGGGTCACATGGTTTCTTTTCATGACTGTGAACAATGTTGTAATTGGTCTTCCTTTCTCTCACTTCTCCATTCCAGTTCATTGTACTGCAGTCACAGTATTCAGTCCAGCGATGCTA
This sequence comes from Tamandua tetradactyla, assembly GCF_023851605.1. Classification (NCBI taxonomy): domain Eukaryota; kingdom Metazoa; phylum Chordata; class Mammalia; order Pilosa; family Myrmecophagidae; genus Tamandua; species Tamandua tetradactyla. The sequence continues at coordinate 16,674,327 of NC_135329.1, forward strand.
CCTCCCTCCCTGTGAACATTCAGTGGTTCCCCATCACCTATAGGATAAAATCCAAACTCCTACAGATCTGTCAGAACTTGACTAAAGCATGAGATCCTCCAAGAAGCTGCCTTTGGGTGAATGGACAACTTGTTCCTCTGCCTCCACTATACTTTGTACCTTCTTTAATTCAAGTATCTATCACATTTTATGGCATTTATTTATTTAATTGATTACCAGATTCTTCTCCTAGATTGGCATCTACTTGAGGATAGAGCCCATGTCTTACTCATCTCTATACTAGTGCCTAGAACAGTGCTGAGTGCATAATATGAGTTTAATCAATGTTCAATTGATTAATATCTTCGTATGAGCCCTATGTAGGGCTGTTTTCTTCCTTGACCCTCATATGTTCTTCTCATCCCCACTATTGAATCTTTGCTTCTTCTCTTCCCCTTGCTGGAAATATTCTCTCTTCTCTTTATCATTTTCCCTTTTATCTCATGAAACATTCTCTGTAGCCAATAATTGCAATACATCGAATTGTTGAGGAAATAAGTCCGCCATTTGTTGTTTCTGCTGACTTTTGCTTACAGTGGCTAGTTTCTCTGTGTGTTTTGTAATATTGGATTATGAACTTGTGTTTGGTAAGGTCCACTGAGTCACTACTATTCAAGAATTACTTTAATTCTGTAGCTTGATGTTTCTTTTCCAATGTAGGTAGTATAAATTTAAACCCCAATACAAATAAGGGTAAGCCTATAGCAAAAAATTTACAAGGAAAGTATATGTTTTTACGCAGGACCTAACATGATAAGACAAGCTTCCCTGGCTATTTTCCTTTGCCAGAGGGGCACATTTCTTCTAGTCTACACTCCCTGGGGTTCCTGTTTGATGTGTGTGAAGGCAGTCTCAATTTTATCTTCTCACTTTGAGCAGGCTCAAGACTTCTGATCCCCATGAGACATCAAAGCCCAAAACTCTCTATGAGGGATTGGCAAACTATGGCCCATGGGCCAAATCCAGTCCACTGCAAGTCAGGTCCACTCACACTTTTTTTTTTAACTTTTTTAAATTATGTACTATATATATATATATATATATATATAAAGCAAATAAAAAAATAAGCAATAATTTTCAGAGCACTCTTCAACAAGTAGTTAGAGGACAGATCCCAGAGTTTGTCATGAGCCACCAAACCACCTCCTCGGATTATTCCTTCTAGCTGCTCTTGAATATAGGAGGATAGAAGGAATAAATATTTTTTATCAACACAATCAACTTTTTTTTCTTCTTTTGTAATAAATGACATATATGCAAAAAGCAATAAATTTCAAAGCACAGCACAATTAGTTGTAGAATAGATTTCAGAGTTTGGTATGGGTTACAATTCCACAATTATAAGTTTTTACTTCTAGCTGCTCTAAGATACTGTTGACTAAAAGAAATATCAATTTAATGATTCAGCAATCATATTCGTTTGTTAAACCCTGCTTTCTCTGTGTAACTCCACCATCACCTTTGATCTTTCTATCCCATTCTTTAGGGGTGTTTGGGCTATGGCCATTATAACTTTTTCACACTGGAAGGGGTTGTCACTAATATGGGGTAGGGGGATGGAACTACCCGGTGTTCTGGAGAGGCTGGGCCCCCGAGGTTTCAGGGCTTATCTGGTCCAGGGACCCATCTGGAGGTGATCGGTTTTTGGAATGTTTTCCCAGTACACGAAAACTTTGTAGAATCTTATATATTGCCCTAGGTGTTCTTTAGGATTGGCTGGAATGGTTTTGGTTGGGGGTTGACAAGTTATGATTAGTAGCAATGTCTAACTGAAGCATGTGTAAGAGTGACCTCTAGAGTAGCCTCTCAACTCCATTTGAACTTTCTCAGCCACTGATACTTATTAGTTACACTTCTTTTCCCTCTTTTGGTCAGGATGTAATTGTTGATCTCACAGTGCCAGGTCCAGATTCATCCTTGGGAGTCATCTCTCACATTGCCAGGGAGACCTTCCCACCTTGATGTCATGTCTCACTTGGGGGAGGGGACAATTATTTGACTTGCAGAGTTGGGCTTAGAGAGAATGAGGCCACATCTGTGCAACAAAAGAGGTCCTCCAGAAGTAACTCTTAGGCATACCTACGGGTAGGCTAAGCTTTTCCACTACCTACGTAAGCTTCACAAGAGTAAGCCTCAAGATCAAGGACTTGATCTATTGATTTAGGTGTCCCCAGGGTTTGACACAGTGTCAGGAGATTCTCTGATGGTAAAGTTTAATAGCTCCATATTTTTTCTCCCATCCCTTAAGGGACTTTGCTAATACCTTTTGATTATCTGCTTACTATATTCTAGGATGTATCCAGGCATTACATTAAACCATATAGGATTAAAGGCCCTCATTCTTATTCTGGGGTCCTTGTGTTTTATTTGTTCAAATGAGCTATCCAGACAGGTTGAGTTAGATTAGGTGCTACAGAGAATTTAGGTTCCGGACAAAATAAACCTTTCTTCCTTTGGTCTCAAAGAGTAGGTATAGTTCTAAAATACAGACAGTCTTCCTTACCCTGTCTCACACACTTTTTTTTTATTAATTAAAAAAAATTAACTAACACAACATTTAGAAATCATTCCATTCTACATATGCAATCAGTAATTCTTAATATCATCACATAGATGTATGATCATCATTTCTTAGTACATTTGCATTGATTTAGAAAAAGAAATAGCAAGACAACAGAAAAAGAAATAAAATGATAATATAGAGAAAAAAATAAAAATACAAAATACAAAAAATATATATATAAAAAAACAGAACAAACAAACAAACAAAAAACTATAGCTCAGATGCAGCTTCATTCAGTGTTTTAACATAATTACATTGCAATTAGGTAGTATTGTGCTGTCCATTTTTGAGTTTTTGTATCTAGTCCTGTTGCACAGTCTGTATCCCTTCAGCTCCAATTACCCATTATCTTACCCTATTTCTAAATCCTGATGGTCTCTGTTACCAATGACATATTCCAAGTTTATTCTCTAATGTCGGTTCACATCAGTGGGACCATACAGTATTTGTCCTTTAGTTTTTGGCTAGACTCACTCAGCATAATGTTCTCTAGGTCCATCCATGTTATTACATGCTTCATAAGTTTATTCTGCCTTAAAGCTGCATAATATTCCATCGTATGTATATACCACAGTTTGTTTAGCCACTTGTCTGTTGATGGGCATTTTGGCTGTTTCCATCTCTTTGCAATTGTAAATAATGCTGCTATAAACATTGCTGTGCAAATCACACACTTTTGATGACATATTCTCTATGGTTGTATTCATGCTACAAAGCCAGTGTTAAATAGTGGCAGCAGAGCCTGTATGGTCTGCAAAGCCAAAAATATGTATTAACTTTACAGAAAAAGTTTGCCAACCCCTGATCTAGACAACCAGAACTGCCAAAGGAACCAGAGACACTCTCTTTGTTTTTAGCCCCCAGGAATTACTCTTACTCTCTTACAAACTCAATTAGGCCTTTCAATGGAGTTTTTTAACCAATAAGTGCAGCTATATTGTATGAGAGTATTTTCCAGGACATCTATTCCAACCACACAGCCAGAAATAGAAATTAGCCTCTGTCTCTTTTTAGGCTCTCGATATCTTAACCACCCTTTTGGGTTCAAAATAGAACATCTCTCCTTCAGAAAGCTTTCCACAGTGATTTCAGTTCATTGCATCAAACACATCTCTAAGCTTCCACTACCGTCAATTCACTGTAGATCTGGGTTTTTTTGTTTTGTTTTGTTTTGTTTCTATTGCTGTACAGTTGTACTGAGGAAGTAATTACTCTCCTTCCTAATGTCAGCAGCATCTTAATAACAGGGTTTACATTTAGAAGAAGACCTAGTGTTGTGGTTTTAAAGAGTTGAAACAATCTTGGAATGTTACAGAGCTCAGACTCTGGAGATTTAGAGAAGAAACCTTGGCCACCAAGTGACAGTGGCAAATGTAGCAGAAGATACTGATAAGTGCTGAGGTTTTGGGTTTAGACAGAACTAGGTTCAAATCCTAGTTCAGTCACTAACTAGCTGGGTGACCTCAGGCAATCGTTTAACCCTTCTGAGTTTAAGTTGCTTCATCTATCAAATGGAGAGTGTAGTACCTACCTTAGACAGTGGGAAAACTTAGAAATAATATATTCACAATGTCTGGCACATACAGACAAGCAGTAGGCCATCATCATATAGTTATGGAAAAATTTGTTTATTAGTGACCTTGAGACCACACTTGATGATAACTTTGACTATTCCATATGCTATGCATCCAAGCTGGAATTTGGTCCACATTTGGATCAAGGTTTTGTGAAACTTGGACAGAAAGTAAGGAACTGGGGAGGTGCATTTCTAGACCTCACAAAATGACAAATTTCTAACAGTTCAAATCTGACCATGGAAATTCTTTAGGTGTATAACACGAGTAAACCAAACGACCTAACCCAACCAACATAACTAACACACAGGTGTTTACTGAGTTATAACTGTAATAGTTGTTTTAAAATGTTGGTTAACTGTTACTGCCATAGATAACGCATCTTGGTTTTGTTTGGCATTGGCTTCCTGGAGGATTTGCTGGTGTCTTGTCCCACCATGCCTAGTGAGTCTGAGCTTTGCCAAGTCGTCTTGTTCTTTAGGGAAAAAAAGCATCACTTGTTTCTCTTTTCCTTTCCCTTGGCATTTGTAACAGAGGAATGGGGCCCAAGGCAAGAAATGAAAAGGGAGGTGGGCTGGCCTGTAGTTGCACCATCTACCTCCAGGTTGTCTTAGACCTACATCTTGGGCACTGGTTCAGGGCTGTAGGAGGCTGGTCTGGGCAATGGATTGCACTGGGAATAGCAGGGAAAGAGGTCACAGATTTATCTGTGGCCCCAGCAACAGAAGAGGCAAAGGGAGTTTGGTGGTGAGAAAGTTGGTCCCTCCCAGCACGGGGCCTCAATTCCTTAGGTAGCACTGAGCACATATGCTGCTGCCTTGACTATACTCATCTTATCTGGTGGCTGTGCATCCACCCCAGACTCCACCACCCACAGAAGCAGGGCACAGTGCTTCTGCTAATTTATGTCCTTTCTGGGACTCCTGAATTCTCCCCAGCTTCACACAGCTCTCTCTTCCTGGCAGTCTCCATGACTCCCATCCCCCTTCTCCGTTTGCCTTAGCATGCCCTACCCATACCTCTCTCCCCATTTCCCACCATTTTACTGGTCCATCACCTCTAACTTATTCAATTATGAATTTTGAAATATACTTGTTTGTGTTTTTTTATACTACCAAACACAGCACTTTTCAGACTTGTTTGCATCTTGCACAGTGCCGAACACAGGTGTTCCCTAAGTGCTTCTTGATTATTTCAGTCACTGTTTATTAAGATGTTCTGTGTCTGAATTGAAATGTCTCCGCAATAGTAAATATTTAATTTGTGCACTATTCTTTCTCAGAAATGTAATGGTATACTTTTCAGGTAAATAAAGTAGCTAAATCTAGGTCACGTCTATGTTTCAGTTAGTTTGAATAATCTATAGCAAGCAATAAATTGATGATAAATTTTCAATTCAGATTCCTCTAATATAAGAGCTTTGCAAAATAAAAAGAGACAAAGCCCCAAGAGAAAAATGGACAAAGGATATAAATAAACAGTTCTCAGAAAGGAAATAAAAATGGATCTTAAGCATAGGAAAATGGACTCATCCTCAACCTCAATCACAGTAAGAGAAAAACAACTTAAAACCACATCATATACATTTTTTTACCTTTTAAATAGGCACAGATCAAAACGTGATAACCATATTTGTTGGCAACTTTGTAGGTAAGAGTGTGGAGAAATAGGCAACCTCCTATGCTGCAGGTAGGAGTTTAAAATGATACACCCTCCCTAGAGGGTGTTTTAGCAAAATTCCTAAAAATTTCAACTGTACACACCTTTGCCCTAGAAATTCCACTTGCAAGAAATCATCAAACGAAGTGGTTCTCACATGAGTGAGATGATGTATATACAAGATTATTTATTGGAGCAGTGTTTGTTATAGCAAGGGATTACAAAAAACCTTAATGTTTATCAATACAAGACGCTGCTTAAATAAATTATGGTATATTTATACAATGGAATGCTATACAGCTGTGAAAAGGGGGGTGAGGAGCTCTTAGGGAATCTCTTCATGTACTGTTACAGATACAGTGTTAGGTGAAAAAAGCAATATGCAAAAATATATGTACCATACATTGTTGCCATTTGTGCAAAAAGAAGGGGGAGAAGAGTACATACACAAATGCCTTTTATGCAAAGAATATCTCTAAGGACACCCAAGAAATTTAACATTGCTCTAAGGAGGAAAACAGGATGCCTGGGATGCAGGGACAGGATGCAGTTTTTTCAGTGTGCCCTTTTGTACCTGTTGAATTCTGACCACCAAAATAAATAAAATCTTCTAATCAAGTGCCCAGTTGATAACATTAAGTGGTATTTCTAATGTGCCACCAGGCCTTGCCAAAGCCCTTTTTGAAGAAAGCTAGCACCCAAATGTTTGTCAACTCCGCAAATATCAACCAGTTGCGGAGGCTCAGAGCCCCAAAGTGCCCCTGCAATTTCTGGGAACCCTAAATGTAGGCTCCTCGAGTGCCGTCAAAAGAGTGTCTACACATCCAATCTTCCATTCATCCCGCACCTGGCCCTGGCACCCCCCTGAAAGCCTATGGGGTAGCCTTGCCTCCCCCTGTCAGATATCTTCCATGGCAGTATGCAGATGCTCCCAACATGTCCATTCCTTGGAAGTTACATTCCTAGCAGGGCAGAAGAAGTGCCTGCTCTCGTACGTGGGAGTGCGTTTTGTCTCCTTGGTCGGTCCTGAAGTAGTTCTTCCTGAATACAGAGTCTTGTAGCTTCTGTCAACTATTTCTATCAGCAACTGGTAATAACACCAAGGCTCTTACCTGTAAAACTCCAACTGTCTCCACAGGACTGATGGGAAATAGTCCATAACACCCATCAACCCTGCACGTCTTCTTGGGTGGGTGCTTCCTCCTCCATAAATTCCTTCCTCCTCGTTCAAAAGCAAAACAGATATGGATGGCAATAGAGGAGCAAAGGGGTCATCTATAGCAGTAGTAGTCAACAGTTTTTAATAACTGCTCCAGTTTGATCAAAAGCAAAATTTGGACAATTCCTTTCTCATAAGAAATTATCATATTCAGTCCTTTCTTGCTGTTTTCTTCTGTACTAACTCCAACCTTTAATAGGCCAAATCTATGATACCTACTGTCTTGCAATTGCCTTCAGCCTACCCTGATTCCAGTCTGCACCTTGAGGCTGTATTAGCCTTCCTTGAACACTGTTGAGTTAGACCCTATCAGCAGAATTTCATTCAGTACTGAGTACAGTCATATTTTACAGAGAACCCTTGAAAGTAAGAGCTCATACACGGAGGCTTGCTGGGTTGATTGGTCTGGAAAATAGAGTATGAATGCAACAAGGTGTTGTATACATGCCATGTAGAAGACACAAGGCAATGCTAAGGAGAGGGGATCCATAAGATACAATTCTGGGCCTCAAGGAGTCTGCAGGCAAGTAAAGAATACGGTACTTTCATCCAAAATGGCAGTCATTAAGGTATAATGTGACACAACTTCAAATATGTATAGACAATGCACTGTAGAAGTTCAGAAGAAAGAGAGGCTTCATCCAACTAGAGGAGTCAAAATGTTTCATAGAGCAATAAAATCTGAGTTGGGCCTTGAGGGAAAGGTAGAATTTGGATGCACAGAGAGGGAAAGAAAGAGGACAAACCAAGGCAGAGAGGACGAGCAAGTGGTTTAGCTTGATCAGAACTCAGAGCCAGTGAAGAGTCTGGTAGGAAATGAGCCTGCTGCATCAAATAGTTGTAAGTACTTCCATTTGTAAAATCCTTTTTATAAAGCTCTTTCTTATGAAGTGTCTTTTGACCTTTGCAATGACTCCATTACTTAGAAATGTTCAGATAGAGACACTAGACTTCAAGAGCATTTGAAGTAACTTATCCAAGGTTATTTAGTGGCAAAAGTTAGGAAACTGTGTAGTACTTTGCATAGAGAAGGCACTAAAATGCCCTAAGTATGTGTTGACTGGCCCCTCCAGTTGCCTGAGGGTACTTTAAAATCTTGTTTTCTTACATAGTTTAACATTCCCAGTGAGTAAATAATTTCCCAATATTACTTTGCACTGTAAGTCATTTCTTCAGGTAAGTCTCAGGTTAAATTTCAGCCTCCACCTTCATAGAATTCCCCAAATTCTGATTACTTGTAGGCGAATGAATGGGGTTTGTCTCTATATTCCTTTATACAGTCACCTGTACCAGTGTTTCCAACCTTATAATTTTCACAACCACTTTTTAACAGGCTTTGTGAAGTTCTAAGCCAGTGTTGCATACCAAAGTGGGGAGATCCTTCATTCATATAAATATATATAGTCCTTTCTGTTTTGTTCCGCTCTGTTTTTAATGAGAATTAAAAGAATGAAGGAGCTCCAAATACATCTTTAAGAGTGAAGAGAATGGATTTCTTTATTACCTATATTTTGAAATTCCTCCTGAAATATCCACTGGGGTTGATAATATTGAACCAGGCCAACAGCAAATCATTACTTCCTGAGAGAGGCTGTTGTTGGGCAGTGGTTTGCTTTTATTGTTTTGTTTTCTGGTTTCTTATTTTCTGTTTGTGCATGTTTTTCAGTTTTGTTTGTTTTATTTTGTTTGGGTTTTGCTTTGTTTTGTTTGGAGCCAGGGAAGGTTGCTAAGTAAATCTCCACTGCGGAGAAAGTTCTCATCACCTCTTAACTTTTGAGATAGACCCCCTGCCTTGTGTTGGCATTTTCTGCTCTCATAGCAGGCATGTTCTGAAGATGTTTGCTAATTAAGAGGCACTTGAAGATAGTGATGGAATCTGTTTCATCTCTATCTCCTCCCAGGGCCCAGCTAAGGCCTTACACCTAGATTTTCAATATGTACTTATATGTACTTAAAGAAGGAGTGGAGGATTGTGTCTGAGACAACCTCAGAGCTTGTGTACAACCAGGTTATGGCTGCTGCTAGCCGGTATGATGCCTTGGTATGATGCAGATCTGGGCGTCCCCTCTAGGTAGTTCAACCTTGTAGCACAGAGTTTGGCACCAAGTGAAGAAAAGGAACCCCTTCTTTGGGTGGGAGCTTCTCGAATCTCTTCACATGGCCTTCTCTCCTTGTGTCTATCTGTGTGTCTGCAAATTCTCCTCTCCTTAAAAGGACACCAGTCATTGGAGTTATGGCTCATAATCAGTATGACCTCATCTTAATTTAATGAATTATAACTGCAAACACCCTATTTCCAAATAAGGTCACATGCTGAAGTTATAGGTGGGCATGAATTCTAGAGGGACAATATTCAGCTCATTACAGCCCCTATAAACAAAGTCAGGGGGAACATAACAATGGGACCTTGACAGTAATCTGATATTGTGTTAGTCAGGGCTCTTCTGAGAAACCAAACCAACAGGATATAAATGAGATTTATTATAGGAATTGGCTCATATGACCATGGGTTTGGCAAGTCTGAATTCCACATGACAGACCATGAGTTGGGAACTCTGATGAAGGTTTCAATGAATTCCCCAGGAGAAACTAGCTGGCTAAAATGGAAATAGAAATTCTTTTTAACTGCTGAAATCATCACTCCTCCCTTTAAGGCCTTCAACTGATTGGATGAGACTTCTCTCATTGCTCAAGACAAGACAATCTCCTTTGTTGAGTGTAGATGTGATCAGCCATCAATGTAATCAACTGACTAATAATTTAAATCCATGACCACCTTCACAGTAACAACCAGGCCAGTGCTTGCTTGACCAAAAAACTGGACATCATAACCTGGCCAAGTGGACACATGAACTTAATCATAACAGATATCCTTTGGCCATAGTTCTAGACCAGGCTCTAAATCTTAAGGTTTCCATTATTGCATCATCTTCTCCCCTTGTCTGTCTAACCCCCAATCTTAGGGCCTCTTTGTTCCTATGTCTTCTCCAGGCTTAAGTAATTTGAGTCAGTAATAATAAATGTAAAGGGAAAGAAAAACAAATGATAGCCATAATAAAAACACTAAAAATATTTCACCTTGAAAGTTTATGCAAATATGCACAACCTCTCAACAATAACTTTAAGTTTGCTGTGACCTAAGGGCAAATTCCAGTGGACACCAATGGTCTGGGCTTTATTTAGGATTGCATGCAGACTAAAATGGGAGGTTAGGTATTAACGACCCCTTTGGTAATAGCATTTCCCATGGACTCAGGATAATGGGCACCACAAAGCATGCCTTCATAATATACTATATGTCCAGATGCAATTCCATAAGGGAGAATGACCTTCAGTCCACTCCAAGCATCAGAATTTTGACCATGATAGTGAGATAAGTCAACCCAGTTCAGGGAGATATCTATCTACAATATATCTAACTATACATAAAGGGGTTCTTCAGCCTAAGTCTCTTGGATGATAACAAAATAATTTGTTGAGAACAATTGAATCCAATGCCCTGTATAATAACAACCAAATACAGTTTAGTATAGAAGTAGAGATGGCCTTGATTGGTTTTGGACTGTTCAGCACCCTTTCTCCCTTCCCAGTCAGCCCATGTGTTGCAGGTAGAGTTAATTCCTCTCCTGACCCCAGGGTGGACATGTGAAACATGTCTGACCAATAAAAACACTGAATTCTCCTGGCCACTGTAATTGAATGTGGGATGGGAACAGATACAACCAGAGCCCATGAAAGGCAATGAGACTATTTATGGGGCTCTGGGGAGAAAGGCCTGAACTCTTTCCCATTGGGGTTGCAGGACTGCCGGCAACTATATTGCCATCGTGTAGTTGCTTGGGAATGAAGCCAAAAGGAAGACCAGTAGAGCTGGGAAAATAATTTCGACTAAGGGATGACATAATATGAATCTTCAATCTAACCATAGCTGAAGTTGGAACAAAATATACCTGGACTTCTAGTTTCATCAAACAATAAACTCCCTTTCTTGCTTAAGCTCATTTGAGTTGATTTTCTGTCACTTGCAACAGAAAGGCTCCCAGCTGATAATGCATGATACAACCAACCAAGAAGGATGTGTGATGACTAATCCAGTAGGTCTGACATTTTCTCTCAATAGGACAAAGGAGATAATTCTGAACCAGAGTTATGCATCTCCAGCTGCAATCTCCGTGATCACCAGATTTCTCTGAGTCTCACATTGCTCTTAAACTACATATTCTGATCTTCCTTTGGAGCCTTCATTTTATTTCTTTTATGCTAGGGTCTGTCAATTCAGCTCCCATCATAACTGGATGGACAGAGAAAATATCATGCTTTTAGTTGCCTGATAGATAATCTGGTCTCTCTTCAGAGCTTCCATCAATAGGTTAGCAAGAAATATTAATTAGGAGACTTCTGGAGAAGATGGCGGCTTAGTAAGACACGCGGGTCTTAGTTCCTCCTCCAGAACAGCTACTAGAGAAGTAGAAACGATTCAGAACAGCTCCCAGAGCCATGACAGAGACCAAGAAGACAGCGTACCCCATTCTGGAATGGCTGACTGGCTAGGAGAACCCGCTCCGGTGAGATCGCCGAGGGGTGCGGGCTTCCCCGGGCCGGGGCAGCAGGCGGCCGGAGTCCCTCCCTCCCTCCCTCCTTCCCAGGCCGGCTGGGAGAATTGGACAGGCGGTTCCCTCAAGCCACGGTGGCTGGCGCCCCCCACCACACGTGGCCCCCCGGACCAGCTGGGAGAATTGGATCGGAGATCCCCAAGCCGTGGAGAACGGTGACCGGGGTCCCTTCCAAACACGTGGCTTCCCGGTCCAGCTGGGAACGGTGGATAGACACTTCCCCAAACCGCGGTGGCTGGCACCCCCCCCGCCATGCTTGGCACCCTGGGCTGGCTGAGAAATATGGAGAGGCGCTGCCCCAAGCCGTGGAGGCCGGCGACCCTCCCCGCGCGTGGATCCCCGGGCCGGCTAGGAGATTCGGATTGGCACTCCCCCAAGCCACTTCGGCTGGCGACACCCCCCTACAGCGAGACTTTTCCAAAGTTAAAGGAGCTACAGCATCTTTTACTGGTGGGACCCGCAGACAGATGAGAGCCACAAGCGCCACCTACTGGGCAGGATAAGAAAAACAGAGCCCAGAGATTTCACAGAAAAATCTTTCAACCTGCAGGGTCTTACACCCAGGGAAATCTGATTAAATTCCCAGACGCCAGCAGAAGATAACGGATCACACTCAGAAAATTGAAAATATGGCCCAGTCAAAGGAACAAACCAATACTTTAAATGAGATACAGGAACTGAGACAACTACTGCTGAATATAAGAACAGAAATGGAAAAACTCTTCAAAAACCAAATCAATAAATTGAGGGAGGACATGAATAAGACATGGGCTGAACAAAAAGAAGAAATAGAAAATCTGAAAAAACAAATCACAGAACTTATGGGAGTGAAGGACAAAGAAGAAAAAATGGAAAAAACAATGGATACCTACAATGGTAGATCTAAAGAGACAGAAGCTACAATTAGTGAACTGGAGGATGGAACATCTGAATTCCAAAAACAAACAGAAACTATAGGGAAAAGAATGGAAAAGTTTGAACAGGGGATCAGGGAACTGAATGATAATATGAAGCGCACAAATATATGTGTTGTGAGTATCCCAGAAGGAGAAGAGAAGGGAAAAGGAGGAGAAAAACTAATGGAAGAAATTATCACTGAAAATTTCCCAACTCTTATGAAAGACCTAAAATTACAGATCCAAGAAGTGCAGCGCACCCCAAAGAGAATAGACCCAAATAGGCGTTCTCCAAGACACTTACTAGTTAGAATGTCAGAGGTCGAAGAGAAAGAGAGGATCTTGAAAGCAGCAAGAGAAAAACAATCCATCACATACAAGGGAAACCAAATTAGACTATGTGTAGATTTCTCAGCAGAAACCATGGAAGCTAGAAGACAGTGGGATGATATATTTAAATTCCTAAAAGAGAAAAACTGCCAACCAAGACTCCTATATCCCGCAAAATTGTCCTTCAAAAATGAGGGAGAAATTAAAACATTCTCAGACAAAAAGTCACTGAGAGAATTTGTGACCAAGAGACCAGCTCTGCAAGAAATACTAAAGGGAGCACTAGAGTCAGATACAAAAAGACAGAAGAGAGAGACATGGAGAAGAGTGTAGAAAGAAGGAAAGTTAGATATGATATATATAATACAAAAGGCAAAATGGTAGAGGAAAATATTATCCAAACAGTAATAACTCTAAATGTTAATGGACTGAATTCCCCAATCAAAAGACATAGACTGGCAGAATGGATTAAAAAACAGGATCCTTCTATATGCTGTCTACAGGAAACACATCTTAGACCCAAAGATAAACATAGGTTGAAAGTGAAAGGTTGGGAAAAGATATTTCATGCAAATAACCAGAAAAGAGCAGGAGTGGCTATACTAATATCCAACAAATTAGACTTCAAATGTAAAACAGTTAAAAGAGACAAAGAAGGACACTATCTACTAATAAAAGGAACAATTAAACAAGAAGACATAACAATCATAAATATTTATGCACCAAACCAGAATGCCCCAAAATACGTGAGGAATACGTTGCAAACACTGAAAACGGAAATAGACACATATACCATAATAGTTGGAGACTTCAATTCACCACTCTCATCAATGGACAGAACATCTAGACAGAGGATCAATAAAGAAATAGAGAATCTGAATATTACTATAAATGAGCTAGACTTAACAGACATTTATAGGACATTACATCCCACAACAGCAGGATACACCTTTTTCTCAAGTGCTCATGGATCATTCTCAAAGATAGACCATATGCTGGGTCACAAAGCAAGTCTTAACAAATTTAAACAGATTGAAATCATACACAACACTTTCTCGGATCATAAAGGAATGAAGTTGGAAATCAATAATAGACGGAGTGCCAGAAAATTCACAAATACATGGAGGCTCAACAACACACTCTTAAACAACGAGTGGGTCAAAGAAGAAATTGCAAGAGAAATTAGTAAATACCTCGAGGCGAATGAAAATGAAAACACAACATATCAAAACCTATGGGACGCTTTCTTTCTCCGCCAGCCCGCCGCGCGGCGCCCACGCCCCGCAGCAGCCGACCCGCCCGCCCTCCTCTCCCCTCTTTCTTTCTCCGCCGGCCCGCCACGCGGCGCCCATGCCCCGCAGCAGCCGACCCGCCCGCCCTCCTCTCCCCTCTTCCCCCTCCTGCTCTGGCGGCTCTCCAACCACCACCGTTCCCTCTTCCGCCTTCACCGGCTCCTCCGCCACCAGCCTCGACAGCCTTGCCACCCTCACCTTTCCTCCTCCAGAACAGCTACTGGGGGAGTGGAGACAATACAGAGCAGCTCCCAGAGCCACGACGGAGATCAAAGCGATGGCGTACCCCATCCTGGAACGGTTGACTGTCTGGGAGAACCAACTCCGGTGAGATCACCGAGGGGCGCGGGTTTTCCTGGGCGGGATGGCAAGCGGCCAGAGTCCCTCCCTTCCTCCTTCCCAGGCCAGCTGGCAGAATTGGGCAGGCGGTCCCCTTGGGCCGCGGCGGCTGGCGCCCCCACCACGCGAGGCACCCTGCACCAACTGAGAGAGTTGGGTCGAAAATCCCCAGACTGCGGAGAACGGTGACCAGGGGGTCCCTTCCAAACACGTGACTCCCCGGTCCAGCTGGGAACAGTGCACTCTCCTAGGCTGCACAGCTGGCACCCTTACGCCACGCTTGACACCCCGGGCCGACTAGGAAATTCGGCCGGACGCTCTCCCGTGCTGCGGCGGCCGGCGACCCTCCCCGTGTTCGGACCCCCGGGCCAGCTGGCACTCTTCCAAGACGCTTTGGTTGCCAAACCTCCCCTATGGCGAGAGTTTTCCAGAGTTAAAGGACCCACAGCAACTTTTACCGGTGGAGCCTGTAGACAAACGTGTGCCACGAGCACCACCTACTGGGCAGGATAAGAAAAACAGAACCCAGAGATTTCATAGAAAAATTTTTCAACCTGTTGGGTCCAACACCCAGGGAAATATGACTAAATACCCAGATGCCAGCAGAAGATAACGGATCACTCTCAGAAAATTGAAAATATGGCCCAGTCAAAGGAACAAACCAATAGTTCAAATGAGATACAGGAGCTGAAACAACTAATGCTGAATATACGATCAGAAATGGAAAACCTCTTCAAAAACGAAATCGATAAATTGAGGGAGGACATGAAGAAGACATGGGCTGAACATAAAGAAGAAATAGAAAAACTGAAAAAGCAAATCACAGAACTTATGGAAGTGAAGGATAAAGTAGAAAAGATGGAAAAAACAATGGATACCTACAATGATAGATTTAAAGAGACAGAAGATAGAATTAGTGATTTGGAGGATGGAACATCTGAATTCCAAAAACAAACAGAAACTATCCGGAAAAGATTGGAAAAATTCGAACAGTGTATCAGGGAACTCAAGGACAATATGAAGCGCACAAATATACGTGTTGTGGGTGTCCCAGAAGGAGAAGAGAAGGGAAAAGGAGGAGAAAAACTAATGGAAGAAATTATCACTGAAAATTTCCCAACTCTTATGAAAGACCTAAAATTACAGATCCAAGAAGTGCAGCGCACCCCAAAGAGATTAGACCCAAATAGGCGTTCCCCAAGACACTTACTAGTTAGAATGTCAGAGGTCAAAGAGAAAGAGAGGATCTTGAAAGCAGCAAGAGAAAAACAATCCATCACATACAAGGGAAACCAAATTAGACTATGTGTAGATTTCTCAGCAGAAACCATGGAAGCTAGAAGACAGTGGGATGATATATTTAAGTTACTAAAAGAGAAAAACTGCCAACCAAGACTCCTATATCCAGCAAAATTGTCCTTCAAAAATGAGGGAGAGAGGAAAATGTTGGGAGATATCTTATGGATCTTACAACTGGAGGCGGTTTTATGGACCTTAAACCTAAAGCAAGAGCACTGATGAAGGAAATAAATAAATGGGAACTCCTCAAAATTAAACACTTTTGTGCATCAAAGAACTTCATCAAGAAAGTAGAAAGACAGCCTTCACAATGGGAGACAATATTTGGAAATGATATATCAGATAAAGGTCTAGTATCCAGAATTTATAAAGAGATTGTCCAACTCAACAACAAAAAGACAGCCAACCCAATTACAAAATGGGAAAAAGACTTGAACAGACACCTATCAGAAGAGGAAATACAAATGGCCAAAAGGCACATGAAGAGATGCTCAATGTCCCTGGCCATTAGAGAAATGCAAATCAAAACCACAATGAGATATCATCTCACACCCACCAGAATGGCCATTATCAACAAAACAGAAAATGACAAGTGCTGGAGAGGATGCGGAGAAAGAGGCACACTTATCCACTGTTGGTGGGAATGTCAAATGGTGCAACCACTGTGGAAGGCAGTTTGGCGGTTCCTCAAAAAGCTGAATATAGAATTGCCATATGACCCAGCAATACCATTGCTGGGAATCTACTCAAAGGACTTAAGGGCAAAGACACAAACGGACATTTGCACACCAATGTTGATAGCAGCGTTATTCACAATTGCAAAGAGATGGAAACAGCCGAAATCTCCATCAACAGAAGAGTGGCTAAACAAACTGTGGTATATACATACGATGGAATACTATGCAGCTTTAAGACAGGATAAACTTATGAAGCATGTAATAACATGGATGGACCTAGAGAATATTATGCTGAGTGAGTCTAGCCAAAAACTAAAGGACAAATACTGTATGGTCCCACTGATGTGAACAGACATTCGAGAATAAATTTGGAATATGTCCTTGATAACAGAGTCCAGCAGGAGGTAGAAACAGGGTAAGATAATGGCCAATTGGAGTTGAAGGGATACAGACGGTGTAACAGGACTAGATACAAAAACTCAAAAATGGACAGCACAATAATACCTAATTGTAAAGTAATCATGTTAAAACACTGAATGAAGCTGCATCTGAGCTATAGGTTTTTGTTTTGTTTTGTTTTGATTTTACTATTATTACTTTTATTTTTTTCTCTATATTAACATTCTATATCTTTTTCGGTTATGTTGCTAGTTCTTCTAAACCAATGCATATGTACTAAGAAATGATGATCATGCATCTATGTGATGATGTTAAGAATTAATGATTGCATATGTAGAATGGTATGATCTCTAAATGTTGGGTTAATTTCTTTTTTCCGTTAATTAAAAAAATAATAATAAAAAAATAAAAAGAGAAGCGATAATTGGAGCTGAAGGGATGCAGACTGTACAACGGGACTGGATATAAAAACTCAGAAATGGACAGCACAATACTACCCATTGTAATGCAATTATGTTAAAACACTGAATGAAGCTGCATGTGAGGTATAGGTTTTTTGTTTTTTTTTTTCTTTCTATTATTGTTTTAATTCTTATTCTGTTGTCTTTTTATTTCTTTTTCTAAATCGATGCAAATGTACTAAGGAATGATGAATATGCAACTATGTGAGTTATTAAGAATTACTGATTGTACATGTAGATTGGAATGATTTCTAATTGTTTTGTTAATTCTTTTTTTAATTAATAAAAAAAATGAGGGAGAAATTAAAACATTCTCAGACAAAAAGTCACTGAGAGAATTTGTGACCAAGAGACCAGCTCTGCAAGAAATACTAAAGGGAGCACTAGAGTCAGATATGAAAAGACAGAAGAGAGAGACATGGAGAAGAGTGTAGAAAGAAGGAAAGTTAGATATGATATATATAATACAAAAGGCAAAATGGTAGAGGAAAATATTATCCAAACAGTAATAACTCTAAATGTTAATGGACTGAATTCCCCAATCAAAAGACATAGACTGGCAGAATGGATTAAAAACCAGGATCCTTCTATATGCTGTCTACAGGAAACACATCTTAGACCCAAAGATAAACATAGGTTGAAAGTGAAAGGTTGGGAAAAGATATTTCATGCAAATAACCAGAAAAGAGCAGGAGTGGCTATACTAATATCCAACAAATTAGACTTCAAATGTAAAACAGTTAAAAGAGACAAAGAAGGACACTATCTACTAATAAAAGGAACAATTAAACAAGAAGACATAACAATCATAAATGTTTACGCACCGAACCAGAATGCCCCAAAATACGTGAGGAATACACTGCAAACACTGAAAAGGGAAATAGACACATATACCATAATAGTTGGAGACTTCAATTCACCACTCTCATCAATGGACAGAACATCTAGACAGAGGATCAATAAAGAAATAGAGAATCTGAATATTACTATAAATGAGCTGGACTTAACAGACATTTATAGGACATTACATCCCACAACAGCAGGATGCACCTTTTTTTCAAGTGCTCACGGATCATTCTCAAAGATAGACCATATGCTGGGTCACAAAGCAAGTCTTAACAAATTTTAAAAGATTGAAATCATACACAACACTTTCTCGGATCATAAAGGAATGAAGTTGGAAATCAATAATAGACGGAGTGCCAGAAAATTCACAAATACATGGAGGCTCAACAACACACTCTTAAACAACAAGTGGGTCAAAGAAGAAATTGCAAGAGAAATTAGTAAATACCTAGAGGCGAATGAAAATGAAAACACAACATATCAAAACTTATGGGACGCAGCAAAGGCAGTGCTAAGAGGGAAATTTATTGCCCTAAATGCCTATATCAGAAAAGAAGAAAAGGCAAAAATGCAGGAATTAACAGTCCACTTGGAAGAACTGGAGAAAGAACAGCAAACTAATCCCAAAGCAAGCAAAAGGAAAGAAATAACAAAGATTAGAGCAGAAATAAATGAAATTGAAAACATGAAAACAATAGAGAAAATCAATAAGACCAGAAGTTGGTTCTATGAGAAAATCAATAAGATTGATGGGCCCTTAGCAAGATTGACAAAAAGAAGGAGAGAGAGGATGCAAATAAATAAGATCAGAAATGGAAGAGGAGACATAACTACTTCAATCTTTTAAAATTTGTTAAGACTTGCTTTGTGACCCAGCATATGGTCTATCTTTGAGAATGATCCGTGAGCACTTGAAAAAAAGGTGTATCCTGCTGTTGTGGGATGTAATGTCCTATAAATGTCTGTTAAGTCTAGCTCATTTATAGTAATGAAATAAAGGAGGTAATAACAGGATACTATGAACAACTTTACGCTAATAAGTACAACAATTTAGATGAAATGGACGGGTTCCTGGAAAGACATGAACAACCAACGTTGACTCAAGAAGAAATAGATGACCTCAACAAACCAATCACAAGTAAAGAGATTGAATTAGTCATTCAAAAGCTTCCTAAAAAGAAAAGTCCAGGACCAGACGGCTTCACATGTGAATTCTATCAAACATTCCAGAAAGAATTAGTACCAACTCTCCTCAAACTCTTCAAAATAATCGAAGTGGAGGGAAAACTACCTAATTCATTCTATGAAGCCAACATCACCCTCATACCAAAACCAGGCAAAGATATTACAAAAAAAGAAAACTACAGACCAATCTCTCTAATGAATATAGATGCAAAAATCCTCAATAAAATTCTAGCAAATCGTATGCAACAACACATTAAAAGAATTATACATCATGACCAAGTAGGATTCATCCCAGGTATGCAAGGATGGTTCAACATAAGAAAATCAATTAATGTAATACACCACATCAACAAATCAAAGCAGAAAAATCACATGATCATCTCAATTGATGCAGAGAAGGCATTTGACAAGATTCAACATCCTTTCCTGTTGAAAACACTTCAAAAGATAGGAATACAAGGGAACTTCCTTAAAATGATAGAGGGAATATATGAAAAACCCACAGCTAATATCATCCTCAATGGGGAAAAATTGAAAACTTTCCCCCTAAGATCAGGAACAAGACAAGGATGCCCACTATCACCACTATTATTCAACATTGTGTTGGAGGTTCTAGCCAGAGCAATTAGACCAGAAAAAGAAATACAAGGCATCAAAATTGGAAAGGAAGAAGTAAAACTATCACTGTTTGCAGACAATATGATATTATATGTCGAAAACCCGGAAAAATCCACAACAAAACTACTAGAGCTAATAAATGAGTACAGCAAAGTAGCAGGTTACAAGATCAACATTCAAAAATCTGTACATTTCTATACACTAGTAATGAACAAGCTGAGGGGGAAATCAAGAAACGAATCCCATTCACAATCGCAACTAAAAGAATAAAATATCTAGGAATAAATTTAACTAAAGAGACAAAAAACCTATATAAAGAAAACTACAAAAAACTGTTAAAAGAAATCACAGAAGACCTAAATAGATGGAAGGGCATACCGTGTTCATGGATTGGAAGACTAAATATAGTTAAGATGTCAATCCTACCTAAACTGATTTACAGATTCAACGCAATACCAATCAAAATCCCAACAACTTACTTTTCAGAAATAGAAAAACCAATAAGCAAATTTATCTGAAAGGGCAGGGTGCCCCGAGTTGCTAAAAGTATCTTGAGGAAAAAAACGAAGCTGGAGGTCTCACGCTGCCTGACTTTAAGGCATATTGTGAAGCCACAGTGGTCAAAACAGCATGGTATTGGCATAAAGATAGATATATCGACCAATGGAATTGAATAGAGTGCTCAGATATAGACCCTCTCATCTATGGACATTTGATCTTTGATAAGGCAGTCAAGCCAACTCACCTGGGACAGAACAGTCTCTTCAATAAATGGTGCTTGGAGAATTGGATATCCATATGCAAAAGAATGAAAGAAGACCCGTATCTCACGCCCTATACAAAAGTTAACTCAAAATGGATCAAAGATCTAAACATTAGGTCTAAGACCATAAAACAGTTAGAGGAAAATGTAGGGAGATATCTTATGAAACTTACAATTGGAGGCGGTTTTATGGACCTTAAACCTAAAGCAAGAGCACTGAAGAAAGAAAGAAATAAATGGGAGCTCCTCAAAATTAAACACTTTTGTGCATCAAAGAACTTCATCAAGAAAGTAGAAAGACAGCCTACACAATAGGAGACAATATTTGGAAACAACATATCAGATAAAGGTCTAGTATCCAGAATTTATAAAGAGATTGTCCAACTCAACAACAAAAAGACAGCCAACCCAATTACAAAATGGGAAAAAGACTTGAACAGACACCTCTCAGAAGAGGAAATACATTGGCCAAAAGGCACATGAAGAAATGCTCAATGTCCCTGGCCATTAGAGAAATGCAAATCAAAACCACAATGAGATATCATCTCACACCCACCAGAATGGCCATTATCAACAAAACAGAAAATGACAAGTGCTGGAGAGGATGCGGAGAAAGAGGCACAGTTATCCACTGTTGGTGGGAATGTCAAATGGTGCAACCACTGTGGAAGGCAGTTTGGCGGTTCCTCAAAAAACTGAATATAGAATTGCCATACGACCCAGCAATACCATTGCTAGGTATCTACTCAAAGGACTTAAGGGCAAAGACACAAACGGACATTTGCACACCAATGTTTATAACAGCGTTATTCACAATTGCAAAGAGATAGAAACAGCCAAAATGTCCATCAACAGACAAGTGGCTAAACAAACTGTGGTATATACATACGATGGAATATTATGCAGCTTTAAGACAGAATAAACTTATGAAGCATGTGATAACATGGATGGACCTAGAGAACATTATGCTGAGTGAGTCTAGCCAAAAACTAAAGGACAAATACTATATGGTCCCACTGATGTGAACCGACATTTGAGAATAAACTTGGAATATGTCATTGGTAACAGAGACCAGCAGGAATTAGAAACAGGGTAAGATAATGGGTAATTGGAGCTGAAGGGATACAGACTGTGCAACAGGACTAGATACAAAAACTCAAAAATGGACAGCACAATAATACCTAATTGTAAAGTAATCATGTTAAAACACTGAATGAAGCTGCATCTGAGCTATAGGTTTTTTTTTTTTGTTTGTCTGTTTGTTTGTGTCTTTTTTTTTACTATTATTATTATTTTTATTTTTTTCTCTATATTAACATTCTATATCTTTTTCTGTTGTTTTGCTAGCTCTTTTCCTAAATCGATGCAAATGTACTAAGAAATGATGATCATGCATCTATGTGATGATGTTAAGAATTACTGATTGCATATGTAGAATGGAATGATTTCTAAATGTTGTGTTAATTTTTTTTCTTTAATTAATAAAAAAAACTGAAAAAAAAAATATTAATTAAACCCAGTTTAAACTTACTCTGATCCAATCACAAAAATACCCCTTTTAAGAAATCCTCAGATTGTCGTTTGAATAAAAATTCTCAATCTTTAATACATATCTCCTACTTATCTCCATAACATGGTCTCTGAGTTCATGAGAAGGGGGCTTACTCATCCCTATGTCTTCAAGGTTGTATCAGAGGCCTTGGACTTGGTGTCCTCAGCCTCCTCCAGTATCTGGATATTATCCTTGTCCACCCAGGAGATGCTTGCTTTGCTCTCATTCCACATTGAAGCTTGCACCATGGATGGCTCTCAGGCTGGACTTACCTACATTGGTCAAGATCTACTATCCATTTCACAAAGCCTTGGCCTTACCTCAGCTGCTCTTAGCAGCAGACGTGAGTTTCTGCCCACCCACCATCTAATTCACTGCCCTAGAAGGCCAACCCCAGCCTCCACAGTGGCGTCACCTCTGCCTGCTGTGATGGACACAAGGGTAGGCCCCCTGACGGCCAGCTCAGTGACCACACCACATGGTGACCAAAGTCAGCTTGAGAAGGCAAGCCCTCTGGGTCTCCTAGGGCTTCTTGCACAACAGGTTGATATTGATACAGCTGTGCTTCCAGCAGATGTGTGGCAAACTCTGCCTTCAACATGGTCCTTATCTTGCCTAAGATCTTGCCCCTCACCAGGACAATTCAGCAGATGTAAGCATAGTTTCTTCCCAGCCCTCATTCTTTTTCTTCCTTCTTCTGCCTATATTCTCCCAGATGGAAAGGGGTCTCACTTTTATTTTATTTCTCCCACATCATCTCCCCTTCTGCCTAGCTACAGCTAAACCTGTCTCTCCTCTATGATATGGAAGAAATCTTTGTGCCAAGTCATCCAGGCTTAGCTGTTGCAATGTTGAAGGAGATGGAAAAGAGAAGTAAAAATTTGTTTCTCGGATCAATAACCTGACTTGCAAAGTTATCCTACAGATGGATCAGATTTTGAATCTCAAAGCCTAAATATTACATTGTTCTTCCTCTTTGCATTTCTTAAACAACTTTTCTCATCTCCTCTGTGGTCTTCCACCCCCAAACAGAAGAATGTTTTGGGCAGACTAGAACAGCTCTGTCAAAAAGAGATTTCTGTAGTGATGAAAATGCTCTAAATATGTGCTTTTGAGTACAGCTGACTATTTTTATTGTTATTTATTTTTATTTTCTTTATTTATTGTTGTATGCTGTATAGTGGGAGTTACATTTCATTCTTTTTCCATGTATCCATTATTGCAGCCCCATTTGTTGAATGTTTGTTTGTTTTTTGGGAATTCCATAGGCCGGGAATCCAACTGGGGTCTCCAGCATGGCAGGCGAGAATTCTCCCACTGAACTTCCCTTGCACCCCACAGCTGGCTATTGAGCACAGGAAATGTGACTAATGAGACTGAGTAACTGGCTTTTTAATTTTATTTTATTTCAATGAATCTAAGCCACATATATTTAGTGGCTATCACATTGGGCAGCACAGGTCTCAAGTAAAATTCTCATACTCATTAAGGCAAAAGGCACAATAATTATTTTTAAACTGTTATACCCACCATCCCCATTCCACTTGAGAATAGCTAGGCAATTTTACAATCTTCTTCCTAGCATAAAACTCTGTGCATTTAGTGGTGTCACACCCAACACATTTTTCTTTTTTTTTTTTTTTTATTGTGGTGACCATAAATAAAACATGAAATTTCCCATTTTAACCACTTTCAAGCATACAATTCAGTGGCATTAATTGCATTCAAATGCTGTGCTGGCATCACCAACATCCCTTACTAAAACTGATCCATCATTCCAAACAGAAACTCTGTGCCCATTAAGCATTGATTCCCCATTCCCCCTCTCCCACTTCCGCTCCTGGTAACCTATACTCAACTTTCTCTCTCTGAACTTACATATTCTAGTTATTTCAGATAAGTGAAGTCATACAGTATCTCATTTTGTATCTGGCTTATTCACCCACGAATGTCCTCAAGGGTCCTCCATGTTACACCATGTCCCACAACTTCATTCCCTTTTACAGCTGAATAATATTCCATTGTAATATTCCACATTCT
Source organism: Tamandua tetradactyla (assembly GCF_023851605.1). Classification (NCBI taxonomy): domain Eukaryota; kingdom Metazoa; phylum Chordata; class Mammalia; order Pilosa; family Myrmecophagidae; genus Tamandua; species Tamandua tetradactyla. The sequence goes on from NC_135329.1 coordinate 16,698,691, forward strand.
ATTTATCCATTTTTCTGTTGATGGACATTTGGGTTGCTTCTTCCTTTGGGCTACTCTGAATAATGCTGCTATGAACATTGGTGTGCATACATCTGTTCAAGTCCCTGCTTTCAATTCTTTGGCGCATATACCTAGAAGCAGGATTACCAAATCTTATGGTAATTCTATACTTAATTTTCTGAGCACCCACCAAACTGTTTTCCACAGCAGCTGCACATTTTACATCCCGACCAACAGTGCACAAGTGTTCCTATTTTGCCACATCCTCACCAACACTTATTTTCCATTTGTTTAATAACAGCCATTGTAGTGAATGAGATGTGAAATGGCATCTCATTGTGGTTTTGATTTGCATTTCCTTAATGATGAATGGTGTTGCACATCTTTTCATGTGCTTTTTGGCCATTTGTATATCTTCTTTACCCATTTTTTAATTGGGTTTTTTGTCCATTTGTCATTGGCTTGTGGGAGTTCTTTTTGAATTCTGACTATTAAACCTTTATCGGATACATTCACACCCAGCACTTTTCCACCTTCATCCCCAGACACAATCACTGATGTCTGATTTTGCACGCTATGCATCTCACCATTTTCTAAAATCTCCTGCAAGATACACTATTTCCAAGAAACAGATCGTTAACGCAGATGCTGACCATCTCATATGGAAATGCTCCTTATTCTCCTGTGAGGGCTTTGTCTTTAGGGTCAGGGGTGGCCAACATCTCAGGAACCTTTTGGAGGAAGGTCAGCGAACAGCAGGAAACAGCTCATAAAAGGCAGTTCTTCAGGGTTCCAGGAGGTTAGAGAAGAAGGGCAGCCTTTTTGTCAGGATTCTTTTCTTTGGGAAGTGTCTGTCATCCAGGCCATTTCTGCAAGTCTGTTCGCCTGAGCCCATCTGAGTGCTGGGGGAAAAGGGGGAGCGGGGGAGGAGTGGGGGCCTCCTGTAGATAGTCCTGGAAGCTGCATTCCAGGATAATCCAGAGGAGCTGGGAAGGCCTCTGAAGGCAGAGGAAATCCTCTACCTTTTGCCCCAACTCAAGTTATGGAACCATGAGGTCATTGGGCCATGCCCCTAGCCTTTCCCAGGGTAAAAGGAAAGAAAAGGAGCAGAAGGCAGGAGGAAGGGAGAACAGCTAAGGACCTACCAGTCTGGAGTGTGAATGGCAGGAGCAGGCACACAGCTAATATCGTGCTGGTTTTGAGGAAGAATGACTATCAACGATAATTAAAACTTCCATTTGAACAGCTTTCAAGCATTTTCTCATACAATATGTCACTTAAATTCTCTATGGCAGACAACATTATTAACATCCTCCCTTGTGAGAAGAGAAAGCTGAGGCTCAGAAGGGTCCTTGTTGTTTAAAGTCACAAACCATTGGAGGGAAGTACCTGAAACTGTTGAGCTGTGTTCCAGGAACCTTGCTCTTGAGGACAATTGTATAATGATACAGCTTTTACAGTGTGACTGTGTGATTGTGAAAACCTTGTGTCTGATGCTCCTTTTATCCAGAGTTTGGACAGATGAATAAAAATATATATATAAGTATAAAAATAAATAAATAATAATGGGATAAGGGGTAAAATTAATTGGGTAGATGGAAATACTAGTGATCAATGAGAGGGAGGGTAAGAGGTATGGGATGGAAGAGTTTTTTCTCTTCTTTTTATTTCTTTTTCCGGCGTGATGCAAATATTCTAAAAATGATTATGGTGATGAATACACAGCTATGTGATAATATTGTGAGCCATTGTACACAATGTATGGACTGCATGTGTGTGAAGATTTGTCAATAAAAATATTTTTAAATATATATATGAAAAACAACAGCAGCAACAAAAAGTCACAAGCCATGAAATGAGGGACAAGACATCTCTGGAGCTCCTGGTAGCAGTGGACAGGGACAGGTACAGCCACAGAGGTAAGAGCAGCAGGCATAGTATTTGGAAGGGAAGGAAGGAAGTGATCACCTGGAAAAACCTTTCAGAGGACATAAGGCATTAGGCATAGCCTAAAGATGAACCGGCACTGAAGTTGACAGGACTCAAACAAATAAAGACCCCTGGTCTGCATGCTGCCGTCCAGCTGCTCTTTGGTAGAAGCACAAAACCCGCTGATAGTCACACAGCAGTTTTCAGGTGGTTAAGTTATTTTACTTGCATTGTCTCATTTGATCCTCACAGCAACCCTGCATGGTAGAAGTCAAGCCAAGGATATTATTATACCCATGATATGGGTGAGAAAATTGCAACTCAGAGAAATGAAGAAACTTATTTGAGGTCAAACAGCTCTCAGGTGACACAGAAGACGTTAGCTTCTGTCTATTGACTCCTGGTCAGGAGTTTCCTCCACTACACTCATGTCTTCTGCCAGGCAGTGCAGCTGCAGCCAGGGGCTGCCTCTTTGTCCTGACAGCTCAGCACTTGCATGGCTTTGATTTATGCTTTGCCACCTCTTCAGCCATCACTGCAAGAAGGGGCCAGTGCCTGAACTCTCCTTTCACTGCCTACCATCTATGTGATCAGTCCTCAGCTGGATGGTGCTACTTCTGAATGAGTCAAGGGAAACCCCAGAGGGTGCCCACCTAGAGTGAGAGCGCCCCTCTCAAAAGCCAGCCCAAGCTGGGAGTCTGTGTGTGTCAACAAGAAGCCCAGCCAGAGCCAGGCACGCCCACCCATCTGCCGGGACTTGTCTCTATTAGTCACCACATTCTCTTCCCTCAGGACTGTTCTTCAGAGCTTCACACAAACACAGATTGCTGGGCCACGCATCTCTGTAGCCAACCACTGGGCCAGGAGCCTCCCCCAAGTGTCATTGGTGGGAAGAAGCTCTGTGCGTGGTCAATTTATGTCCCACCTTCCAAGACCCACACCCACTCCTCTACCTAAGTGCCCCCAAAGCCTTGAGGCCTGGAAGGGTGGACAGCTCAGCCCCTTCCCCCAACCCTTTTGAGGCTACTTCCTGGGGGGATAGCAAGCCTAGGCGTTTCTGGGCTTGCCAACCTGCTGCTTCTGCCAGGAAGGCAACTCCAGCCTGGGATCTACTCCTTCAGGACAGGGTGTTCTGGAAAGAGGTTTAGAGTGCCTACAAGTCTCTTTGGCACACTCTATATTGATTCCCCTCACTATACACATGCCTCAGCCTCCCTTCCCTGGAACTCTTCATGGGGAAAGCGTGGCTCATCCTGCAGCCACACTGCCCCAGGCCCATCCCATTTGCAGGCTGTTGATGGGAGGTCTGTCAGGAGAAGGAAGCCAGGGCGTGGAAGCAAGGAGGCCTGGACCAGGGTTTCAGATCCACCATATCCACGTGTACACTCCAGTCTGCTTGTAAGACTTCTCTGCCCCTCAGTTCTTTATCTAGACAAAAAGAATGGAAAGGCTTACTCATAATGCTCATTCATTCATTCATTGAGCACCTGCTGTATGCCAGGCACTGGGCCAGGAGCTGGGGATATACTCCTGAGCAACCCATTAGGTTCCCTGCTCTCAGAGAGCTGACTGTCTACTTCTCAAAGGAAATAGCTCGTTTACATGTGTCTGGAACACACACACACAGTCAGTGCTCCATAAATGTTTGTTGATTCTGCATAATCAGTGCCTGCCCTTTTGCCCAGAGCTACTGTGAGGAATAAATGAAGTGGTGCAGGATAAGCACATTGTAAACTATAAAGGGATTATACAAATGCCAAGGGTGATTGAACTGTGGCCATGACAGAACTAGTGCTCTGCCAGGCTCCCAAGTGGAAGGAAGAGATGTGTCCCCTGGGCCCACAGACCCAACTCTGTGTCTCTTGAAGGCAGAAGCCTCTCAATGAGGACAAGTTGGGCAAATGCCTACATAGGAGAATGTGACAAGTTGTCTGTGGTTTGCTGTGGCTTCCCTGCTGGCCAAGGCATTAGCTAGACTTGGGTTGGAAGTTTGGGCGTTTCAGAAAGAAAATATGCTAAACAGGCACAATGGGGATAGTACATTGAAGCAATAACAAGCTTGCCAATTTTAGAAATCAGAATTCTTTATAATTCTTATATAGACAAGTAAATATTTTCTCCAAGTCTCAGTCTCCCTCTTGCCTAAACTTTTGAATCTCCGGGTACAGAAACATAATTCAAGATTCATAGTCAGTTCTCCTTCTACTGCCCAGAGTCCAAGAGTTTTATCATTTTCTAAGAGTTCTTCAACATTTCTAAACTTAGCCTTTATTAAAGCTCTGAAATTCTACTTAACTCTACTCCAAGTCTCACCATCTAGGGGACTTCCATTTCTTCATGCTGAATTCTTGCCATTTTGGTGAGTCATCTGTTTGAGTACTTTCCCATCTTCTCTACCTCAGGGAAATATTAATGATGAACCTTGGGTTGATTGCTCAATTGATCAGTTGATTGATTTGGAGCTTCAGTTGCCTTCTTGTTCCATGGAGCAATTCATTTCCAATGATGAGATCATCACTGAAAATATGAATCACTATAAAGGCCACAAAATGAATGAGAACTCTAGGGCTGCACTCAAGAAAGTACTTTGCCAAACACACACACACACACACATACACACACACACACACACACACATAATTAAGCCTACATCATTGTTTGCTTCCTAGTAAAGCCATTTGTGGGCAGCAGCTAAGACCTAGGTTTGTAATTCAAAGCCCAGTACAACACAGCCAGCTCTCTCATCATCTGTGAGCTCTGGCCAGGCGAGAGGTGAGGAAGTTCGCTCTCCAGACTGGGGGGACTTGAGAGTGGGACTCACAGCTCCCCTAAATGTGCATTCCGCTTAGCATCTGGACTGCACATGACAGAGGCTGCATGAGTGTCAGTTAAATTAAGCTAAATTAGTTGAGATTGAATGAGCACCATCTGAAAAGCAGCTGCAGGCCTTGCCTTGTGGTACCAGGCATAACCTCTAGCAGCAACATCCATTCATTTAATAAATCATCATGAGGCTGATGGTATGCCTGCCACCATGCCAGGACTGGGCATACAAGGGGTTTCCTGTTCTCCCAGAATTTAACATTCTAATGGCATTATATCCCAAGAACTTCCACCTGCTCTTTCCCTATCATCAGTCATTCTCCTTCAAAAGAATGAAAAAGTAGAGTTTCCCCACCCGCAAGTCACCCTGCAAATGTCACTAGTTGCCCCTTACCTCCACCAGATCTGCACTGCGCCCATACCCTACTCAGACAACCGGGCCAAAGTTGACAAGACTGGTTATATTTCAGAATTACATGAGAGCTTTTAAAGCATGCACAAAATTGGGAACCACCTTAGGAAATTTTGATTTAATAGTCAGGACTGGGACCAGACATCTGCCCTAGAGTTTTTGTTTTCAACTCTCACCACACAGCAGAATTAGCTGTGTGTTCATGTCTGTATGTATCTGTACATAGGGAAAGATGGTGGATTTAAACTACCATTTAAAAGAGGAAGAATCTCCACCTCTTCTCTAGCACTATTGAGATACAAACATTCCACAAATGGAAGACATTTGGGTGGGATGGAAAGAACACTGGGCTGAAATCCTGGAAATCAGGGGGTCAGGTTCCCAAGAACAGCTCCTCATTCACTAGTATGTGATGTTGAATACATCACTCCACCTCTTGGTCCTTGGTTTCTTTAGGTGTAAGTCCAGGGGTTATAGAAGAAGATGTAAAATCCATTCCAACTCTGAAAGTCCATGATTCTTTGATATAACAGTGACTCTCAGGTCCCTCAAAAAGAAAGGAAAGAGAATTGCTAAAAGCCCATGATCTGAATGAAAACCACAAAGGGAAAATTCAAACAAAATTCTCCAAGGAGAGTAGAAGCTTAGAGGTCTCCTAACCCAGGGAGACAAGAAAAGGCTCTCCCTCCTGGGACTCTTTATGCCCAACCAACAGTTCTGTAAGGTTCTGACTCCTTGGAGTGTCTTACTTTCCTCCTGAAATGTTACTGAAGCATGGCTTTATTGTTGTTTCCTCAGGATCCCTGTTGCATGCCAAAGTACAAGAAAAGTTTCCAATGCTATAGAAAACCCCCATTTGTCCATAACTTCCTCAGATTGTGATAGTAAAATGGGGCCAAATTTGAGAGGTTTTGATCCAAGAGAGCGGTTCAGAATATATTTGGGTGGGGAACAACAGAAGGATTCTGAATAGTATATGCATCAGAACTCCTGGAAATCAGGGGGAATGGCTCTGCTGACCTGCATCCCCATTGCTTTGAACATCAAATAATCATCTGTTCAAGAATGAGCCTCCAGAATTAGAATTGAAAACTTCTAGAATAGAAACAATTTTTCTGCTCTTGCTTTTCAGCTGACAGTTACTACCCAAGGTCAGTGGGAGCTGACAAGCTCCCCCAGGCTGATAAGGAGATGAATGATTACTTTCTGAGGAAGTTATGGACAAATGGGGGTTTTCTATAGCATTGGAAACCAACTCTGCCAATCTGTTGCTCAACCTCCAGAGCCGTAATTGTGTGCAGATGGCTTTGCTCACTGACAGCCTGGATGGAAGTAGAGCATGCCCAGTGCTCTCATCCATCATCAATTTGCTTTCCTGGTGGAAATAGGAGTTTGACAGAGAAGGCTCAAAGCAGGATGAAGCCCAAGGGTCACTCAGTTCTCAGAGGCCTTGGCCTGGCCAGAGGGGAGGTAACTTCCCAAAGATTCAAACTGGGCATGACAGGACCTTGAAAGTAAAGCTGACTGGTGAGGAAGCCACACTCCTCAAAATAGCAGAGGTCTTTGGAGCTTTGGACATATGACATCACCTCAAATGCATGTTTTCTCAGTGAATGTGACTTAAATGGCAACTTATGGATGTGCTTTTGAACACTGACACCCTAGCAAGGGGTGGCAGCGTAGCAACATTCCTGATTAGCTAAGTTTTTCTCCTGGGATTCACTGAAGTTTCTCCTGCCCTGGTTCTTCACCCACCCACCCCACCCACCCACCCCCACCCCCCCCAGTAAGCAGGAAAGGACTTTTCAGAGCTCAGGAAATGATACTATTTATCAGCCATTCAGAAGCAGCCAGCCATCAACAAGAGGCAATGGGGTGGTATTTGGCCTCTCACATCCATTGTGCACTGGTCATTGTTGGAGACTGACTGTGCTTCATGCAAAGGCAATCACCCACTCTCTCTGGTTCAAAGGGAACTTGGCTGGGTGAAAGAAAAATGGGGATAGGCCCAAGCCAGAAAATTATAACTCTTCATTACGGCCTACAAAGTCCTTCCTAAATTAGGAGGAGCCTGGGTGGAGAAGGTGGAGGTGGGGCCCACCTTACAGACCTTTCTGAGTTCTGATGCATATACTATTCAGAATCCTTCTGGTGCTCCCCACCCAAATATATTCTGAACCGCTCTCTTGGATCAAAACCTCTCAAATTTGGCCCAATTTTACTATCACAATACGTCTCTCACCACTGGACATGAGCATGGTCTCAGCTGGCATGCTTCCTCATTCCCTGCTCATTGTCCAATCCAGGCCAACACTCATATGCGTCCCACCTTTCTGGTCCTCACCCCTGTTTATTACATGTGCGAACTCTGCTCCCTCGTCCCCCTCCCCCACATCCAAGTCAACGTATTCTCCAAGGAACATATAAAGATCCATCTCTTCCAAAAAGTGTTCCCTCACCACTCCAGCTGACACTGATCTCCCTTTGCTCTGAAATACTCTAGCCCTTGATGTATGGTATCCTTATTCAGGAAACTCAAACTCCGGATTAGCAGATTTATAACTTCTACAAGACTATAAACTTCAAAGGGGAGAAAACCATATCCTTCAAATTTTTCAAGATATACTTCTTGTGAATGAATACACTCCAGACTCAACAATCCCAGGGTACCACGCACCACTGAGAAACTTTCCAGTCTGAAATTGCAGTCAGGTACGACGCAGTTGGAAGCTGGTGTGGTGTGGAGACTCCTACTTGAGAGCCTTTGCCCTGATCTTTGCAGATATTGCCTTCAGCCTCGTCCTGGGATTCTTTATCACAACTCCCCAACTTGCTTCTGGATCTATATCTAATCTGTGTAACTGTACAATTCTAGAGAGAACATTTTCTTAGACTGAAATGTGACTGTCACCCCCTAGAGTTGCTCAGTATATCACCTGCACAAACACATGTGAGGATTCTCCAACTTCTTATTGCCATCATACTCAAAAATTCATCTTTTTGTAGCTTTGGCCACCAAGATAAAAAAAAAATCACACAGAGGGTAAGCTGAGCTAAGAGTTTGATTGAAATTCAGCCTGTGGCCTGGGAAAGAGCCAGTTTATATCCTTGGTATTCGATACTTCATGTGCCAGGAGTCAGTGGAACCACCACCTGGCATCTGGTCATGTCCCTCACTCTCTCTTCTAAATTAAGAAACTCTACACAAGGCTTTGAGCCAAGCCAAGGGCCCAGGAGTCATCTAGGGATGAACAAGATTGACTCTGCCTGGGGTTCTGACAATTATCACACCCATTTGAAACTTTTTCCCAAAACTCTTAGGAATTCCTAAATTCCAAGTGAGTTCCCGACTTCACAGTCCTTCTTCATTTTCTCTGCCCAAAGATTGTCCTGACCTCATGGGCTTCCCACACACTTGTGGGGAGCCCATCACTCAGAGACTGAGCCTTTAGTCATTCTATTAAGAGTTTCCAGACGGTGCGTAAGCATGGGCAATTTTGCAGCAAGCAGGAAATTATCAGTAGAAGTAGAAGTGACAGGGTGTTTAGCAAACATTAAACCAAGGAAGCTTAAAAGATCTTTGAGCATCGTTAAATAAACATTTAGGATGACTGAGAGGGCAGAATATGAAATGGAAAGAAAAGTATAAACACTTTTCTGTGGGTGGGAGAAGCTTTCTCTCTCTCCATCCTCTTCTGGTTATAAAGCTGTGAGGGTGCTAGGAGTGACCTGAATGAAGCTAATTCATAAATTTTAAATAAAATTACCCTTTAATTGGCTGGGGAGTGCCAACCAGGAAACATTCAGAGGGAAAGAACTGATACTCTTTTTTTGTCTCAGTAGTCAGGTTTGGCTCTGATATTCATGCCCTGAGATGCCAGGCAGCAGCCCAGATCTAAGATGAGTCCAGGAGCTTACCTGGTTCAGGCTTCACCTTCTGAGACACCTCAACTGGAATAAGCAACAGGAAAAACATGTTTAGGCCCCAGCAGCCCCTTCTGAGTGCCAAAGCACCTTATCTAAGCCACAATACAATCCGCGATGAGATAGGTAGTATTACCAGAAGGAGAAACCATGGTTTAAAGAGATTAAGGTCATTTAGCAACTGGCAGAGCCAGAGTTTGGCTTTAATCTGTGTGACTCCAGAGCTCACCTTCAACACCACACCCTGCCTTCCCACGAAGTACGAAGAGAAGCTCAAACTTCTCCCTGGTAAGTAATCTCAAGGGACAGTAATAACTAGGAGAGAAAGGGGACTTGGGGAAGACAAACCCAAAGGGACAAGAACAACCACTAGTGCCACAGGGACATTTCGCATGTTGAAAATCACAGACCTCTGCAGATTCAGAAAACAGCATCTGCCAGCCCCTCTTTGTCTCTTAACTGCTAATTTGCATGAAGTTAATGTCTCACATGGCTTTAATCAATACAGGAAAAGGGCACTGGGGATCAAGCCTGAGTCAGAGGAAGGGCAGCCAGCCCTGCCAGCTGCAGGGGTTGGGTTCTGGCAATGTCACCATTAATAAGAATTTAGAGGCCCTCCTCATTTGCTGCCATGGAGGCTCAGGTTGGCTAATAATCTCTTCAGTGCTTCATTCTTCTGATTTTCTATAGGCAAAGTTCACACAGACATAAGGTAAGCAGGTAGATCTGCTTAGGACAACCTCACTACCCACACACCCACCCAAACACATACACACACAGCTTCTCTCTCAAAACAGCAAGGATGCTCAAACATCAGTGACAACCACAGGCCCACCTCTCCACGGGGCTCCTTCAGCTGCACCTTCTGGTTCTGGCAATAAGCGCACTTAAGAACTTCACAAGGCAAAGCAAAGCAAGGCAAGGAAAGACAAGGTAAATTAAGAATAATTAAATAAGTGCAGGAGAAACAACAGAGCTGGGTCCACAAGCCTGTTGCATCTAGCAGCATCTTTCTCTGAGCCTCAAGGATAAGATCTGCCATTGTCCATGTTTGTAGGCTCATTCCCTATCCCTGGTTCCTTAGCAACCTTCAATCTGCAAATTCACCCCAAGGCTCCCCATTAAGCAACTAGAAAGAAGGAGCAGCTTGTGCCCAAATTACACCTCCACCTGACTTTCAAAGTCTGCCTACATTCCAGCCCTTTGCTACTGCTCAATCTTATCTCCCCCAACCCAGGTTTCTTTAGCATCCCCAGGGTCTGTGTTACCTCAAGGGGACAGATATTGCTCTCATCCCCCAAGTTTCTTTGCCCTCTTCCCCCTTTACAACAGACTTATTTGCCCATTCCAATTCACAGGGACTCCTCCTTCCCCTAAACTCCTCTAGCATTTTTTTCATAGAGTTTGTTTGCCAGTAACTTAGTCCTCACTCCTCACTTAAACCTAAAATCCTTGGGATCAGAGACTACAGCTCCTCCTTTTTTTTTTTTGCCACCTGGCATGTAATGAGAGTTTGACCAGGCCAGTAAAGGAACATCTGTCCTTTCTGTGATAAAGTCAGGCCAGCAGCAATCACCAAACTTGGACTGGCAGCCCAAGTTGGCTCTTGTTGGACAGGTCCTTCCAGGAGAGAAGTGAACATACTCCAGAGACCCCAGGAGCTTTAACAAAACCTTGGCATCTGCCCAGATCTGCCACAGCTTCAACTTTTACCTTAGAAAACAAACTTTCACCTAATTTCTGTTGTGTTGAACTAAATCCTGGTTTCACAAAGAAAAGGGAAAGAAAGAATTAAAAAATAGCCTTCACTATTACATATTGAATCAGTTATGAACTTCCATAAGCAAGGTTCAATCTTCTCCAAATTAAAGTTATTTTTATAGTATAGTACAATGACTCAAAAGAACATTTACCATTTGTGTGATTACAACTGCTGGCAAGGCCTATTTGAAGCCTCAACATGTGTATTTGCTTACATGGGCTGGGATTTTTAACTCTCCTTTTGTTTTAATATAATTATACATTTTATGTATGAGACCCCCTCCATGTGGATATTTTTCAAAGTAGTGTAGAAGTTCCCATGTTGGGAACTGAGTGAGTTCTGAAAAGCATCAGAAAGAGGAAAGAGTGGGAGAACAACAGACTGGGTTAACCATGAGTTCTGATGTATGCAAACACGAGGCAGCTGGGTACCCACCCCCCATCTCCCCAGTTGTTATGATCTACTAGAGTGAGTACAAACTTTACAATTAGATGTGTATTTAAAGTTATTCTATCAGGACCTCTACTTTCATGTCTGTAAAAAAAGGATAATAATTTGTATCTCCCCAGATTTTTAGGTGGGCGAAACAAAATCAGTGAGCCCATAGTGGTTGGTCCATATGCGCAGAATAATCATGAACCTGTTGAGGCACAGTAAACTTGGCCTACACATGCATGGGTTCTACAGAGCCCAGGAGGGTGGGCCTGGTTCCATAGTAGAGTGCTGCCTCGTGGTCCCTTGGGTTTAGGGCAGTCATCCACCAGCAGCTAGAATTATAGGCAACAGAACAAAGCTCCCAGGAGCAGAGACTGACTGGTGTTTGGGTCCTCAGAAGTTGAGTTAGACCACAAATTGGAGAATTAAAGCAACAATCCAGTCATACAGACTAGCCATGCACAGCAGGACGCAAGAGAAAAAACACAATGAGCACAGACGTATCCCAGGCTAAGGAGATAAAGACCACCTGCTGGAAGGGATGTGCCATCAGATATGTCTGCTTGGGTCAGGACTGGCCCTGGAGTGAAGTGGGTCTGTTGCTTGGTGTGCTGGTTTGAAGCTATTGTGTACCCCAGAAAAGACATGTTCTTTAATCCTGATTCAATATTGTAGAGTAGGAACACTTTGGTTAAGTTGTTCCCATGGAGATATGACCCACCCAATTGTGGGTGGGGCCTTTTGATTAGGTGGTTTCCATGTCAATGTAGCTCTACCCCTTCAAGAAGGGTCACTTACTGGAGTCCTTTAAGAGGGAACCATTTTGGAAAAAGCTCAGAGCTGACACAGAGATCTTTGGAGATGCAGAAGGAAAATGCCCCCAGGGGAGCTTCATGAAAAAAGAAGCCAGGAAAGAAAGCTAGCAGACATCCCATGTGCCTTCCCAGCTGAGAGAGAAATCCTGAATGCATTGGCCCTTTCTTTGGAGTTAAGGAATCTTTTTCTGGATGCCTTAGTTTGGACATTTTCATGGCCTTAGAACTATAAACTTGCAACTTAATAAATTCCCTTTTTAAAAACCAATATAAATAAATAGAGAGATAAATAAATAAATAAATTCAAAATGGGTCAGAGACCAAACTATAAGAGCTAAAACTATAAAACTCTTAGAAGATAACATAGGGGCAAATCTCCATGATCTGGAACTTGGAAATGGATTCTTAGATATGACAGCCAAAGCATGAGCAACAAAATTAGCTGTAGAAAACTCGATGTCATTAAAATTAAAAACTTCCGTGCATCAAAAAAAACTATCTAGAAAGTGAAAAGACAACAATGAGAGAAAATAGTTTCAAACCGCATATCAGATAAAGTTTAATAGAACTTTTACAAGGCCACAACAAAAAGTCAAGACAACCCAATTAAAAAATTGGCAAGGCAGTGCAACAGTGGCTCAGTGGTAGAATTCTCGCCTGCCATTCCAGGAGACCCGGGTTCAATTCCTTGTACCTGCCCATGCCCCCCACCAAAAAAATGGGCAAAGGACTTAAATAGACATTTCTCCAAAGAATATATATAATTAGCCAATAAACACACAAAAAGATGCTCAGTATCACTAGCCATTACGGAAATGCAAATCAAAACCATAATGAGATACCATTTCATACCCCTAAGAATGGCTATTATTTAAAAGAAGAAAAAGAAAGAAAGAAATGAAAAATTTTGGAGAGGATGTGGTGAAACTAGAACCTTACACATTATTGGTGGGAATGTAAAATGGTGCAGTCACTGTGGAAAGCACTGTGGAAAAAATTACCATAGGACTCAGCAATTCCACCTCTAGGAATGTACCCAAAGAAAATGAGAAAAGGGTCTCAAAGAGATGCTTGTATACTCATCTTCATAGCAACCTTATCCACAATAGTCAAGAGGCGAAACAACCCAAGTATCCGTTGATAGATGAATAGATAATCAAAATATGGTGTATTGATTTGCAGAGCTTCCGGGTCAAGATGGCGGCTTAACAACATGCGCGTTTTAGTTCGTCCTCCAGAACAACTGCTAAATAACCAGAAACAGTACAGAACAGCTCCTGGGGCCACATGAGTGACCAGACACACAGCGTACCCCAGTCTGGACCAGCTGGATCGGCTGCGAGCACCCCCCAAAACCATGAGTTCCCAAAGCTGCAGCGGCCAGCACCCCTCCCCCAAAGGCCGCTTCCCAGAGGGGAAAGGAAAGGACTTTACCAGCAGCAGGGACTGGGCACAATCAAACGCCAATTGTGGAACTAATTAACAAATTCTGACTACTAAAAATAGGCCCCCAGATTAGGTGAACCCGATCAAAGTAGAGGTTGCTCATTTTTGCCCCGGCACCAAGGGGGAGGACTGACAGAAAAAGGGGGAAAAAAAAGAAGGAAACAGGTTTTTGTGGCTGTGTATCTACAAAGGCTTGACTGCCTCTGGATACAGCAGAGGACTTTTCAGGCTGCAACTGCCCCAGGCATAGGCAGAAGTGAGCTCTTTTGGGGGCTTATCTGGAGCCTGTGCCTTCCCCAGGGCAGGGGTGAAGGCCCACCCAGGTGGAATCCCTCCATCAAGGAATTCAGACACCAGTGCTTGGTAATTTGAAGCCATTAAAACCAGTCTACAACCTCTCCTCTGTCTCCAACAAACCCCCAGCCAAAGTTAAAGGTACCGCATCATCTTATGCTGGTGGGACCTGCAGTCAGACAAGCACCACATACTGGGCAGGATAAGAAAAACAGAGTCCAGAGACTTCACAGGAAAGTCTTTCAACCTGCTGGGTCTCACCCTCAGGAAAAACCGACTCAGGTGACTCTTTCCTCCTGATAGGAGGCCATTTTGGTCTGGGAAAATCTGGCTGGGGTCTATAATACCTAAGTAGACCCTTCTAAGTGTGTGTGTGTGTGTGTGTGGAGGCACCATAAAAGCAGGGCAAGGAACAAGAAAACAAAAACTGAAAAATTCTCCTCTATTAAACAAAACTTAAGCTAAAGGTTCAGATAAAGCTGAACAGAATGTCAAAGAACAGATAGACAACAAATTCATCCAGCAAGAAAACCCTAGATAAAAGAACTGAAAGCAATCTCCAGAATAAACTAATTAAGGTAATTAAATGCTTAGACGCCAGCAAAAAATAACAAATCACACTAAGGAAATTGAAGATATGGCCCAGTCAAAGGAACAAACCAACAATTCAAATGACATACAGGAGCTGAAACAACTAATTCAGAATATACGAACAGACATGGAAAACCTCATCAAAAACCAAATCAATGAATTGAGGAAGGATATAAAAAAGGCAAGGAAGGAACAAAAAGAAGAAACTGAAAGTCTGAAAAAACAAATCACAGAACTTATGGGAATGAAAGACACAGTAGAAGAGATGAAAAAAACAATGGAAACCTACAATGGTAGATTTCGAGAGGCAGAACATAGGATTAATGAACCGGAGGACAGAACATCTGAAATCCAACAAGAAACAGAAACTATAGGAAAAAAAATGGAAAAATATGAGCAGGGACTCAGGGAATTGAAAGACAATATGAAGCGCATGAATATACATGTTGTGGGTGTCCCAGAAAGAGAAGAGAATGGAAAAGGAGGAGAAAAACTAATGGAGGAAATTATCACTGAAAATTTCCCAACTCTTATGAAAGACTTAAAATTACAGATCCAAGAAGTGCAGCATACCCCAAAGAGAACAGATCCAAATAGACATACTCCAAGACATTTAATAATCAGAATGTCCAAGGTCAAAGAGAAAGAGAGGATCTTGAAAGCAGCAAGAGAAAAGCAATCCATCACATACAAGGGAAGCCCAATAAGACTATGCGCAGATCTCTCAGCAGAAACCATGGAGGCGAGAAGACAATGGGATAATATGTTTAAATTATTAAAAGAGAAAAACTTACAACCAAGAATTCTATATCCAGCAAAATTGTCCTTCAAAAATGAGGGAGAAATGAAAACATTTTCAGACAAAAAATCACTGAGAGAATTTGTGACCAAGAGACCAGCTCTGCAAGAAATACTAAGGGGAACACTAGAGACAGATACGAAGACGGAAGAGAGAGGTGTGGAGAAGAGTGTAGAAAGGAAGACTATGAGTAAAGGTAAAAGGAAGGAAAATTAGATATGACATATAAAATCCAGAAGGCAAAATAGTAGAAGAAAGTACTACCCATACAGTAATAACACTGAATGTTAATGGATTAAACTCTCCAATCAAAAGACATAGTCTGGCAGAATGGTTTAAAAAACAGGACCCATGTATATGCTGTCTCTACTCAAAGGTCACGAGGCCAAGGACACAAATGGACATTTATATGTTTATAGCAGCATTATTAACAATTACCAAGTGATGGAAACAGTCAAAATGTCCATCAACAGACAGTTGACTAAACAAACTGTGACATTTACATAAGATGGAATATTATGCAGCTGTAAGACAGAATAAAGTTATGAAGTATGTAACAACATGAATGGACCTTAAGGACATTATGCTGACTGTGATTAGCCAGAAACAAAAGGACAAATACTGTATGGTCTCACTGACATGAACTGATGTTAGTGAATAAACTTAGAATATTTCCTTGGTAACAGAGACCATCAGGAGATAGAAATAGGGTGAGATATTGGGTGATTGGAGCTGAAGGAATACAGATTGTGCAACAGGACTGAATATAAAATCTCAGGTATGGACAGCACAATACTACCTAACAGTAATGTAATTATGTTAAAACACTGAATGAACCTGCATGTGAGAATGATAGAGGGAGGAGGACTGGGGACATAAATGAAATCAGAAAGAAAGATAGATGGTAAAGATCGAGATGGTATAATCTAGGAATGCCTAGAGTGTATAATAATAGTGAAATGTACAATGTACAAATTTAAGAAATGTTTTTGCCTGAGGAAGAACAAAGGAATGTCATTATTGCAGGGTGTTGAAAATAGATGATAATTAATACTTTAAAATGTCACCTTATGTGTGAGACTAAAGCAAAAAAATGTTTATTTGTTACAAAATTTAGATTTTGACTAGAGCATTTCCTAATATAACTCATGTAGATAGTTTGATTGAATGTCATAAGTACTTGGAATCTCAGGTAGCACATGAGATTTTGTTGGTTTGTCCAGAGTGATGCCCCGATGAATCCCAGAGTGATTTGATCAGTGACTGGAAAAGTATTTGCAAGCCCCCTTTGGGGAATGGTGAGAGTGGGGAGAAATTCAACTTCCCCAAGTTGAATTCTTGATATTTTCACAAGCAGTGTGGACAACCAAAGCTATAGGCTGAGCCCCCAGGCTTGGGGTTTGTTCATATGAAACTTAACCCCACAAAGGATAGGTCAAGTCTACTTAAAATTTAGGCCTAAGAGTCACCCCCAAGAGAGCCTCTTTTGTTGCTCAGATGTGGCCTCTCTCTCCAGCCAACACAAAGAGCAGTCTCACCACCCTTCCCCTCTCTGCGTGGGACATGACTCCCAGGGGTGTGGACCTTCCTGGCAACGTGGGACAGAGATCCTGGAATGAGCTGAGACTCAGCATCAAGGGACTGAGAAAAACCCTAGAATGAGCTGAGAATTAACATCAAGGGATTGAGAGAACCTTCTCAACCAAAAGGGGAAGAGTGAAATGAGACTAAGTGTCAATGGCTGAGAGATTCCAAACAGAGTTGAGAGGTTATCCTAGAGGTTATTCTTATGCATTAAGTAGATATCACCTTGTTGTTCAAGATGTAGTGGAGAGGCTGGAGGGAACTGCCTGAAAATGTAGAGCTGTGTTCCAGTAGCCATGTTTCTTGATGATGATTGAACAATGATATAGCTTTCACAATGAGACTCTGAGAATGTGACAACCTTGTGTCTGATGCTCCTTTTAGCTACTATATCAGCAGAAGAGTAGAAAATATGGAATAAAAATAAATAATAGGGGGAACAAATGTTAAAATAAATTTAGTTTGAAATGCTAGTGGTAAATGAAAGCGAGGGGTAAAGGGTATGGTATGTATAATCTTTTTTTCTCTGTTATCATTTTATTTCTTTTTCTGTTGTCTTTTTATTTCTTTTTCTAAATTGATGCAAATGTTCTAAGAAATGATGAATATGCAACTATGTGATGATATTAAGAATTACCGATTGTATATGTAGAATGGAATGATCTCTTAATGTTTTGTTTGTTAATTTTTTTAATTAATAAAAAAAGTTAAAAAAAATATGGTGCATCTGAACAATAAAATACTGTCCAGGCATAAAAAGCAATGAAGTTCTGATACATGCTACAACATGGATAAATCTTCAGAACATTGCATTGAGTGAAAGAAGCCAAATTTAAAAGGACGACTGGTACATAATTCCACTTTTATGAAATATCTAGAAGATTCAAATTAATTTGAGACAGAAAGCAGAGTAGATGTTACCCATGGCTGAGGGAAGGGGGAAGAAGGAGTTAATGTCTAATGGGTAAAGAGTTTCTGCTTGGGGTGATGAAAAAGTTTTGGTAATGAATGGTGGTGATGGTAGCGCAACATTATATAAGTAATTAACGCCACTGAATTTTACACTAAAAAAAGGTTAAAATGGCAAATTTTATGTTGTATATATTTTACCACAATAAAAAGTAAAGTCAAAAAAAAAAAAAGAATAGCTTATTTAACTCCTATCCATTGTTCATAGATCTGATTCAGAACCCACATCACCTAGAAACCTTTCCTGAGTGCTCTAACTCTCCTCAGTCACTTTATATTTTAATCACACCAATTACCCATTAATGGTCGCTATGGACTCCCTCTACAAATGGACCATGAGTTTCCTGAGGGTATAGACCATGCCTATTGTCCGTCTTTCCATGGGCTCAAGTGTGGTGCTAGTTTCTTACTTTTCACCTACCCTCCCTTCCAGAACTTTGTGGATTTCGATAAAAGACAAAAACTGCATCCAGTGGGGGAAAAAAAAAAGTGGTCTAAAATGCCTTTATTAATCCTTGAGAGAGTTGCTGTTTTTCAGAAATCAAGTGTTCTACTATCCAGCAGATTCCAATAACTACATGCATCACACTATTCTGTGCAGGGCAGGGAGCCTGCTATCAGATTGGGGTAAAGTCCTTCATCAGCCTCAGCACAAACACCCACTGGGCACTTGCTGTGTTAACCACAGGAAACGCCAGGAGGAGAGGTCCCTGCCTTTAGGCACTAGAAGAGTATTTGTTTCGTTATAACACTGTCCAACTAAGCACATTTACAAGCTGATGGCCTTTTCGGTTGGGGTTGGCCATGAGATAGAAGTGAGTTCATCTGCTGGAAACTGAATTAACCAATGAAAAACAACTTCTCTGAACTCAAGTGAGGATGTGGACAATGTGTGTAAATACTGCCTTCCTCTCCACTATCTGGAATTGGAAGGCCATTTTATTTTAGTGCTTGATTTGGAAGATTGGCTTACTTGTTCAGCGTGTTTGTGATGTGAAGGAAAGGAGCAGATACAGGGTAGTGGCAGAAGAGGAAGTCGCCCCAAAGCCTTCGCAGCTTCACCCCTCCTCTTCTGCTCCACTGCAATGCTAGCACAGCATCTGCATTTTCATTATGGAAAATGGCTGTTTCGTGGAGAAGAACCAAATTGTTCCTTGATGAGAATTTATCATAACAAGATCAACAATGCAGTATTCCTCTGAGTCATCTTATTGAATGTGGAAATAATTTTGTTGTACAGTCCAAAAGGAGATTACCCATAAGTTAAGCACCTGAGTACACCACCTTCTGAATTAACGTCAGCATTTAATTTTCCTCTAATTTTTTCAAGACCTTCACTAATACTTGCATATCATTATAACTACATAGGCCAATTGGTCAAGCAAAATATATTATTAGAATAGTCATCTCCTGGTATTATGCTGAGTGTCAAAAATAGAATAGTAGTTCTCAACTGGAGGAATGGGTATCAGAAACTCACGTGCCACCCTACACCTTCTCACCTTACATATGCCTCTGAAAATATGATAGGCCCCGCTTCTGCACATTTTCAAAAGATTTCATAAGGCCCGAACACATGCTGTAGGCCTCCTGGATTTGTGTCAAAGCATGATTGGTTTCCAAGCTGCTGAAGGGAAAAGTAATTAACATGATTGGTTCCTGGTTCTGCAAATGTCTGTTCAAGTTGCCAAGGAGATAATTAATAACAGCCTAACAGCTCTTAGTCCTGAATAAGAAGATTCTCTGAAGGTAAAAATGGCCCTGAACCCTCATGCTAGCTTGTCTCTTTTGGAGAAGGCCATAGACTGTCAAATTTCTGTTAGCTTCAGTTTCTGTGAGAACCTGAAAAAAGCACTTTTAAAGGTTTAAACTATCAGAGATTTTGGTATCAAGGACCTTGTTGGGGTGGGATGACATAAAGAAGAACAGGCCTGTGACCATTCCAGACCCTGAACCCAGAGCTCCATTTCATACTGGAATGAGGTCCCACTGCTTTATATCCCAGATGTCAGCATCAGCACAAGACAGTTAACATTTTTTTATTCTCAGAGATACAGCTGCAGATTACCTTGTAATTCTGTCTCTCAAGGTGTCAGCATTTAAAAGAATAGTAGAATGTTGGGAAGATCATTTTCCTAAACCTTGCAGCCGTGGTGCATTTGTGTGGTACAAACTTCACTAAACTGGAACCATATATCCCAAATGCCCTCCTTTGCATGGTTCTGGGTGAGCACTGGACACAAAAGACAGTTTGGAAACAATGGAAGGTAGAACTGAAGTAGGAGCCAGATTCCTTTTACATTCAGAAGGTCAATGCAGGCACCACGTGCTGCCACAGTTCATGCACATTTTTACTTATCAACTGGCTCACCTTCTTGGTATAGGGAAACTGCCAGGCCTCAGCGATTCCAGATATTGCAGAATCTCCCAATTCAGCATCCTTGACACTTCAGCAAAGCATTTTTTTTTTCAGCGAAGCATTTTTGAGCTCTGTAACAAAATGTGCCAGCTTCTCCTACAGGTCACCATATATCATCAAAGTTGAAGGCTTAGAGATGGTTTCAGTCCATCCATGTGGGTTGCTTCCTCCTCATCATAGCATCTCTGACTGCCCTGCTTCCTTCAGGATCAAGTACCAGACTCAGAAAAAACAGCCTCTCATAGAGCTCCCACAATTGAATAATTTCAAATTCCCATAATAAATTCCTTATTGTGTATAACTCCTAGTGGTTCTGCTTCTCTAATCAAACACTGTCTGATCAAACCCAGTACTGGAAGTGGTTCCAGGGAACAGGTCTTGAGAATAGGTTTGGGGCCTGTTTTTCTAGAATTGACTTTCAAATCTGATTAAATTTAAAGATATCAATGATCCTATTTCCAGTGGCAAAAGGGACACTGGTAGTCCATGTACCCAGAAGCAGAATAGTTGCCTAAGATATCACATGCAGACATTCGTAATCATGTATTTATACATGGGTGACCAGAGCCTTCTATTTATTATTATCTTCTGTTATTTGCTGCCATTGAACATTTTAGTGGAAATAAGTAAATGGGGCCGGTTGATTTCTTCTGAGTGCGCTGGAGAACTTGAGAGAAAAATGATGAGTTCAGGGCTTAAATTCCAAGATTCAGGTTCATATAAGGGACTGAATGGTTCTAAAATGAAGCATTATCTTCAAGAGCCAAAAGGTTGAGATTTTTGAAAACTGAACCCAAAGTCGAATCCTCCAGGAGGCTGAATTGCAAACATGAATTGAATTCTCAACCTCACAATGTCTCCAATGTTAAAGTTAGGAAATTGATTTTGAAGCAGTAGGCCTCTGAAAATTGGCACAGGGAAATACAGGCTGCTAAACCACACCTTTCCAGTCTCTCTGCCCTTGAATGAGGAGGTTAGGGCAAGGAGGCTACAAGGACCTCCCCTGAGGCAACTGTGTTGCAAGGGATTATACCTCCTTGGACCTACTTTCACCATTGCTCATTGCCATTAAACCTATAACCAGGCTCAAGTATAGGCCCCAAAGGATAAAGTACAAACTGTGACCTGTGAGAAAGTATGGCACACACCAAAATAACTGCATGATTTTGCCAATTTTATTGATATGGGCCTGGAGAATGTTTATGGAATGGATCCCGAGTGTGAGATCAGATTAGAAGAAATATAAATTAGTTTAAGCCAAATTTATTTTTATGGGTTCACTAAGCAGAGATACCAGATTCAGCATGCTAGCTCTAGGAACTGGTAGTGGCTCTAACAGTTTGTTTGGTTGATTGATGGAAATCTGGATCAAAAGGTGACCCACCTATATGTGGGACATGATATCCAGGGGTGAAAGTCTCCCTGGCAACAAGGGAGATGACTCCTAAGGATGAAACCAGCCCTGGCACCATGAGATCAACAATTCTATCCTGACCAAAAGGGGGAAAAGAAGTATAACTAATAAAGTATCAGTGGCTGAGAGAGTTCAAATAGAGTAGAGAAGCTGCTCTGGAGGTCACTCTTGTGCAAGCTTCAGTTAGACATTGCTACCTATCATAACTTGCCAACCTCCAACCAAAACCATTCCAGCCAATCTTAAAGAACACCTAGGGCAATATGTAAGATTCTACAAAGGTTCCATGCACTAGAGTAACTTTCCAGAAACCTACAACTTCCAGATGGGTCCCTGTGCCAGTTAAGTTCTGAAACCTAGAGGGACCAGCCTCTCCAGAACATCAGTTAGTTCCATCTTCTTACCCCATATTATTGATAGCCCCTTCCAACATGAAAAAGTTAGAATGGCCTTAGCCCAAATACCCTAACGAATGAGGTAGAAAGATCAAAGATCATGGTGGAGTTATACAGAGAAGGTACAGCTAAACATATGGATATGGTTGCTGAATCATTAAATTGATATTTCTTTTAGTCTCCAGTATCTTAGAGCAGCTAGAAGTAAAAACTTAAAATTGTTGAATTGTAACCCATACCAAACTCTGAAATCTGTCTACAACAAATTGTTGTGCTGTGCTTTGAAATTTATTGCTTTTTTGTATATATGTTAATTTTCACCAAAAAAAGTCGATTGTGATGATAAAAAAAAATTTATTCCTTCTAGCCTCCTATATTCTGGAGCAGCTAGAAGGAAAAATCTGAGAGGATGGTATGGTAGTCCATGACAAATTCTGGGATTTGCCCTGTAATTACTTGTTGAAGAGTGCTCTGAAAATTATTGCTTTATTCTTTCTTTGTTTTGTATACATATTATACAATTTTAAAAGTTAATGAAAAAAAGGTGACCCACGTAAATGTGGTTGAAATACCAAAACTTTCTTGGCAGATAGTAGAGAAACTATCAAAAATCTTAGGGATAATAGAATGAATAGACACCATAGACTGGGAGAAAATGTTTGCAAAACACATATCTGACAAAGAATTTGTAAGCAGAATATTAAAATAACTCTTTAAATTCAACAGTAAGAAAAAATCCAATTTGAAAATGGACAAAAGATATTAACAGACACTTCACCAAAGAGGATATATGGATGACAAATAAGCACATGAAAAACAAGTTAATCATTAGCCATTCAGAAAGTAAAAATGAAGCCAAAATGAGATGCCACCATGAAACCACTAGAGTGGCTAAAATAAAAAATACTAATACCAATTAATGGAGAGGATGCAGAGAAACAGAATCTCTCATACATTGGTGGAGGTAATGTAAAATGATACAACCACTCTAGAAAACAGGTTAGCAGTTCCTTTGCAGATCAAACAAACAATTTATGGCAAAGAAATCCCATTTGGGGGGTATTTGTCTTAGAGAAGTGAAAACTGTTCACACAAAAACCTGTACATAGACATTCATAGCAGCTTTCTTTGTAATAGCTAAAAATTGAATGTTTTATTTTCCTAAGGCTGAAAGAAGCTGCCACAAACTGGGTGGCTTAAAAGAACAGAAACTCGCTTTCTCACAGTTTGGGAGGCCAGGTGTCCAAATCCAGGTGTCAGGAGGATTCGTTCCTCCCGGAGCCTCTGAGGGAGATGGTGCTCACACCTCTCTTCTAGCCCCTGGCGGTGGTCAGCAGTCCTTGGCATTCCTTGGTTTGTGGGTGCATCGCTCCAATCTCTGCCTTCATCTGCAGTTCGCATTCCTCATGTCCTCACATTCTTCTCTGTGGCTTCAGGGGACTTTCTTACGCGTCATTGGATTTAGGGTCTATCCTAACCCAGTATGACCTCATCTTAACTAATGGCATCTGTTAAGGTTCCTATTTCCAAATAAGGTCACATGCTGAGGTTCTAGGTGGACAGGAATTGCTTTTTGGGGGGCGCAGTATTCAACCTTCTACACTGGAAATAACTCAGCGGGTTCCAACAGTGGTATAACCATGCAGTGCGTTATTACTCAGAATAAAAAGAAATACATTATTAATAGACTCAGTAACTTGGATGGATCTCAAGTGCATTATGCTGATTGGAAAAAATCCAATCTCAAAAGATTACAAACTATCTGATTCTACTTATATAACCTTTCCAAAATGATCAAATTATAGCGAGGGAGCACACATCAGTGGTTGCCAGGGGTTAGGGCTGGAGGAGGATGTAACAGAGGGGTAGCACATGGAAGTTTCCGTGGGGTGGTGGAGACATTTCTTTATTCTTTATCCTGATTGTTGTAGTGATTACATGAATATCTAAACGCAATAACATTTTACAGAAATATACACCCCCAAAAAGGTAAAATCTGAATAAAGTCTGTATTGCCTTGGTAGTATTGTACCAGTGCAAATTTCCTAGTTTTGATCATTATAATATGCTATCATTATAATTATAATATGCTGAGTGAACAGTAATGGAATTTGCTGTTACAACTTTGATGTGAATCTGAAATTATAAAAAGCTGAAAAAGAAAGGGATATTGGAAAACTAGAATGGATTTTTTTTACAAGACCTTCCTATCTACCCCCTAAGTATTTCACCTGAGAGATTCCAGAAGACACACCTGTCACTGAGCCTGTGGTAAATACATTTGTGTGAGGAGCTCTGGTATCCGTTAATTTTTTTAAGATGGTTACTCTCTGTACATTACAAATGGCAATGGGAAATGCTTCCATCACACAGGATTCCTTGACGTTTACCAGAGTGATAGTACATCAGGGAAAGGAATAATCAGAATTTGAAGTGATTGTTTAACAATGATTCTGAGCTGACATGAATTCCTGGACACCCAAAACATCACAATGGTACACTATTTAGAGTAGAATTTTATGGTGGACCAAAACATCAGTGGCATTGTGGCTTAGGTCCATCTTACAGTGGGCGCAGTGGATCCACAAAGCACAAACCCACTTTGCAGATACTCCCCTAGGCTAGGAATGCATAATTGGAATACATACACTCAGCAACGGGAAAAATTCCTATCTTCCTCCCTGACCCATGGAAGAATATTATGGTAGAGAAAGCCAATTTAAAACCACTAAACTGCCTTTATACAATAAAATATTAAACCAAAAGCAATTTTATACTTCTGGGGGGCTGAAGGGATTAATATCACAACTAGGACATTGAAAGGTCCCGGAGATGATTCTTTTCAACTCACCTATTTGACCTGTGCAGAAGATGGGTCTTAGAAAATTACAGTTAATTATCATAAACTTAACTATGTGGGGACTCCAATGGCAGCTGCTGCCCTTAATGTTCATTGATTGCTGGAAGAGATCAACACATCCTATAGTATTTGTGTGCAGCTTTTGACCTGCTGAATTTTTTTTTTTCCTATACCTGTTACTAGGGACTATCAGAAGCAGTTTATTTCTAGGGACCATCAGAATCAGTTTGCTTTCAGCTTCAATCCTATCTCAGGACAACTCTCCAGCCCTATCTCCATAAGGACCTCTAATAGTCTCTTCATTCCACAGTATAGCATACTGATCTATTACATTGATAATCAAATGTTAATTGAACCTGGTGAGCAAGAAGTAGCAATTACACTAGACACATTGGTAATACATATGAATGCCAAACAGTGGGAAGCAAATTCTCCACAAAAATTCAGGGGCTTTCTACCCTGGTGAAACTTCTTGGAGCCCAGTGATCTGCGGCATGTCAAAATGTCCCTTCCAAATTAAAAGACAAGTTGCTGTATCTGGCTCCTCTTACCAGTAAGAAGGAGACACCATGTCTGTAGGACTTCTTTGGATTTTGAAGTAATGTATATCTCATTTGGGTACTCTGATGTATTACTGAGAAACCAAAAAGTGGGGTCCAGAACAAGAGAAAAGTCTGCAGTAGGTCCAGACTCTCCTGAAAGCTGCTCTGCCATGGGGGTCACATAATTCAGGAAACCCGATAATACTTTAAGTGTCGGTGGCAAATGTAAATTGCTTTGCGGAAACTTTGGCAGGCCTCTAAAGAGGAATCATGGCACAGACCCTTAGGATTTGGGGGTGAAACAATGCCATCCTCTGAAGTTAACTATTATCTTTTCAAAGAACAGATCTGACTTACTAATTGGTCTTGAAAAAGACCAAATGCTACCAATTATCATGCGACCTAAGGTGCCCATCTTGAAAGGGCGCTGTTTGATCCAGGAAGCCCCATAAAGCTGGGCATGTGCAGCAGCGCTCCATCATCAAATGGAAGTGGTATGTATGATATCAGACTTGAGCACACCCTGAAGGCACAAGTAAGTTTGCATGCACAGTGGTGTAGATGCTCACAGCCTCTTCCTCTGCCATATGCCTCCTCCCTCTCGGTCTGCACCTAGGGCCTCATGGGGAGCTCCCTATGGCATGTTGTCTGAGAAAGAAAAATTGGGGGCATGGTTCACAAGTAGTTCTGTGTAATAGGCTGACTCTATCTGAAATAGATGGCCAAAGCACTGCAGCCCAACTCTGGATGGACTAAAGGACAGCAGCAATGGAAAATCCTCATGATGGGTAGTGTTTTGAAGAGAGCACCAGTTGTTCATTTTGCCTGAAAGACAGAGGTATGGACAGTAGCTAGTGATGTGGCAGGATTCTCAGGGATTTGTAAGTAACGTGATTGGGAAAACAGTGACAAAGTGGTCTGGGAAAGTGATATGTGGATAGAACTCTCAGAATGGGCACTAAGTGTGAAGGTATCAGTGTCCTCTGTGACTATTCTTTGAGGAGCACCTCAGTGGAGAAGGATCCTAATATTCAGGTGGTTAAATGGTCTATCCTATGGATATCAGACTGGAATATTTCCAGTTCACCCCTGACTTTGCTTAATGGGCTCATGAACAAAGTGACCTTGGCAACACATATGGAAGTTCTGTAAGGGCTTGGCATGGACTTCAACTCCTCAAGTCTGATCTGATTATGGCCACTGCTGGGTGTCTAATTTGCCAACAGAAGGGCCCAACACTGAGCCCCTAATATGACACTGCTCCCTGGGTGGATCAGCCAGATACCACTTTGGTCATAGAAAGGGCAGCACTTTCTTCTCACTGGAATAAACACTCACTCTACACAAAGATTTGCCTGCCCTGTCCACATTCTTCTATCAACACCATCATCAACAGACTGTGGCTTATTCACTGTTTGAGAATGCCACAAAATATTGTTTTGTACTAAGAAACTCATTTTATAATAAATGAGTATGGCAAGTTTTTACCTCTATGACAGTTTTTCCTACCCATCACCCCCATCACCAAAACTGCAGACTTGAAGATAATGAGAGATTAATGTGGACTCTGGTCCATCCTCATGGGTTCTGGACCACCTGTGTAGGTTTCATAGTTAGTTCTTGTTTTCCCCACTTTGTGTACATCTTTTATTGCCAGGTGCCTATCCTGCTGACTTCGGGAGTGAAACAACAGCATCTCATCAACTTTTTTAAAAGCTCCCACAATTACATAAGGTTATGCAATGTCCATCAAAGATCTGCACTTTGTCCCCAGTGTAGACTTACTACTGAAAAGCAGCTACTCAGGCAGGGACTGCGTTTCCCAGGCTTCACTGTGATTAGTTCTCACTAATGGAATGATGAGTGGAAGTAATTGGATTATTTCTGGACCAAAATGGACAGGAGACAGATGTGCTTTCTCCACACTCTTTTTACTTATAACCTGGCAAGATGTTGGCAGGGCAACTTTTTTAAAAGCTCCCACAATTGCATAAGCTCCATAAATTTGGGTTGGTGTAAATAGCAGGAATATTGGCTCATAGTTTCGAGGCTAGGAGAAGTTCAGAATCAAGGCATCTGAAGATGTGGCATTCTGTGGCTGGCTGGCAATCCTTGACCTTCCTGTCCCATGGCAATGCACGTGGCAGCATCTTCTTTGCCTTCCAGCTTCCCTTGACTTGTAGCTCCTTGCTGCTCCCCATGGCTTTTTTTGTCAGACTTTCACTCAGTTTATAAAGGACTCCACTAATCCTAATTAAAGCCCAACCTGATTCAGTTGGGTCCCACCTTAACTGAAGGAACATCTTGAAGAGCTCTTACTTACAATGGGTCTACACCCCTCAGAATGCAGACTAAGACCCAGGAAATATCCAAACTGGGGTACACAATGCAACTCACATCACCTACTGAGTCTACTTCTCTGATCAAACCCTGCCTAATAAAGCACTGTCTCATGCCCTTGACCTAACCACTTTACTAGGCATTGACTGACAAGGTGTCTTAACCATCAGTCCTGTTAGACGCTCTTAACTGTGTCAAACCTGCAAGAGACCTCATGTCCGTCAATTACCCAGTGATTTAAAGATGGTAGTGGTACACAACATTTTCACCACCAAGACCCATTTGTCAATGTTTATCTCTGTGAATATCTTCTTTTGAATATGTTACCTACTAAAAAAAAAGTGCTTGTTACATACCAATTAAATTGTTTTTGCATATTTTATGACTAACAATCAAAGCTATTCAACAGCCCAAGAAAGCAAAATTCCTGCCCTGCACTGTTATAATTCCAGCCAAAGGCAAAGATACTCAAAAGTTCTCCAAAGGCCACAGAGGAAGGGATATTGTCACATCTTTGTTTCCTTCAGAAATGCCCATGGCAAGGGAAGAAGTGGCCGTGGCAGTCTGCAGGTTGAAAAATCACAACGAAACTTCCCAGTGATCCGCATCAGTGAGGTCTTTACTGTGTCCCCAGCAGAGCCAGGGATGCAGGGAAAGGCAACAGAAAGGATGGGAGTGGAAGAAGGGAGGAAATGGACTTGCCTCCGTGGGGAACAGGGTCATTCCTGTAATATTCTGCCTGAGTCTATAATGAAAGAAGCTGTCCTTTCTGAAACAGCGTGAAGTAAAATAACTGCACACAACTCAACAGAGAAGAGGACTATCCTAGAAGACCTCAAGTCAACGTGATAGCTGAAACAGGTACTGCTAATCCCAATTCAGCTGATTACATTAGCAAAGCTTGAGCAACATTACGGAAAACCCAAAGATGACAGTCCTTCTAGTTTTGCTTTCTCCGGGGCTGTATGGTGGGAGAAGTAGAACAAAGAGTTTATCCTATGATTTACCTTCTAAACATGAGGAAGTCAATGATAATAGGAATAATAGCCAGAAGACCTATTTCAAGACCTTACTCTCCTGTTAACTTTATGATCGTGGATATATGGCTTCAGTATTACTGCCGTAGTTTTTGCTCTTTAGGTAAAACAAAAACTGTATGATTTACTGTTTGAACGGATTGAACTGTATGGCCTCTTTGGCAGAGACGGTCAATGTCCATCAAAGATCTGCACTTCTTCCCCAGTGTAGACTTACTGCTGAAAAGCAGCTACTCAGGCAGGGACTGCATTTCCCAGGCTTCATTGTGATTAGTTCTCACCAATGGAATGATGAGTGGAAGTAATTGGATTATTTCTGGGCCAAAATGGACACGAGACAGATGTGCTTTCTCCACATTCTTTTTACTTATAACCTGGCAAAATGTTGGCAGGGCAACTTTGGAAACCCCACGTCTAGAGCCTATTATTGTGTGTTCCTAAATGCCCATATGGAGCAGAGCCCAGCCCCCACCTATAGGACTTCACAAGAATGAGAAATAACTCATTATTTTCAAATAGTGAGGTTACAGGGTATACCTGTCAAAGCAGCTAGTATGAACTGACACAGCTGCTAAGCTAAATGTTTATGGCCAAATGGTTTCAAATACTTCTCAAAACTCTTTGTTTTTTGTTTTTTTTTTTGGTTAGCTTAACATGAAGAATAACAACCCTGTGCAGTAGGTTGGTTAGATATTTTTTTCATAATAGAAATGAAAACCTGACACTTGGAATACTGAAGTGATTTCCCAATGTCACTGACAAATAGAACAGAATGGACATAGGGGCCACAGACCTTGTTGGGTTTGAGTTCAAGGAGCAGAGTGGTACAGAGGGAAGTGTACTTGGCTTTGCATCAGAGAATGCTGGGTATGGACGTGGTCCTACCGGGGCCTGGTTCTGTGAGCAATTTCCCTCAGAATCCATTTTCAAAATAATAAAGAGGGTAATATTCATGTTGCAAAGTTATAGTAGAGAAAAATCAAGATCTCTACATGCATATCATTGCATCTGAGTCCTCATAAATGGTCAGCCAATCATCAGCTCATAGTTATTGAGTACTTACTATGTGCCAAGCACTGTACCACCCTCCTTACATCTGTTGACTCATTTATTCATCCAACAACCCTAGAAATTATATAAGATTATATCATCTCTATTTTAAAGATGATGAGATGCAGAAGAGTTAAGTAATTTCCCCCAGCTTATATATTGCAGCATGGACTCCCTAGAACGTAGAACCTGAGTCAAGGGCTTTATGTGCCTTAAAAAATTTTAAGACATTTTCCCCTGGGATAAAAGGGAGGGAAGACAGGAGGGACATATCATCAATGAACTGGTTATCACTAAAGGTAACTGACTTTTTGACCTCCAAGAATCCTCATAAAGTGGGACTCATGGCAGTCCATCTGGGGGCAGGAGGATGCAAATGCATGAACAAAAATAAGTAGGGCCCCCGGAAAGCTCTGGGGCAGAGGGCAGAAGGAAACCAAAGTGGGCATTCGGTGAGCCACAGTTAAGTTTTATCTGCCTGGAGTCAACAGGAGCCCATGGAGGGTCTCTTCTCCTCCCCAAGATAACCAACCACATCTAAGACTTTGGTGTATTCCTTTCTAGGCTTTTCACTGCAGATGTATAAACTATTTTTAAATAAAATTGAATTGTAAAGTATGTTTTTTACCCTGATATGTTCTCTTAACATTTTATTATAAATATTTTATTGCCATTAAATATTCATTCAGAGCATCATATTTACAGTTGAAGAAATGTTTTGGACATTTAGGTTGTTCCTAAGTTCCCACTATTACAAATAGCGCTGTGATGAACATTCATATACATAAATCCTTGATCATATTTCTGATTATTTTCTTTAGGAGTTTCTTCAAAGTGAGATTTCTGTGACAAATCATATAAACATTTTAAAGAAAAATCCTCCTGACTAATTGTTTCCAGAAATCTTGACCAATTTATGGTCCTATCAGCAAAGCATTCATGTAAAAAGCACTGCAAAAACAAGTCAGTATTTTTTAATGTTTTTCAGATTAATAGGAGGAAATGGTGTCTCATTATTTTGTTTTATATTTTGTTGATTAATGGTTTATTGGTTATTTTTAAGGTTTTTGAACCATTTGGAGTTCTTCCTTTGTGAATTGCCAGTTCATTTTCTTTGGTCATTTTTCAATTGGGACGGTAACATCTTTTTATTGGTTTGAAATCACTAACACCACTTATTCTTTGTCATATTTATTGCAAACATTTCTGCCATTTTTTCATTTCATTTTTAATTTTTATTATAGAGGATTTTTTTTTAATACAGAAGGTTTCCTTTTGTTTATTTGTTTTATGTAGTTAAATCTAACAGTCACCTTTGTAATTTACTCCATGGCTTTTATGCTTATAAAACTTTCCCCATCTTCAGGTCAGTTAAATCTTCTCCGATATTTTCTTCTGTGTGATTAAGGAGACATCTAAGAATCAACATATCAGAGTTGGAAGAGCAGCCAAAACCCTTCGCTTCATAGATGAGAAAACTCGGACCAATAGCAGTGCCTTAGGCTACTGATATGCCTCCTGAAGACCTACCTCCAACCTGACTGTGGGCTGGGACGTCAGTCATTAGCCACAGCGAGTGGAGTCATGAGCAGTTTGGGTTTCACCCCTGGAGAGAGGTGGAGCTGAGAATGGGATCCTGCTCAGATGCCAGCCAAGTAGCATTTAAAGTCAGGGCCTGGCTGGGGCTAGACACCAAGCAGGAGGACTGTCAATGCTAAAACCAAACAAGGGTAAGTATGAGAACTGGAGAAGAAGAACTTCAGAGCTAGCAGAGATGCTTGAGGCTGCATCAGAACCCTAGGGCATTCAGGTGGCAGATCTAGCTAAATTGGGCTAGATTCAGTGTTGTTGGCACTGAACTGAATACCACCTTTCCAATCTTGAGTTCCTCCTGAGTCCTTCTGGAACATCAGCTTATTCTGCCCTTCATCCATGCCAGTCTCTCCCAGTGGTTGTTGATAAGCTCCATGAGGGCACTATGGCATATTGGTTGCGTAACAGAGAGCCTAGCACAGGGGGGAAGGTGCTCAACATCATCATTGATGTATCAGAGAAAATTATATTTACCTACAGATATTCAAAGCCTCTCCTCTCCTCTTACCTGCTAGGGGGATTTCTACCTTACTTCACAGTTCAACCTCTGGGCTTTTATTATAAAGATCAGAAAAGGGTTGAGAAGGAAAACAACAGAGCCCAGAGAACCTTATATTTCTTTAGGAAATAGTAGCAACCTATTCATCCCTTAAACAGGAATATTCATAAATTATGCTTAGGGGTATAATAGAGTGCTATATAAGTCTAATTAA
This sequence comes from Tamandua tetradactyla, assembly GCF_023851605.1. NCBI lineage: Eukaryota > Metazoa > Chordata > Mammalia > Pilosa > Myrmecophagidae > Tamandua > Tamandua tetradactyla. The sequence continues at coordinate 16,730,837 of NC_135329.1, forward strand.
TTTATCAACATGGATAAATCACACCAAGCCCATTTTTTTTAATTTCAGAGGTATATATATATGTGCATATATGTGATTCCAAATAAATACCATATGAAAAAGGCAAAATAATACTAGTATTGTCAAGATACATTGTTATGGATACATACCACACAGAATTAGTACAAAAACATGTACATAAAAGAGCATGCGAATCATATATACCGAATTCAGGATAGAGATTACCTAAGTGGCAAACAAAACCATATAGAGAAATGCCCTTTATTTGTAGAGAATAACTGAAAGTTTTGGAGCCTCGGGTGGCTTGATCAGACCCGCACTTTCAGGAGATAAATCATACAGTAGAAAAGGGGAAAGATTTATCCATTTAAGTATTTATTTGTTTGTTTGTTTGTTTGTTTTTACATGGGCAGGCTCCGGGAATCGAACCCGGTATGGCAGGCTTGAACTCTGCCACTGAGCCACTGTGGCACCGCCCTATGCATTTATTACGTGGAGTGGGAATTATGTCCCAAGCACTGTTCAAGACTCTGGGAATATATCAGTGAGCAAAACTAACAAAAGTCCCCACTGCCACTCACACTCTTACTGCCTCCAGGCTCTGAGGCAGCAGAGACCCTTTCTCGGTGGTCCAGAAGCTAAGGAGAGCTTCCAGCCCTAGGAAAGGGGAGGTAGTGACTGCTCACACGGGCTAGCATGCAGGGACCCTGGAGCTGGTTAAATGCACAGGGGACTGGGGGAGGGGAAGAAGGAGGGAATGTGTCAGGTATGAAAATGAAGTTCTGCAGGTGGGTCATCAGATAGATGAGGTCTCATTGATAGAAGCAGGGAATATAAGACAAGAAAGAATGAGCTTTTGCTATGTGCTCAGCCCTACAGTGGGACCCAAACTGTGAAAAAATGGATAGCAAGTTCCCTTACCCCTCACAGATTGGTTCTGACAACCATTCTTTCGGCAGTTCATTCAACAAATATTTTTTGGAATAATATGTGCCAAAATCCACACCAGGTAACCTTTCAGCCTAGCAGCCTAGCAGGAATGTAATCTACAGTCCCAATGACTGCAGTTCAGGGAGTTTCATGCAGAAATAAGAGGCGCATTGACTCCGGACAGGAATGAAAGTGGAAGAGTTACGATGGGCACTTGTGTTTCACCCATCTCAAGTATCTGCACCTTTTTCCCGTAAACACTGTTAATTCCCGAGGTCCTGGTCCCTTGCTGGCTCAGCCCCCAGACCTGGCAGGCCACAGCCATAACTTTCCAAACTCAAAACACCCACTCAGGGAGGATAAATCTAGGTGTTCCTGAAGAATCTCTGGAAAGAAGTGCTAGCAAGGAGCTTGAGCATCTGAGCTGGGCTGATGGCCCCTGAAAGGCTGTCGTCTGGTGGAGCAGAAGGAGATCTGTCAGAGAGTCAGAGGCTGGATTTAATCCAGCACTGCCGCTAACTAGCTGGGTGTGCTCTTGCAACTTCTTGACTTCTCTGGTCCTCAGTTTCTTCATTGGTATAAAGACATGCTTACATCTCTTGGGATCACTCTAACCATGACCATCCTGAATCTCTCATTCTTCTTGCCAGGCACCAATATGGTAACAGCAAAATTTATCATCCACACAGGGAATTTTGCAAGTGAAAGGAGCACCATTTACAGTTGTGGAACCTTGGGACTGGCCAGGGCAAAATGGGGTGCATGATCCCCTAAAGGACCCGTGAGAGCCAACTGAGGCACCCAGTGGCGCAAGGCTGGGAAATAGGACTCTGGAGCTCTGCTTCTGCCTCCCACCAGGTCACTCTGCAACCAGTGTGAGAGCCATACCCTCTCTCCCCATGAGAAACAGAAGGAGGAGAGAGAGAGAGAGAAGACAAGAAGGAAATGGTACCTAGGAAGTGGTAAGGGCTGAGCTGAGGCTGGTGCTGGGGATGTTAACATGTGGAAATTAGCTGGAGAAAAACCATCCCCATTCCAAGCAGTGACTCTACTGAGATCCAGATGTGGACGCAAGCCTGTGTAGGACCTGAGGGTGTAGGTGGCACTAAGCAATACGTTTAGCAGGTCCTCTCAAGAAGTTTTCAATCCATCCTGGGTAACAGTGACCCAGGTGAGTAATTGAGGGCCATCCAGTGCTAAGTGATGAGGTCCTGGGCTCCTCACTGCAACTAGGATTCAGAAAAGGAGGGATTACAGTGCTCTAAATTAAGTGAGAGAATACTTCATGGAGAAGTTGTCTTCAGCTAAGTCTTCATGTCTATTTAGAGTGGTATAAAGGTCACTGAAACCAGTGGAAAGTGTGGGCAAAACCCAAAGTGTAAGGGGCAGTGATTAGAACAACCTGAATAAAGACAAACTCATAAAATGAATGGTTTCCTTCCTCATTTACTGTCTCAGTTTCGGTAGAATTGGGACAATTTCTTCCTTAAATGTTTGATGGATTTTTCCAGTGAAGCCACCTGAGCCAGGAGTATTCTTTTGGGGGGGGGGGGGATTTTTAATTATGAATTTAATTTCTTGAATTAGTTTAAGGATATTTGGATTTTTTTACTCCCTAAGTCAGTTTTGGTCATTGGCATTTTGGGGTGAATTTGTCTTTTTCATCTAGATTGTTGAATTTGGTGGCATAGAGGGTTTTTTTTTAACCCTTTAAAAAATAATATTCCTTTATAATTCTTTTAATGCCTGCGGAATTTGTGTCTTCTCTCTTTTTGTCTTGATCAGCCCAGCTGGAGGTATATCAAACGTATTGTTTTATTCAAAGAATCAGCTTTTGGGTTCCTTAATATTTCACTATTTTTTTAATCCCTTCGATTACATCAATTTCAATTATTTTTTATTATATCCTTTATTTTATTTATCTTAGGTTTAATTTGCTCTTCTTTTTCTAGATTCTCAAAATGGATACTTACTCATTTCAGAACTTACAGCCTCATATAAGCATTTAAAGCTATAACTTTCCTTTTAAGTTCTACTTTAGCTGCATCCCACAAATTGTGAAATCTCATGGTTTATTTTCATTCGGTTCAAAGTGTTTTCTAATTTCCCTTGTGTCTTCTTTAAAATGCATCTCTCGTAGTAGGATTCTAGTTGGTCTTGTTATTTTATACAGCCGGACCATCACTATATTTTTATTGGAGTGTCTATACTATTTACATTTACAGTAATTATTAATATAGTTATTTTAAATCTGCCATCTCATCACTTGCTTTCCATTTGTCCTATTTTTTGTGCCTTTTATGGCCTTTATTCCTGCCTCCTTTTTGATTAATTGAATTTGTTTTTAGTATTCTATTTTATTTCCTCTATTGGTTTCTTAGTTATACTTCTCTGTCTCAATTTTTAGTGGTTTCTCTAGGGTTTACAATATGCATCTTTATCTTAATGCAGTCTACTGTTAAATAGTATTAGACTATATCACATATAATGTAAAAACTCTATAACAGTATACTTCCATTTCCATTTTCCCATCCTTTATACTACGGCATCACACATTCTACCTTTACATATTTATAAATCTCACAATATAGTTATTAAATTTGCTTTAAAAGCAATAATATTTTATAGAATTTCAAAAATGAGGAAAAATGTCTTATATATCTCTGGCACTCTTTATACCTTTGGGTATATCTGTGTTTCTTGCTGATATCGTTATTTTTCTTCCTAAAGAATTTCTTTTAACATCTCTGGTAGTGCTTTTGTTTATTTGAAAAAATCTTTATTTCACCCAGGACTTAATTTGGATATTACCAATTTCCCCACAAACGTTCTTTTTCAGTTCTAGAATCAAATTAAGGATACTGCATTGCAGTTGGTCTTCATATCTCCTTAGTCCTCTCTGGATTGTAACAGTGTCTCAGTCTTTCCCTATTTTTCGTGATCGAAACAGTTCTGAAGTGTACTGGGCAGGCATTTTGTAGACTGTCCCTCGACAAGTTATATGGGTTTCAGGGGGAAGACTTCCACAGGGGTGATGTGCCCTTCTCATCACAACGCATCAGGGGATAAATGACGTGAGCATGTCACTGGTGTTGTGAGCACTGGGTCAAGTTCGCATCTGCCAGCCGTCTCCACTGTCAAGTCACCATTTTTCCTTCCAGGCTTTATTCTGTATTAGTGAAAAACTTAGTCTAGCCACACTCAAGAGGGGTGGGGTCAGGGGAGGTAAGAGTACTTTTCTCCTAATCCCATCATCTCTGTCATTTCTGGGTTTGCTTGCTTGTTTTCTCCTGATTATGTGTAACATTTTTCTGCTTCTTTGTACATCTAGTAATCCAGTGAATTTTACATTCTTGGGTGCTGGGTTTTCTTTAAAGAGTATTGAACTTTATTCTAGCAGACAGTTAAGTTACTTGTGCATCGGTTTAATCTTTTGGGCTTTTTTTTTTTTAAAACCTTTCCCAGGTGGGTAGCCTTTATCTTATGTTAGTTGACCCCACTATTTAAGGGCTGTGCCTTCTGGATTTTCTAGTGAATTCAACAAGGTTTCTTCACTCTGTCTGGTAGAAATGAATGAATCCCAGTCCAGTGAGGGCTCTGAAAATGTTTTGGCCAACAGCTCCTCAGTATTCATTCCTTCCCTAGAAGCTATACTTTGCCCATCTTGTGAACTGCCGTTCTGTTCAGATGCGCATTTGTATTTACCCCATCACAAGACCATGCACATTTCTGGGGCGCTTTCTCTGAATAACCCTTTCATCTCAGGCACTCTCCTTCACAAATTCCAGCTATCTCAGCCTCCTGGAATTCTGCCTCCTTAACTCAGCCAGACTGTTGGGCCTTGTTTGGGTTCCCCCTTCCCGTACCATGATCTAGAAATTGACTCTAGGTAATGAGCCAGGGCAATCGGAGAGCTTACCTCTTTTGATTCCCCTCTTTCAGAAGTCACAGCTCGGGGCCTATTACCCTGTGCCTGGCAACAGTTACTTCCTATATTTCACATGACTTTCTGGTTGTTTATAGCAGGACGGCAATTGCAAACCCTGTTGCTACTCGTGGCAGGAAGTGCTTCTAAGTTTTCATAATTCCTATCTCTTCCCTCCGTCCCTGAGGGGTGGAAGCTGCTTACTGCACTTACTCCCGCTGTAATAACTTAGTAGTCTGTTTTGCCTTTTCAGTTTCCCAATATTTCAATAACAAACATTTGTATTACATTCTCTCTATTAAAATAATGTGTGGTTTCTGTTTCCTGTCGGGACCCTGACTGAAACGCCAGTCGCTTCCCTTCAGTGTATGAGGGTAAGTGAGCGGAGGCACAGGGTCGTGAGAACACATTTCTCGGAAGAGGGTTGGTGGCCTAGTAAAAGTAGAGCATGTGGATGTTCCTTCTCTCCCTCTCTCTCCTCTCTCTCTCCACCTCAGCCAAAGGGACTCTGGGACTGGCAAAGTTACTCGGAGGGTTCCTTTAGGCCTGGCTTTAAACAATGGTGATTTATTAGTTTACAAGTTTACAATTCTAAGGCCATGAATTAAGGCATCAGCAGGATGATACCTTCCCTGAAGATGAGTTACTGGCCAGCTTGGGCTCCTCTGTCAGGTAGCAAGACACATGGTGGCTTCTGTTGGTCCTTCTCTCCTGGGTTTTATTGCTTCCAGCTTCTGGCCTCAGCAGCTCCCTCTCAGCTTCTCTGGGGCTTTTTCTTTCTTTTATCCTCATGCAAAGGACTCCAGTAAAACGATTAAGACCCACCTTGAATACGGCGGGCCATATCTCAATTGAAATAACCTAATCAAAATGGTCCCACCCACAGTAGATCGACACCCACAGGGATGGATTAAATCTAAGGACATGATCTTCTCTGGCATCCATAAAACCTTCAAACTACCACAGAGGGGGTTCCAGTAATCCACAAAAGTATCCACAAAAGAAAAACATCAGCCAAGCTAGAGGATAACAATGCCAGATTGCTACAACACTAGCTAAGGACAAGATCTTCATATTTTTTGGCTCCTCCATCTACCCCCTAACACCCAAAATAACAGAACTAGTTAAGGAGAAAACAAGGCAAGGAGAAGAAGACGTGCTTTCCCCACTACAGCCTTCTGAGGCTTTGGGAAGGAGGGTACTGGGTAGAGGTGGGGGGAAGCTGGGAGGAGCTTTAACTTGAACAAGAACTTAGAATTTCTATTTAGGCTATTCTGGATTTTCTGATACACGTGAAAGGAACCAGAAGGTTATGGAACCTAGATGAAGCCCCAAACAGGTAGCCAACAGAGCAGGTGGGAAAGGTAAAGAGGTAAAAAATAGAGTACGATTTCATTATTTCACCCCAAGTCCAGCTTGTGCAGAAAGCATGTGAAAATAGTTTATAGGAAAAGTGATGAGACTCCAGAGGACCATGGAGCAAGAACAGACTTCTGCTCAGCCTCCCTGGCCTGAGCTCATGTTGGTGACCTTGCCTGCAGGCTCACAGCCTGATCGAATCTAGACCTACCTACCTCACTACCTGTGGAGGGCCCAAAATACCAGTCCCTGTTCTCACGGATACCTCAGCAATTAACCCCCTCCCTACCTGTCCCCACCCCATAGGTCCATCATGACCCACACTATCTGGTGGTCACCTGGAGAGAGAAAATGGGCTAGGCCTCAGGCATCAAACCTCAGCAAACAGTGTGAGCCTGAGCACCTGCCACTAAGGGAAAGTGGAGCCTTTTTGAAAACTGTGTGTCAAGACCAGTGTTTTGTTTTGTTTTGTTTCCAGTCTGTCACACACCTATGCTTTTGTAAAATACAATAAAAATGAATTTTAGAAAAAAATGAATGCAAACTCCAAGCTCAAAATTTTTATTAAACCCAACAGACAGAATTATTCCACCAAACTGCCATTTTTTTGCTCTGATGTCACCATGGGCCTGTAACAGCCAGTCCACAGACCATGCTTTGCGCCAGGGGCTGTTAGTGGCAGCCAGTCCTGCCACTATACTTCCCAGGTAGTCAGTCACTGAAATTTGAAGGTCATTTGACTGACCCATACCGTGCCTCCTTTTCTCCTTGCTTCTCTCTCCAGCCTCCTTGAAGCAACTGCTGATCATGCCATTCTCCTGCATATCAACCTCCAATGGATTCCCCAACACCAACTGCCTGCCCTAATTTCCCAATTCACTGCTCACACTGTTCCTCTGCCTGGAATGCCCGCTTGCTGACTTGCATACCCAGTCCTAGTCACTCTCCAAGACCCAACTTCAATGCCACCTGCTCCATCCTTTCAATTCTCTTGGATATGGTTACCTCCAGGCTTCCAGGACAGTTCATGCAAGCTTCTTGTGCTGGTTTGAAAGGATGTACATCCCCTAGAAAAGCCATGTTTTAATCTAAATTCCATTTTGTAAAGGTAGAATAATCCCTATTCAATACTGTATGTTTGAATCTGAAATTAGATACTCTCCTTGGAGATGTGATTTAATCAAGAGTGGTTGTTAAGATGTAGTGGAGAGGTTGGAGGGAACTGCCTGAAAATGTAGAGCTGTGTTCCGGTAGCCATGTTTTTGAAGATGATTGTATAATGATACAGCTTTCACAATGTGACTGTGTGATTGTGAAAACCTTGTGTCTGATGCTCCTTTTATCTACCTTATCAACAGACGAGTAAAATATATGGAATAAAAATAAATAATAGGGGGAACAAATGTTAAAATAAATTTAGATTGAAATGCTAGTGATCAATGAAAGGGAGGGGTAAGGGGTATGGTATGTATGAATTTTTTCTATTGTCTTTTTATTTCTTTTTCTGAATTGATGCAAATGTTCTAAAAAATTATCAGGATGATGAATATGCAACTACATGATGATATTGTGAATTACTGATTGTATATGTAGAACGGAATGATTATATGTTAAGAATATTTGTGTTTGTTGTTATATATTTTTTTAATTTAAAAAAGAAAAAGAGTGGTTGTTAAACTGGATTAGGTAGAGGCATGTCTCCACCCATTTGGGTGGGTCTTGATTAGTTTCTGAAGTCCTATAAAAGAGGACACATTTTGGAGAATGAAGGAGATTCGAAGAGAGCAGAGAATGTTGCAGCACCATGAAGCAGAGAGTCCACAGCCAGCGACCTTTGGAGGTGAAGAAGGAAAACGCCTCCCGGGGAGCTTCATGAAACAGGAAGCCAGGAGAGGAAGCTAGCAGATGATGCCATGTCCACCATGTGCCCTTCCAGATGAGAGAGGAACCCTGACCGTGCTCATCATGTACCTTTCCAGATGAGAGAGAAACTGTGACTGTGTTCACCATGTGCCTTCTCACTTGAGGGGGAAACCCTGAACTTCACTGGCCTTCTTGAACCAAGGTATCTTTCCCTGGATGCCTTTGATTGGACGTTTCTATAGACTTGTTGTAATTGGGACATTTTCTCGGCCTTAGAACTGTGAACTAGCAACTTATTAAATTCCCTTTTTTAAAAGCCATTCTGTTTCTGGTATATTGCATTCCAGCAGCTAGCAAATTAGAACACTTCTCTTCTTGAATGTCTCACTTCCTCCCCAGTGCTGTGGTTACTTATATCCATGTCTTACCCTCCCTATGAGAGTGCACGATACTTGTGAGCAAGATTCATTTCTGCTGTATCTTTGTATCTTTTATAATAGCTGGTCCAGTGGTTGCCCAGTAAAGTTGGCTTTTATCAAAGATCAAAAACAGCAGAACCATTGTTCAGCAGTAGAATGTCTCCTGACATGCAAGAGACCCGGGTTCGATTCCCGGCTTGTGCACCCCCCAAAATTTTTTTAATTAAAAAAAATCAGCAGAACCCTCTCCTTCCAGTCTAGATGGAGCAAGCTGGGCAGAGATAAACAGCTGTTTGTCTGCTCTTCCTATCCTTGAGTGCCAAGAAGATCCAGGCCCTCATGGAAACTGGCCAAGGAAATCCCAAGAGCCTAAGGAAAATGATTGGTTGCTAAGTGGACACTTTCGAGGGGCTCTGTGCTTCTCTAAGCCCTTCAGAAAAATGAGGACACCAGCTGTCCCCTGTCTCAGTCAAGCAGGAAATTTCCTTTCATCTCTCTCAGCTCTCTTGCTGCCTAGCAGGGTGTCAGAGCCCAAATGCCAGTTTTCCCAAGATAGGGAAGCCGACTTGACAGATGGAAGATAGGTTAGAGTTGTGTGAAAGGAAACCACTTTTGTTTAGGCCCCCGATGTGCATGGCGGGCACGAGGCTTGATTACAAGGTGATGAGCTGTAGGAGAAATGTGCTGCCCGGCTGGAAAACAATCCTGGTTTGTTTTTGTTCCTTCATTTGAGGATGGACCAGGGTGGATGACAGTGTGCAGGCTCAATGTGCCACATTTCATACCTGCAGGAACCAAACTCACATTCACCGTGCCTCTCAGAGAGGCAGCTCTTCCTGCAATTCAGCCGCGCTGCCCCTGCCATAAATCAGACCGGCTACCCCAAGCCAGAGGCAGGTTGATGGAGGTGATGGGGAGCCATGGGGAAGGAGAGCATCCGGCCTGGGTTTGCTTCCTAAAGGAAGCTGTTTGATCTTCTCAAACAGCGACAGATTCCCTGAGAGCAGCAGCTTCTTGAGAGAGTCCCTAAGCCAGGCCCCTGTTGCTTCACATGTCAGAGGAGGAGTCCCTGCATCAATGAGTGTATGTTTGGCTATGAAGGGGAGCAGAAGAAGAGAGAAATGGACCGGAAGATGGCAGGTGGCATGGGAGGGGGCAGTGGGAGATATGAAGGAAGATGATCTTTAAAAAGAGAATGGAAAAGAGAGAAAAGACCAAAAACAGTAAGTGAGCAGCTAAAAATAAAAAAGGTGCTGGTGGGGGGCGGAATCAGGACATTTCAGAAGGGGAAGGAGAAGAGATGGTGAGTAAGCCAGCATGTAACTGTAAGGTTTTGAGAGCCTCCTTCATTGACAGAAAACACTTCACAGGCACCTTTCTCCTCCAAGGTGGGGCTCACGATCCAAGCTCCTTCCTTTGGCACCCACGAGGGGCAGAGCCACACAGATAGAGCGGGGGCTTCCCAGTGATCCCCTTTCCTTTCCACCAATTCACAGGCGGCCCAGGGAGGTGAGTTCAGGTCCCACCCCCACCCACAGACAGGCAGGGAAATGGGGTCACCTCTCCCTGGACGCAGTCTGCTGAGCTGGCTGGTGATGCTTGTGGGTGTGTGTTGGGGGAGGGACGAAGAGCTTGTCTTGCCAGAGTTGGAAAATCTTGCCACTGAGAGAGGTCTGATCACTCCTGATTTCAGCGTAGCCATTTTCCTCTCGTAACCCTCAGTGCGGTGAGCAGGAGGAGGTGGAAAAAGCACTGCATAAAGTTTGGTTTTTTCCATTGGGAGGCCACTAAACTACATAATTCAGAAATGAGGGTCTGTGGCACACAGCTTCCAGCTTGCTTATTCCTGGGCTTCAGAGAAGCTTTCTTGACCCAGAAATGCCAGGGAGAGAATGAACAGGATTTTACACCAATCCCAATACACAGGGCTCTTCTCAAGATGCCATTAAGTGAGGGAAGGGACAGATAAAACCCCATCCTGGTGAATGAAATGCGCGAGGTCAGTATTCAGACCAGCCGCACCAGAACAGGCTTTTACCAGGTTAGGTGCTTACCCTTCTTCTTCTGGATACTTCTGTGTCAGAGTTTGTACATGAGGTTATCAGAAATCCTTTCTTAGCAGAATAAGCCTCATTTAGGGTTTTGCTTGCGGCTATTTCATTTTTTGTTTTCTGGGTGGGTTTCGCTGTGATGCAGGTACAGTTTTTCTTCCTATCTTCTGAGTACACTTTTGCAATCCTGCAGCAAAGAATCCAGAAGATTCTAAACGAACCACTTATATAGAAGGAAGTGTCCCAGGTCTGCTGGCTAGTGTGATTCCTGACTACTTGCACTGGAAGGGATCATCCAAAAGAGTCAACCACAGGCTCCAAGCCAAAGGCAGACATTTAACTGTTCTGAAAGATAAGGAGTTGCAAGCCTCTCATAAGAAAGAAAGGGCACAGTGTTCCAGCTCCTGGCTCCATGCTCTATGAGCTATAATTCTGAACCAGTGTCAGCTGCTGGGTCATTTGCCAAGGAAATACTGGAAAACCAGCTTTTCCTTAATTTCACTGGTATGTCAGCAGCTAACGGACACAGTCTGTGAAGCCAGACCAACCTTCAACACATTCACATTTACTGGGATGAATTCTCCATGTTCTTTTCGCATAATGGAAAAGCAAAGCTGGTTTAATCGATGAAGCCTTCAATCGAAGGCAGGACCCCCAAGGTTGGGTCAGCCAGGCCATTGGAATGCTCTCCAAGCTCTTCACCTTTAGAGGAACTTTCCTTTCTTCTGTAACTCTCCAGAGTCACAACAGTCTGAAGTCCAGTTGTTTCCAAGCAGCCCTCTTCTCCTCCTTCAGTCTAAGCTATGAGTAAGGCACCATGCACGGGACCATGGCAGTGGGGGGAAGCCAACAGAGGTAGTATTATACAGATTTATTGTCCTCATGTTGTCCACAAACAGGTTGAAGTGATTCAAAGACATTCAAGAAACAAGAGTAATGGATAAAAGACAGACTCAGCACGACACCATTTAACATTCCCTTGTACAGCAGACGCTGTAGGTGCTTCAGCAGAGGGGCCTGCAAGGAGTGGGAAGTCCCATGGCCTGGTACGGGGGCCACGTTACACAGACTGGCACCAACACAAACACAAGCATGCACACCCCCACACCAACACCTTCACATTCTGACACTGATATACACCAACAGCCACACCCACATACACCAACACCCATTCATACACAAACACACACGTCCTGGAAAAAGACGTACTCTTCACACACCAGACCAGGGATAAAATAAATGAAAAAAAAAATGGATAAAAACCCCAGAGCTTCCTAAAGAAGTTTGGTGGGAAATTTCTCAAGAAGACACCCACAGTTGAAGTTATAATATGCAATCATCCTTTCGCCCCCATCCAAAAACCCTATAAGAAAATGTACTCTCAGTTCCTGGACGGGATATTTTTTTTTAAAGATAATTCATGTTATCTGAGGTAGTCACGAAGAATTTCAGGTGAAGAGGTGAAGAAAGAGCCAGGTGTGGAGAGTCTGTCGCAGGATTGCAAATGCTCTCCATAGCCACGCATTTGTCCCTGCAAACAGACTCTGGTCTTTCTTTTTTAGGTATGCTGGCTCAGTTTCAGCAGAGGTCAATTCAAACGCTTCATGAGGCCTGGACGGTGACCGGACCTCAAGAAAGTCCAGGTGGTTCGGATTAGTTTGAGAAGCACATGACTTGTCCATTAGAGAACCCAATCTATTCCAAAGGCCTGTGTTCCTGCAGCGAGGTCCAAGTTTCATTCCCGATGGAATGTAACTTCCCGGTTCAAAGACAAAAATCTTTGATTCTTCTTCCCTCCTACTCTTCACTCAAGAAGTCACCAAAAAAAAAAAAGGCTGGCTTGGAACAGAGACCCCAGAGGTTTGTTTGGACATCATACGCCCTTTGTAAATCAACATTTTAATGAGTTAAGTGCACATGAATCAAAAACACAAGGGTCACATTTCCTCTGAAATACTTGGGGTTGATGGGTGGGGGGGTTGCAAAATGTACTCTGAATCTGACCTAATCCAAAATCAGGAGGCAGGCCAGACCCCTGTCAGCTCTCCCTTGTCCTGATGTTTGACTGAGCAACCAGGGACATCTCCCCGCCCCCACTCGCCCCCCACCCCCCACCCCGGCCCTCGCCACCAGGAGGGAGCCCGGGACCAGCGCAGCACAGCCCCGCCCTCCGGCCGAGGCCCCGCCCACCGGACCAGAGGCCCCGCCCAGGCCCTAATCAATTCCAAGGGCGCAGGGAGGGGCCGCCCAGGTCAGGCAGAATGTCGGGCCCTCAATGATGAGAACATTGAAAGGATTTGACAGGAAAATTTCAGTAGGAAACAAGCAATTATCTGAGAACAAACATTCCAAGTGCCGCTCCCAATCATCTGAACACATCACAGTGATTATAAAAACGATAACAACAAATTAAGAGCCGGAGCAGCTTGAGCTTTGGCAAAAATGTTCTTGCAGCGGTGGAGCTGTGACCATGTCCCTTTGTGCGATGTGTGACTCCGTGTGTGTGTGTGTGTGTGTGTCTGTGTGTATGTCTCTGTGTGTGGCTGTGCATGTGCCTGTGTGTGTGTCTCTGTGTGAGTCTCTGGGCATCTTTGTGTGTAGCGGTGTCTGTGTGTATATGAGTGTGTCTGCATGTCTGTTTTTGTTTGTGTCTGTGTATGTGTACGTCTGTGCTTCTGTGTCAGCACGTATGTCTGTGTGTCTGTCTGTCCCTGTGTGTCTGTGTGTACGTTTGAATGTGTCAGTGTGTGTTTGCGTGTCTGTGTGTACGCCTGCTTGCTCGTCTCTGTGTGTGCATGCCTGAGTGTGCCCCTGTGTTTGTGTACTTGTGCACATTTTTGTGCACTTTCTGAAAACACATAGATTTTATTTGCGTTGATTTCGAAGCTGGATCTCTTTGCAGTTAGAACCACTTCTGAACAAACATGTTTCCATCCACCAGGCAGGGAAAAAATAATGAGTCAGAAAAGAGGAGAGGTTCTTCTCTGGACCTGCCTAGGTTGAGTTTGAAGATTGCTGGAAATTTTTCAGACTTGGAGAGAACAGTCGGTCACCAAGAGCAGAGCTGTGGTTGCTGGCTCAGGGCTGGAGACTCACATGAGAAAGGTCTGGGATAGGAATATTGTGCTAAGAGCCACACTGCCGGGCACATACCAACTCTCCTTTTACTCCATCGAGATTCACGGCACAATCGAGCCAGTTGCTAAGGCTTTAACGGTGAATTCTTCCACTCCACCCAGTTAAGTGTAAACACAGGTCTCTCGGACCTGGGGTGCATCTGAGCTGCACCTGCCTGGTCGACATCGTGGGAAGCCTCCCTCACCCGTGGGGGGCTCCAGCCTCAACGTCATAACGAGCTGTCGGTCCTGGCACTGCAGGGAAGGGGCATCAAAAAATAAGGCAGCAGTTGGAGAGAATTATGAGAAGACTCAGAGTGTATGCACAGCAGGGTTGGCAACAGGGGACAGGGTGAGCCAGGTCCGTGCTGCCAATAACTGCAGTTTGCAGGCTGACGCTTGGCGTTTCTCTGGCCCACTGCTGGACGCATCCTTCTCCTCTTTCTCCTCTGCTGGGGCCTTGAGGCCTGCCCAAAGCCTGGCCCAGATCAGGGCCCGCTTTGCTCTGCCAGAGGGATGAACTGCTGCGAGAGATCACTTAGTAACCTGCCAGGATAGTCAGCCAAATATAGATTCCCAGTGACCTCAGCTGCCAGCTTTGGGAAGGGGCTGACCCCAGAGGAATCCACTTAATTCTGTGGACCCCACCCTGGCTGTCCTTGGGCCGCAGTGTGAAATGGGCAGCCGGGTTTGGGTATTCAACCTCTTTATTCTTTCAGATTGTGGTCTTAATCTTCAAGATAACGAGACAAAATTACCCAGGTCTTCATAAGTTCTCCAGAGGAATAGGCAGCGAGAATAGAAACTAAGACCCCTGCCCCCCACTAATCCACACCCAGGTACAAATAGAGACAGTGGATACTGAATCATTAAAAAGTACAACAGAGAGGTTCATGCACAAAGCATTTCTCCTCTTTTCTAAATCCTTTTTTTCCTTCTTTTAGGAAATCTAATATACAGTTCTGGATTTTGATTGCTTTATTTATCTTTAAGCCTGACACCCAAGGAACTTGAGAGGAGCCTTGGCCAGCCAGTAAACAGGCTTCCTAAGGGTGCCCAGTCTTATAGCCCTGGGCTCTGGGAATGGGGAAAGTAAGATTTTCCTTGAAGGTTACAGATGCCCCCAGCAGGTCTTAGCTGAAATCCCAAGGATGACACTCTAAGAATTCCAAATCCTTCATCCCTCATTCACCAGTGGTGGTGCTCAGGTGATTGGAAGGTCATCCTAATTAAAACCACTTGATGGGGTTTCAACTGTGGAGAATTGCCGGATCCCTTCTCCCTTCTCCTTCCTCCTACCTCCTCTTTCTCTCCTGAAACACACATGCATGCAACTTTCCCTCCCTTTATTTAAGCAAACAACTCTCTCCATGATTAAGCACAGCTCCTTCTTATCTAAATAGTCTGCAGATGTATAAGGACACGGGAGCATTCTGCTCCTCTTTGGAGCATGTTCTGGTACCCATCTTCTCCAAACCTACACAAAGCAGCCTTCCTCGGCCTTTGCTGACAGAAATTCCCAACACCTGCTCCCCAGTAACTCAGCCATGCTCAGAAGGCCGTCTTCAATTTATCAAAGAATTGGGATTTCTCCTCCAAGATTTCAATTCCCCCGCCCCTTTCTGGCCCCTCCCACCCCTTGAGTTTGAAACTGCACAGACGTGAACAAATGGAGCATGAAAAGCCCCATTCTGTTGTCAAATTCCGGTTTGACTTGAGCCATCAAGGTAAAAACGTCTGAGGAAACAGCAACTGGCTTCCCCACCAGTTGGTGAACTCCAGTGATCTCTAGTAGGGCCGGGGTCTGGGGGTAGGGGAAGCTTGCTAAAGATTACCATGTAGATTGCTCATAAACTGTGGAGGAAGAAACCAAAAGTAGGAAGAGATCTAGGTGTTTCCTAAATAAGTGGAGTCCAAGGAAAAACAATCAACCCCTAAAGTCTGGGACCCAAGTGAAGTCTAAAGAGTGGATTCAAAGGACTAGCCTTCAGCTTTGGGTTGTAGCAGTGCCTCTCCCACCATTTGATTTTCTTTTCACCCCAAAGCACGGTTAATATTTTGAATCCCTAGGAGATGAGCTCTATATGCAGATCCCAGAAAAGGTGTCATCTCCATAGGAAGCAAGGAGCAGCCTTCTCCCTCATCTTCCTAGACCCTCAGTGCTCACACGGGGCTCACCTCCGGCCCCTCCCCAGAGCCACCCCATCAGAAGCTGCATGTTCACACATTCACCAGGTGACTCCTGTGCATATTAAAGCTTGAGAACACTCTTTGAAGAGCCAGATGCACCCAGCTTTAAAGGAAACAGGGTTGTTCACCTGGGTATCTAACTAACCTCTATTAGCTTACACCTAGTGATAATTCACAGAACTTCAGAAAGGGCTATGAAGTGTATGTGTATGTGGGTTGGGAGACGTTAGGGGAAAGGGAGAGACCAAGCTAATCTCCTGCCTCCCACCCCCAACCGTACAGATCCTATTAGAGTGATCCATAGTGTAAGAGCCAGTGGACCGTGGCATTCAAAAAAAACTAGTGGGGTTCAAAGTTCAGATTCCAGAGCCCCAAGGCAAACTTTCCTAATCAGGATTTTCCGAGGTGGAAGCCAGGACACTGCATGCTACCCAGCTCCCAGGGTGATTCTTACACAGACTAGAATTTAAGAACAATGCTATTGCCTTTGATTATTATTGAATGACTGGTACAGATTTGCTTTCTGGAGCGCAAAAGTGAATTGATGGCCAATGTGGGGTGATGGTCTTGGAAGTAAGACCATCTAAACTTGGATTACATCATGTTCTCTCTTCTTGGACAGCTCCTGGATAGGGGGGTGCCCGTATAATTCCCTGAAGGGGCATTCTGTGGTGCTGCTGCATCTCTCAGGCATAAGGCTCAAGCAGCCCGGACTCCCCGGGGCACCCCAAACCCCAGAGTAACTGCAGCAGCTGGAGCTGAGATGCCTTCATATACACTGCATCATTCTTTTGCTAATTTGTTACTTAAAAAAAGTCAAAACAGCAATAGGGAATTAGGTCATGGGGTGGGAAAGGGTTTTGGTGGGGTGCCAATGACATCTACCCCCCAGTCTAATAAAAGATTTTCTTTCTTATTAACCACAGGATAACTGAAAGGAAAAGCCTACGTTTTCATTGGCTGTGCTAGAATATATCATTATTTTACTAGTCAGGTACTCTAGTGTGTGAAGAGCTTTCTATGTTAGAGCATGACTTCAACGGAATTTTTATAAATCTTCATACTATAGCCAAGAAATGGTGGCTCTGTGCTTGGGTGTGATCTGGGGTGACTCAGGAATATTTACTCTCTTCTGCATAAAAAATGCCAGATGTCTGAGGCTTCGAGATGCCTTATTAATAAGGGAATTACGACAACTGTTATCACTGTAATTGCTTACAGAATTAAATGCCACACTGAAGAATCCCTTAGGCAAGGAGGAAATATGAAACAGTTTGGGCTTTGGCTCCAAGGGAAAGCTCATCAGGTACTTGGGACCTTGTGTCTACACACCTGGATTCGTGAGCCCTGGGTCCTGGTTGCATCAATGCCAGTGACCTGGGGGCCCCAAACGAGTTGGGAAATCCTGGCCATGCTATGGCACAGCTTCTTCATCTGTAAATCAAAGGGTGGATGTGGTATTCTCTAAGGTCTCTACATTTGAGATTTAAACATTTGAGTTGGTAATTTTACACTGAGTTGGGCTGGAGGGGAAGAAGCATCTGAAACCAGCAACATGGAGAAGACACTGAGGCAGGGCCTAAAAATGCATTCTTATAGGGCAAGTATTTAGCCTTCTCTATGATCTGAAACACACACAGCCAGAGAAACATTTTTGGAAGTTATGCCTTGGAGCAGATATGGGACGGGGGGAGAGGGGGTAGCTTGCGGTACCTCCCAGTGCTCCTTCAGCCCACCCACTTGCCCAGACACCATTTGAAAGCCATTAATCTAGGGCCAGAAGCATCATTAAAGAAAACTCAAGATAGGGCTACGTGCATAGTGTAAGAGGGTGTAGGATCGGGGGAAAAGAGTCACAACTCACATTATCATTGATTAATTGAGTGATTTTAGTCAAGTGAATATTGATACATGGCAGGAAAAGCATGAAAATACAATGAACACATACGGGAATTACTATTAACATAAGTGATAACATCAAAACATCTGGTAAATGCAGTTTTAAAAAAAACATACACACAACACAAATGAAATGGAATGTAAAACATTTTCACAGTATTCCAAGATTTCTTAAAAGATTTAGACACTAAAGGAGGAGTGCTCCACGAAGGAACTAGAGGAAAAGGGAACTCTGGCTTTGTCTTATGTATCTGCTGGTGACAGGTCGGGTTGGCCAGTATACCCTTCCAGGGAAGGTGCCTCTTTGTCCGAGACCACCAGGTCTACAGAGTTACAACAGAGCAACCACTGTTTGGAGTCTGATGAGAAAAACATATTCCAGGTTTGGGAAATGGGATTTCTCTAATTTACAGATTCAAATGCAACCTTGAGCTCTGATTGGTTTCTGCCTTGGGGAGAACCCAGTATACATCCATGGTGACCAAGAAAAGTGCGACACCGGATATTTTTTAAATAAAGTGTTCTTGGCATTTGTACCTCACATTCTGTCTTCTAAGATAACCACAAATATTCTTCAAGATTTAGTGGAGTGTTGCCAATTACCTGACACAATTCTACCCAGAACGATTATTTTAAACTTTTGCAAACATGATCTTTGCACTAGCAATAATTAGCAAACCACACACCGGCCTCCTCTTTTGGAAGCTGGAATGACCAAGCCAATGAGCCTGCATTGGTTTCGCTAAAGAAGCTCCGTTAAGAAAAACAAAGATTTATGATAAAAATGCAGCTTTTGACCCAAAGCCTCCCTTTATACCCTGAAATTGCTGATGTGATGATGACACGGCTGGTGTACAGCTAATGTTTTCATAAAGGAAACAGTGAAACTCCAGGCCCAGGGACTCTGAGGTTGGGGTAAAACCTGCAGCCGCCATTTACATTTCCAATTTATTTTTAACTCTTTTTTTAAATGGTGCTTTCTTTCTGAGAATTCCCATTAGAAAACTGCATACTGTGAACACCTATTCTGTAATTTTTTCTCTGCTGTAACTGCCAACACCTCAAATGGAACCATCTAATAGAGCCTTGGAAGGAGGGCTCTGTCTCATGATGCACTTTGTCAAAACAAGCAGATACACGAAAGCACTGAACTCCTGCGTTCATCAATGGAAACTAAGATCTAGATCCATGCACTCATGAAATTGCTCTCAATTTTAGTTAAACAACAGGAAAGTAGAATATTTCTAATTAACTAACATACATACGCTTAAAAAAAATCATCTGAAATTATAAGCAAATCACTGAAGTCCCCCAACACTTTATGATCAAAGGTCAGAGAAAAACAACCAAAAAAAAAAAAAAGTGTTAAAATGATGGCATCACTAATTGTGAAAGGTTAATTAAACTAGCATAACCCTCATACAGGTAACTAATTTGGCAGGCTGATTTTTAGACTGGAGTCTTCCGAAGTTAACAGAATCTTCCGCTGTCTCTGTCAGGCCGGAGTCCCTGGGGCGACACTTCCCCTCCTTCCTGCAGCATCCAGATTGAGCTATAAACATTCGCCAAAAGATACAATCGCTGATGTCCTCAAGGTGTGGCAGAGAATTAAGAATCAGGCTTTGGGGAAGAACGTAACATTTATTTTTAGAATTACCTCTTATAAACTGAGTAAGGTAAAGTTGTTTTAGGTGAAAGGGTTTATGTACATCACTTATTAAACCACTAGGGCTTTAAGAAATATCTTAGGGTTCTTGAGAAAAACTGCAGGGATGTTCTGCCTTTCTCCTCAGACACGTGGCTCAACTTTCCCTCTGCAGAAATGAAGAAAGAAAAAAAGTGCAGGGGGACAGACAAGGTGGCTTGATTTTCTTTGATCTACAGGCAATCAAGTTTAAAGGAAGACATTTCGTCATAGGAAAGAAAAGAACTGGAAGCAACGTGGGCTGTGATTACCGTGCTGGAGGCCGGGGCAATGGAGAAGACAGACAAAATCTTATTCAGGAGGGGAAATCACTCTCCTCTGCTACCAGGGAAACCCATGTCTCACCAACAATGCCAACTGAGAGACCCACTCTTACAGAAAGCAGCCTCGCCCACGTCAGGAGCCTTTGCTCTCAGTACACCCTTCAAACAAACTTACTTGGAAAGTAAGTGGCGCTTTTGTCCTTTCAAAAAACGTGAGATGCACAAGCAGATGAAGTTAGAACGCTAAGATCTTCACAATTCAACCTGACTAGCAACTTGCTGGGCTTTTCTAACACTTTTTTTTTTTAATTCTTCTTTAAATACGTTTTTTTTGAAAAACCACTAACCATTGCCCTCTCAGTCTGAAGATCATGCTCTCTCTGGGATGCCGTGGTTTGGGTGCCCATTGTGTTTTCCTTTCTTTACCCAAATGCAGGCAGTGCCATCCCTCCGTTTATCTAGAGGTGGGCTCATGCAGAGGCCCCAGGTAACTAACTGCCACCTACATGGCATCTGGGAAGGGCTGATTCAGAGCAAAAGAAAATGACTTGGAAAGACCGACAGAAGAGCAGGTGATTTTCTAGTTTCTCTCTTTTCTCTATGATATACTGTACTTGAGCGTTTCTTCCCCGCATCTATTACGTCTGGAATTGAGCTTACGCTGTACAAGTGGATTGTGTCTGTTCCTGTCTAAAACGGGCAGAAAGAGAAATTACTCTAACTGAAGGAACGCACTCTACCAAGAGCTAGGTTTTGCTAGTCCCAAAGCTAGAGATTGCCTGATAGATCCAAAAGCCATTTGTAACAACACCAAGAAGGTTACAGAGCCCGGTTTTTGTGCCATCTCTCACTTTGTGCCTAACCCCCTCTTCTTCCTGTCAACACTTTTCCTTTTTGGTGGCTGTGTCTCTGTTTGAAATGGTTTTGCACCTCTTTTTGCACAGCGGCGAGCGGCTGCGCACTGTCAACCTTCACAGGTGGCTTCCTAAATCTAAATGGTCCTTTCCTTTCCTGAACGTGCAGCTTTAAGTCTCAGCTACGTGGGGATCTGGAGCCTGGCTATGGAGGGGAGGGGGTGCGGATGCGGCAAGAACAAAACCAGCTGGGCTACAACGTCCACTATCAACGGAAGGAGCGATGTGTGAATCACAGCGGGTCCAGGGCTGTCCCGCTCTTCCCCCACCCCGCACCCCAACCCACGGGCTCCCTCCCCAACCCAGGCCCACGGGAATCACTTAAAGACCGACTGAAAAGTAGGGCATTCGTGGTTTTTCATTTTCTTCATGAAGTTTTTGAATTCCTTGTTTTTCTTGTCCCACTTGTGGATGGCGGTCAGCAAGTACTGGCTCTTTACTTTCCGCCCCATGATGAGAAAATGGTGGCTGAGGTTGTCCAGCTGGTGACAAGGGCAGTCGGCCCCGTTCTTCAGGTACAGGACAAGCTTCTTCAGTTCCTTCTTCTTGATGGGCCCCAACTTCAGAGGCTTTTTCTTCTTGGGAACAATCTTTTTGTCCCCGTTTTCTTTTTTCACTTCTTTTATTTTCATCCTCAGTGCTACAGATGTTGGGGCAGGGAGGAGAGAAGGAGAGAAAGAGGAAGGAAAGCACGTTAGAAGACAGCTTTTCATCGAAAACAATAACCCAGGCTTCTGGCTGAAGAGGACGGTGCAAATGAAAGGCAAACAGCAAGTAGAAGAACCCCAGAGGTCGTTGAATAAATAAAAAGTAAGGTCTCACTTACTCCTTACGCTACTGAGTCTGCCCCCTAGTTGTGTGGCGTCTAACGGTATCTTCAATAATTGCCACAGGGTGACATGAGATTCTCAAATAAATTTCAAAACCAGATATTTCTTTTTTTTAATTCAGTGACTCAGAATAACATGCAATGCTTCAAGAGAAGGGGATTGTATATTCCATATAATCTAAAGCTATAGATTTCAGCAGTCAAAGAAATAAATTCTTCATTTCTTTTCAAAGAGAAAAGTTATTTGTTGAGTTTCTCAACATCGGAAGAGCCTAAAATCCCTGACAGCTGAGTCTCATAAACAAGGCATAAACAGTCTCTGTGTGCGCACTTGGCGAGGGAAAGTGAAAGAGTGCTTCAAATTGTCATGCTTGGGTTTAAAGAACACTGGAGTCCAACATCAGCACTGGAGCAACCAGGGTTCCTAAGCTGCACCTCTAAGACAGCTGTTTTAACGGCAGGAATTGCTGATGTTCTTTCAACCCAATGAGTAGACCCACATAGAACGCAACTCCACCATGACTTCCTGATGGAGTAGAGAGAATCGCAGTTAAGTCCTAATAGATACATCGTGGCGATAATCTCGGCTAAGAATCTAATAGGGTAGCTGGGCTCCTGTTCCCCAGCACAAACGCCGCCAGAAAGGAAAAACCAGCCCCTCCACCAGCTCTGCCTTCTTTCTTTGTCTTTTCCTACCTTTTGTCTCTACAGATCCTGAATTAACATTATTTTTAACCTGTGGACCAAATACCTTAGTGATGGTAGAGGAGGTCTACTGATGATGAAAAATCAATGTGGAGGCACCCTGGAAGCCGTGAAAGCACCAAGCACAGGGTGTCACCGATACGGTCTCTGGCATGGAGGCTCTTTTCAACAACTCCCCGCTAAGACTGACCAGTCCTAGATAGTTCCAAAGGAGTTTAGAGATACATTTCTGAGATGAGAGTCATCAGATAATCGATATATCCTCTGGAATTCCTCCGCATTCAAATTCCCAAGCCCCCTCTTTTGAATAACTCAAAGCTTCCACCCACACACTCCATGAAGAAAACCTTGTATCTGAACTAAACAACAATAGCTAGCAATTCCAAGGCATGTGGCATGTCAGAAAGTATGCTAAGGATTTTACATGCATTTTCTCGCTTAATCCCAACTACTCCATGAGGAAGATATGATTTTTTTCCTGTCCAACAGATGAGAAAACTGAGGCTTAAGAGGTTACATTTATCAAATTACAAATCCTAAACTTAAACCCATGTCTGAACGTGTACTTTTAATCACCTTTCTGTTCATACTGGCAATATGTTTCCAAAATTCCCTATCATGAACCCCAAACTGATGAACTTGACCAAGAAAATAAATGAGACAAGCTCAGAACCTCTTCCCAGCATCATCTAAATTTCAAAATGACTTCAGTTATGCAATGGTGGAAGAGTTCCTCCTCATTCAAAAAGACAATTCTGGAAAAGGAAAAAGTGGATTTGTGAAAGCTTTATTGCTTAATATTTAGTCAATTAGAAAAACACGCCCTTGGCTAACCCAAGGAACAAGAAGGAGGAAAAAAAATGCTAGGAAGAAATCTTTAATGAATGTGTCAAAGCCAGTAAATTAAACAGTCTCCCACTGCTTTCTTTTTCTTATGAAAAGAGTTCCAGATCCAGAAGCCTACTTAACTCAAGGTCCATCTAATACCCTAAGCCTGGCAACCCCTGAGAAATGTCTCAACCCTCAGGGTGGCAGAAGGGTCAATGTCTGACACCAATGAGCTGAATTCCATAGCTAGCAATTAACACTGGCCTCTCTGGGTGCCCCAGGCTTCCTGGCACACATGGGTGAGTCAAGTACTGGTACCCAATGAGTTCTTTTCTTCAACACCTTCTCCCAGTGAGATTTTCCCACAGTAGAAAACTATGGCTCCAAAATTCTTTATAATGAACCCCAAACTGATTAAATTGGCCAAGAAAATAAGGGGAGAAGCTTGGTCCTTCTTCCCAGCTTCAACGAAATTTCAAAATTACTTTACTTATGAAATGGTGAAAGAGTCCCTCCTGGTTAGAAAAAAGGCCATTCTGGTGCCATCCTTACTTTAGGGTGAGATTCGACAGAAAATCTAGCCAGCAAAGATGTGCCAGTGCTGTGTCCTCCATCAGGAAGCCTCTCCCTCCATCCTCAACCAGCTACTTCCCAGGATTTCTGATGACGCTTGACTCTCACCCTTGCTACGGAGAGAGCGTGGTGGGGGCCAGGAGGCCAGAGCTCAGCAAGTAAGGAACGGCACAGAACCTCCTTCCAAGGCCTCACCCAGACACCCCCAAACAGACCCATGCCTAGTTCAGCTTCTACTGGTGGCTTTACTAACCCTGTATCTGGGGGCCCACTCAAGAAATAACTTTACCTGTTCTGGCCTGTGGCTCACTGAATGAGAAAAGTTCTCCTTGGGGGGTTGAGTAAGGGTCCTGCAAGAGGAGGACCCAAACCCAGGCAAAGTCATCTCCATCTCTGCCTCTGCAATGCCTCTGCAAAACACAGAATGAGTGGGGCTGGAAGAAACCACTTTCCAAAGAAAGGCTGTGAAGAGCACTGCATGGACACTAGAAAGTAAGAGCAATTCTGTTCTTTTCACAAGCTCCTCTAAAACATGGCCCTAGGATGTTGGATAAGTTACAAGCTACTTCCCCAAGTCTAAGGCTTGGAACCAAGGGTTGCTGTAGGGGTGATCACTTACATTCAGGACCAGGAAAGACTCATTCATGCACCAACTGACATGTGGGCCCCCTCTGTTCTGCAGAGAGGCGTGCCATCCTTTACTGAGTACCCAGCACATGGCACACTGGAAAAGGTGCTCTGTGTGTGGCTGTGTGTTCAATGCTCACGGCAACCATATTAGGGAGGCATCACTATTTTCTTATTACAGTCAACAAGGATTCAAGTTCAGTAACTGCAGCCCAAAGCCACAGTTTCTAAAAGACAGCATCAGGATTCGAACCCATCTCTAACCCCAAAGTCCCTGCTCTTTCCTACTATACCGTGACTCCACTTAGGATGATATTGCTTCAGTGGAAACTATTTCACTCTTTTGATTGTGTTGCTTTTAATCACAAGTCAAATCAAAAATTAATGTTCCTTTGCCATGACCGTGTAAAGGAATTTAGTTTACATGGGTGGGGGGAGCAGGAGAGGGAAAGGGGGAAAATCAGATGATGGAAATGTGTTACGCATTAGACTTTATTTCTTGCCATTTGGCTCACTTTCTTTTTTGAGGTGGGGAGCATAGAGGAGGGGGAGGCACATATGGCCAGAAATTACTAACATCTTTCCATCTTTCAAGGGTTTATTTTAGGGATGCAGATTTCCAGCAATGTTTGGATAGGCGATTAGCTATCCGAGGTTGATTTCCCTGTGCCTTGTAGGACGTGTGTGCAAACCCCCCGACCACCACATCCAGAGGCTGCTGGGGCAGGGATGGGTGCCGGCTCAGAAGCAGGCTGGATTGATCACCCTATCCCCCCGCCCCCACCTCCGCTCCCCTCCCCAGCCTTCCTCCCCACTGTGCTGGCAGTGACTGGACCCAAGGGATTCCACCCACGGGCTGGGGCTGGGTTCCCAGTTTGCAATGCAAATGGTGGCGGTGCGCAGGGAGGAGAAGCCTGGGGAGGCGGCGGCAGCTGGGGAGACAGCTGGTGTGCTGGACGGAGTTTGGGATCGTGGGTTCGAACCGTGTGACCACAGAATCTGGTTTTGAACTCCCTGGGTCTCCGGTTCTCATCTGCACCGTGTGGAGTGCAGTCTGTCGGCCCGCCTGTATGACCATCCGGAGCTGGGCAGGGCTGGGGAGCCAGCAAAGTTCATCCTCAGGGGACACCCTCCCCTCCCCCAGCACCCCTCCTCCCTCATCTAATGCCCTGCTCACCCTGGGGCACAAAATGACCCCTCCTATCTAAGGCCCTGGGCTCAGTATCTGTAATAACCAGACCTTGACCTGAAACAAGCACACAGGCAAAAAGCTACTTCCTTCTTTTTATTTTATTTGTTCTCCACAGGTAGGACACCTTCCTTCTTTTTATTTTATTTGTTCTCCACAGGTAGGACACCTACCTGTAGAGGTCTAGAAATGTTTCAAGTTCTAAACTTGCAGCTGTAATTAGGCGCTGTCTGGGTCTTCCTCGGCAGTCTTCCATTCAAGTACATCTTTAAAGTCTCAGTCCACTTTCAGTCGTCCAAACCCTATGTTTTGCTCAGAAATAAGACTTCCTCAGGAGTATCCCCACAAGGCTTAGCAATATTCAGAGGAGATGAGGAGATTCATCACACCATTCTAAACTCACACTTTCTTCAAATCGATCTCTTCCTCCTGGAAGAGGGATTCTCTGGTAAATCCGCCAATCACCTCGACCTCACATTTGGCCGTGAGGCAGCCACTTCCACGTGCCCGTCATTCACACAACCAGCAACGTGCGGGAGCTGCAAGAACCTAAGAGGGATGATGGGAAAGGTGGGAAACGGCCTGAGCGAAAGATCACATCTGTGAGTCATCCGATTACAGATAACAGCTCAAATGAAGGGTGTGAAGGGATAAAGCACAGAGAAAAGAAGAGAATGGGAGTCCAGAGAGCACCTTCCAGGGAGTGAGAGAAAGGGGAGTTATGACAAAAGTCATCAGAGGCACAGATGGGAAACTGGGCCAGCCCAATGTCACGATAACCACAGAAGGAAAGCATCTCATCCATCCCAAGCGCTGCCGGGGTTTCAGAAGGACATCTGAGAATAGACAACCTGGCGTGGCAGTGAACGGGTCCCTGATGGGCTCTGGAAAGTCAGGACATGAAGGGGTGAGAGGGAGTTCCATAGAGTGAAAAGGGAGAGTAGCAGGGAAGTGAAAAGAAAAGGTGTGCCACACCGAGAGCCACCAAGCTCCTGGAGAGTCTGTGCAGAGTTACAGGTGGGCACTTCTATACACACATATTGGATTGAACACACATGATCATTTCCACTCCTTCCTAAACTCAGTTTAAAATTAGAGTTTTTTTTAAGTTATAAACACATGCAAGAAAATGGTAAGGAAAACAAGACCCTATCAACAACATTTTGTATAAGAGAAAGCAAATGGATAGTGGAACCTGGCTTTATAGGGAAAGAAAAGCTGAAACCTAGCTGTTCACAGATCAGGATGCCAGTAAGAAGCCAGCTGATCCACACTGCACTGCAGAACCCAGAAATGCTCATGAACTGGATCCACTGGGGGCTTCTGACTTCTATTACAGAGGTTATATTAAATATAGGAACTAGTCTAAAGTCTGTATATCCCCTGCCCTGGACCATGAAGCCAAATGACTGTCCCTCCCCAACTCCAGCAACAGCCAAGAGGTTTGTCCTCTACACAGACTTTGACCCAGAGAGACTGTGGGCTCAGGTACACCACACATGGTCAAGGGCATGGTGATGAGGGAGTGCTGCACCCACAGCAGTAGGTTAAGTGAAAGTTTGCAGAGTAAACAGCAAGACTTGCAGCTCTCAGAACACTGATAGCTGAATTTGTATCATACACCCCAGTCAGAGGATTAAAAGGTTTCTCTCTAAGGAAACTAGTAGCCCAAAAGAAAAGCCAGGTTCCCCCCAACAAAATTCTAAAATGAGACCCAACAACCTACAAGCCACACATACAAACAAAGAGCTTCCAATTGGACTTTTGGTGTTTTACTCTTAAGTGGTAACAGATAGCTGAGGACTGGCAAGCATTGAAAGAAAAACTCTAAATGTGAACAGAGATCAAAACATCCAAAATGAACAGAACAGGGAACTCAGAGGAAACAGACAATTCAGGAAACATAAGAAAACTTTTTAAAAATGATAATTAATAATCTTAGATATGACATTGTAGTCATGAAACAAAAACAGAGAGCTATGAAAAGGAACAGGGAACATGAAAGAGTACTTGGAAATTTAAAGAATAAGAGCAGAAACAAAGTGTTCAACAGTAGCACTTTAAGATAATGCTGAAGAGATTTCCTGGAAAAGTGAATAAACTGACAAAGAGAAGAAAATTAGAAGGAAAAAGGATAAAATAGAGGATCAATCCAAGATTTTCAACATCTGAATAAAAAGCATTATAGAAAGAACAAAACAAACAAAAAAAAACAATGGGAGAAAATAAAAATAAACCACACAAGAAGTTTTTTCTGAAATGAAGAACATGAGTTCTGAGGTTAAACAGTATCCAACTCAATGATCATAACATTTAGAAATGCCAAGGATAAAAAGAATTTTCAAAATCTTCCAGTGCAAAAGGGA
Source organism: Tamandua tetradactyla (assembly GCF_023851605.1). NCBI lineage: Eukaryota > Metazoa > Chordata > Mammalia > Pilosa > Myrmecophagidae > Tamandua > Tamandua tetradactyla. Next base: position 16,758,588 of record NC_135329.1, read on the forward strand.
CAATATATCTAATACAAAGGAGCAGACATCAAAATGGCATTAAAAACAGCCAAACTAGAAGTTGGACAATCATGGAGCTATGCTTTTAAAATTCCCAAATTTTATAGCAAGCCCGACACGTGTAAGAGTAGAATTAAGACATCTTCAGATATTCAGAAGTTTTTCCATAAAAAAGTATCTCCCATGTATCTTTCCTTAGGACACTACTTGAAGATGTGCTCCACAAAAATACGTAAGTAAACAGGAAAGACAGACACATAGGATTCAAGAAACCAAAGATCCAGCCTACGATGAAGATCAAGGACATTCTACAATGGTGGTTCCAGGACAGCTGTGTGGCAGTCTTGGAGGTCAACCAGCCCAGACTGGAAAAGGCGGAGCTCGCATTCAAGCAGCTGACCTGCTGTATATGACCACATTAGTTGATCTGCCAGAAGAATTTGGGGCTGGATTCATAAAGGGAGCATAAATAACTAGGCATGAGGTAATTACTATCTCAAGATAAAACAAAAAAGGATTTAAAAATGCTGTACACTACATGGCTTGGCAGTAAATCATATTTATATCATCAAAATAAATTAAACACTGAAATTAATTTAACCAAAAGTGTGGTATATAATTATATTGGAAAGAACAGAGAGAGAGAGAGAGAAAGTGGGGAGATAGCATAAGAGGGCTAAATCTTTATCTTCCACAAAAGAATCAACATATAATGTCTAAAAATAAAAAATCAAAATCAAAGCATGTTTTTAAATTTATTCCATATTTTAAGATATCACAAAAAGCAGCTAAAATAGATGAAAATGATACCTCTGGGGTATGGGAATTAGGGATGAGAAGGCATGGGGCATGGAACTATAGTTTTTGTTAAAAGCTTTCCATTACTGCCTGACTTTTTAAACTGCATATTTATTTTGAAGGAAAAAAACTCAATTTAAAAAAATACTACAGTCTAGTAAAGAACTTAAACATGTGTAAAATACGAATGAATCATAAAACGTGAGCTCTGAAAGGAAACACAGAAATTACTTTTCTAGGTCCTTGGCTCTGCATTTAAATAGAGTAACTGAGCTTTAGTAAGAACTTCCTAAGAGCTTTGTTTGTGAAATAATTCTAATGTTTTCAGCTGGGTTTATTTTTTTTCGGGTGGGGGGAGGAGGTGGTGGGGATGGGGGAGAGGCGAGGGACTACAGATCTAGTGAATCCCTATCATTTTTCAGATAAAAACTCAATTAGGCTAGAGTGTGGGTTACTGACTTTGAGCTGGAAGGGATGTTAAATCCCACCTGATGTTCTGAATGACACTTGCCCAAGGCCACACGGCTGACTCGAACCTGCTACTATGCTTCCAGTGCAGGTCTGACTCTGTTGTGTATCCCAGAAAAGCCAAGTTCATTAATCCTCATTCAGTATTGCTGGGTGGGAGCTTTCTAATTGTTTCCATGGAGATGTGACTCCACCCATTCAAGGTGGGGTTGCTTACTGGAGCCCTTTAAGAAGGAACCATTTTGGAAAAAAGCTCTAGGGCCCACAAAGCCAGAGATATTTGGAGATGAATAAGGAAAACGCCCCCGGGGGAACTTCATGAAACAAGAGGCCAGGAGAGAAAGTTAGCAGGCATCGCCATGTGCCTTTCCAGCTAAGAGAGAAACCCTGAACTTCATGGGCCTTCTATGTGTGAAGGTAACCTCTCACTGGTCCTTAATTTGGACATTTTCGCGGCCTTAGAATGGTAAGCTTGCAACTTAATAAATTTCCCCTTTTTAAAAGCCATTCCGTTTCTGGTATACCACATTCCAGCAGCGTGCAAACCAGAGCACCTCCCCATCCAGAGCATGTGCTTTATTCTAAGTTCCTCCAAGCCGGAGAACCAGAAGCGATGAAAGGAGTCCTGGCAGATTCTGGGAACAACTGGGCTAGCACTTTGGATACATTTTCTCCAAAGGGCGCGAATGAAAAACCATCTTGGGGCAGATACCAGGCCACACGCACTGATTCCTAAATGACTTTCTTCCTAAATGACTTTCTCTTTCAGGCCTGGCTGAAGATCCCATAGGCAACCTGGGGAGCAGGGGTGAGACAATCTGAGAAGTTCGTCACAGAGATGAGACTGGCAAATTAAATCTTGTAGAAACAGGCCTCCTGTCACCAGGCTTGGGCTGTCACCACAGAGGACACCCCCCTGTGTCAGCAACGTGGGCTCGGCTGACACCTCCTCCTTCTCGCAGGGAGCCTTCAGGTGAAAAAGTCTGCTCAGATATAAGGACTCTCTAAGTCATGGCAAGAGAATTATTGCAATTTTCTGTTTCCTGGCCCCAGTTTCACGTATCCCTTGGGTGGATGCCCCTGAGGCAGAAAGCAGCCGTCCCAAACTCTTGTGCAAATGAGAGCTGGTGACAGGGCTGGGGGCAGGCCCTTGGCTGTGAGGAACTGCGGCCTCCTTCCAACACTCAGCAGAGAGTCTGGGCGGCAGAGAGAGCTGGCTCTGAGGACCCAAATGAGCCCCGCGGACAAAGGGCCTGCGAGGGCAGCTTAGCAGACTTTTCTTCCCGGCAGGAGCCAGTATTTGGAATCATTAATTCGTTTGCAAAGAAAGGAGCTTGCAGTCTGTCACAATAACTCCGACTCTCTTCCTTGACCACAAACCACAGGCTGCATACTTCCTTGACTACAAGGACATACATTACCAAAAAGAAGAAAAAAAGATCGAAAGCAACATTTTTTTTCCCTCATTTGCAAAAAAAAAAAAAAAAAAGTGGATTTAGAAAATAATCCTGAATGACTCATTTGGGGCTAATTATTTAACGGAAGGTACCCTGTTTTCTAGATCCCAGACACTGTGGGAAGGTAGGGATGGGGGAGGAGGTCAGGTAGGAAAGTAAAGTTTGCAATTTTACTGACCCCGCCACCCCCCACCCCTCCAGCAGCATCAGCGCCAACCACCCCAAATCCTGCCGCCTAAACGCTTGATTTCATGAATTGTGTTACACTGCCACTAATTTAAGCTAATGGTACAAAATGAAAACCCACTTTGAGAGCAAAAAGCCACCTGGTGTGGTTTCACTGGGGAAGGTCACCTGCGTTGGTGGCCCTAGCAACCTGGGTATCAGACCGGGACAAAGAATAGACAAAGAATTTCCTTCCGGGCTTCCTGACCAATCCCCCACCCCCACCGTCAAGAAGAGAGTGGGATAATCGCTTAAATTAAGTCAATCTTAAGATTGATTGAATCTTGGCTCCAAATCCAGGCAAACCTGCCAAGGCAAACAGCTTTTCCTGCTGCGAGATCACTGGCTTTCCATTCCTCTCCATCACACCCCCCAGCGTTCACCCAAGCGGCAGGCCGGAGTGTGGGATGGCCTCCTGACAGGGTACGGGTGGGGCTTTTTTACTTGCTACCTTCATTTCTCCCAGGGGCAATTTTTTTTTTAACGTTGATATATATATTTTGACTTTTTTGGGTGAAATATATGTATACAGGAAAGCAATAAATTTCAAAGTATATTTTAACAAAGTAGTTTTAGAGCAAATTTCAAAGTATGGTATGGATTACAGTTCCTTCATTTCAGGTACTTCCATATAGTTGCTCTAAGACACTGGAGATTAAAAAGAAATATCAATGTAATGATTTCACAGTCATACTCATTTGTGAAATCCTGTCTTCTCTGTTACAACTCCTCCTTCTCCTTTGATCCTTCCCCCAATCTTCAGGGATATTTGGGCAATGACCGCTCTGACTTCTTCATGTTGAAAAGGGGTATTGATATTATGGGGTAGGGGGATGCAACCAGTTGATGGCTCTTGGAAAGACTGGAAACTCTAGGTTTCAGGGCTTATCTGGCCCAGGAACCATCTGGAGGTTTTAGGTTTCTGAAAAATAAACTTAGTGAGTGAAACTTTTATAGATCCAGGGGCACATTTTGGTGAATCTTTCTTGGGTGATGGTTTAAGCATCCTGGCGGCCTAGGTAGCCCCCCAAACTTACTAAGACCCAGGAAGTCAACAAGATTGGCATGGGCAGGTCCAAGACCCCCCCTGTCCCCTCGGACCTAGGGCAAGCAGGATCTAGCACCATTCGCAGAATCGCTGAAGTCCATGGTGCCCACCCCCATAGTTGTGGATTCTTGCAAAGTCTGGAAAACAAAGGCTTTGATAACAAGGGGAAGCATGTTTCAACGGAAAGGACCACAAGTCCAGAGTTGGCAGGCCCAGCTCCTGGAGTTCAGACCCCACCAGACCTTCTGGATAAACCTGGGTAAACTGCTTTGCTTCTCTGGACATCAGTATAGACATCTGCAAAATGAAGGTGCTGAAGAAGTTCATCTCAGTTCCCACCCCAGCACTGGCAATCTTTCTAAGCGTTCGTTATGTCCTGCCTCTGTCCTTGAAATTCAATATAGAAGCCCTGATCATTGAAGGAAAGATATGCTACATCTCAAATCGTAACTGCCATCCCTGCCTGCCAGAGACCTTGCTTTCATTTGTTATAGCTCAGTCCTACAGTGAAGGCAATGCACAAGAGTCCGTTTTGGTCATGAAGTTGGCTAAGCTCAAAGACAGCCCCAGAAAAACATCTCTCACCCTCCACAGCACAGGGACGCTGCTCCAAGCAAGGCGGTCAGCAGATCTTCATGCTATCCCATTTGGCAGAGAGGGCAAACGAGACCACAGGGGGTAGAGAGGGGACAGGAAGCCAGCTGGGTTTGAAGTGGCTGTGGCAGGTTCTAAGGTTTCTTGGCTGGGATATTCTCAAAGAAGCTGTGTCCACTGCTTCTGAGAAATGGCTGCAGGCACACCTCAGTTCTTCTCCCTCTGCTCTTTATTCTGCTAATCCCTGTGAAGGCTAAGGTTGCACTCCAGGAAAAATCTGTGCTTTTCCTAGCCATCCTTCAGGCCAAACTATGGACCATCCTCACCATGAAGCCTCCCAGGCCCACTCAAGCCTGCAGTGACCTCTCCTTCCTTGGCCTTCATGGCCCTTCCTACCTGGGCCTTGATTCAGCAGAGCCTTCTGTGAGAGCGACCTGGGAGTGAGCCTCCACCCCCCCCACCCCCACCCCCACCTCGCGATCCCATGCACGGCGTGGACCACGTCTTCTTCATCTCTGTTCAGCCCAGTGCCCAGAGCTCCAGCATCTGTTAAGACAGGCGAATGCAAAGATGCAAACACCATCACTCTCCTGAAGTTCACAGCCTCTCTAGGGAGAGACTGGAATTATGTGCACAAAGCTCTGCATTTACACTAATAATAATACAACAACAATAACAATGGCTAAGAGTTGTTGAGCACTTGCTGCAGGCCAGGCACAGGTCTAGGCGTGGTTAATGATATTAACTCATTAACTCCTCCAACAGCCCTATGAGGTGGATGCTATAATCATAGTCAGTTTGCAGATGAGGAAATGGAGGCATAAAACAGTTCAAGTAATTTGCCCACGGTCCCAATGAATGGGATGGAATTTGATCCCAGGCAGTGTGGCTCACACAGTGTAAACAACATCAGATGGAAACCCTAACTCTGCCTGGAGAAGCCCTGGCAAGGCTGTAGCCTTACAGCACTTTGTAACAACACAGAAGATGCTCGGGAGAGTTCCGAGTGGACAATGCAGCCTGAAGAGGTAACTGCTCCTCTCTGAGTCTCAGTGTTTCTTTTCCTTAAAATGCAGAGAATGTTCTCCTACAAATTCATTCCAAACAATGTCCCTGAGAAAGATTAACTCAGAAGTGTCTTTTAAAACCTAACTAACAATAAGGTGATATTAATTTGATGTGTTGACAAGAGGAGGTAAAAATATCTGCTTTTAAAAGGTCTAGGACGAGGAGAACTGCAAAGTAATTTTAGGGAAGGAAAACGCTTACAGTGTAACGTTGATGGGAAAGAAGATCAATTGGCCAAGCAGCGCATATCAAATGAAGCCGAGGAGAGAATGACACCACAGTTCTAATGGTTGCTGTCTCTGGGTAAAACTATGTGGGTTTCTAGCCTCTTAATTATACTTTATGCTATTCTCTAAGTTTTATACAGTGAGCATGTATTTTATAATCAGGAAAAAAAAGTTTGCCAAAAAGACACAAGTCATTTCAAGAAAAGATTTGGGTAGCTGAGATGTGTAGAGCCTGCAGGTCCCCTCTCTTCCCGACCATCCACAGGTTTTCAGGCAACTATTTTCTGTTCCCTTTTCAGACGTTTTGCTGCATCTTCACAGAAGTCCCAGAAGACACCAAATTAAGTCATCAACCACTTTTTTCTATCCAAAAATACTCAATTCCTTCCTACCCCATAAAGGTGGGCACCACAGAGAAGCAGGAACGGGACGCTTCTGAGAGGGAAAGAAAACAGTTATCATGTCAGGACAACAGGAATCAAGTGGGATTGTCCTGGGCAAACCAAGGCATTTGGCCCCCAACAAGGGCCCCTGTGTAGGGACAGGGCCTCGTCCCAACGATAGGGTGAGGGACAGGAGAGGGCACCACCTTGCCAACAGGAGGGAAGAGAACAATCCCCTTCCTCCTCTCCTGGGCTCCTCGCCTCCTGGCAAGACCACGGATCAAGTGTAACGCACCGTTTCTCCCAACCTTTCCGCAGAAGTGCAAACAGAGACGTCCCTGGCTTCTAGGGAATCGGAGTCTACTGAGCACAGCACCAGTGAGCTGAAGGAACCTTAGAGCCAGGCCAGTGTTCTAAGTCCAGTCCGCTCCCTTTGCAGGTGAAGAAACTGAGGCTCAGGGGGGTCAGTGACTTGCCGAGGGTCACAGGGCCAGTGGGGGCAGAACCAGAGCAGGAAACCCACGTCCTGGGGTATCCTCCTTCCACTGTGGCGAGCTGCTCCCCAGGTCTGGGCTCAGGGACGGCTCCCACCAGGGCCTCGCTGCTCCCCCTTCACTCCTAAGGGCGTCCTCGGTATAAATGGATTCAGGGCTGGGGTGGGGGGCAGGAAAGAGCAGCCCTCTCATCCATCACAGACTTCTCCAAAGTACAAAGGTCAGAAAGCTCAAAAGAAAAATCCCTCCTTCTATCCAGCCCACCCTTCTCCCTGGAGCCAAAACGGATGCTCATCTCTCTAGAACGGCACCCAGCCCACCCCCGGTGGGGTCACGGTCACAGACAACCGTTCTTCCCACTCATTCATATTTCTGACCCTAAATATCCAACTTCCTACCCTTGAATTTTCTGTTTCTTGTTTTCCAGCCTTTCTAGACTCTGTGTAAACAGCAGAGAGACACGAGTCGCCCTGGCAGCCTGCCCCGACCCGGGCCCCTTGGCAGGCACAGAGGCCCAGGCTGCGTGGGGGCTGCGGGGCACAGCCTCCCCTGCCACGGCAGGCGACAGAGCCCAGCAGCACAGCCCATGTGGCTCTCCTATCGCCCACCGGCCGAGCGCCGCCCAAGGTACACAAATATCCGGCTGGGTTACAATTTACAAGAAACAGGATGGAGAGGAATGCTGGTCTCCCAAAGGTGAAATTTGTCTTGGCCTGAGACAGGTTTGGTGGAAGCCAAGAATCTAAACAGCCAAGGGGAGCCGGCACCAGGTCCTATCTCAAAGCTGGCCCTTAGCAACCCTGTTTCCCGAGCCTCCCATTCTCTGCCGGGCTCCACTGCACGTGCGCAGGACAAGGGTGGCAGCCACTGCAAGCCACATGTCCTGACTTCTGCTTCTACTCGCCGAGTCTCTTTCCTTTCCCTCGACCCATCTGGAGCCCTGCAGGCAGGCAGCAGGCCAAAGGTTCGGAGAGCCTGAGGGGAACAAGGGGTGCCAGGAAAATAAAAGGCTAGGGGAGGGGCAGACTCGGGGTCCAGCTGAGGTAGCGTTAACAGGAAATAGGTACTCGGAGCACATTCTGGGGCACCCTGCCCAAACCCCAACTTCACGCCCACCATTCATAAGGCAGATGCTCTCTGGGTACACATGCCAATTTCCTGGCTCTAGAAATGGCAGGTTTTCTTTTTTTTTTTTTTTTTACATGGGCAGGCACCGGGAATCGAACCCGGGTCCTCTGGCATGGCAGGCAAGCATCCTTGCCTGCTGAGCCACCATGGCCCACCCAGGTTTTCTTTTAAAATGTTACAGTAGTCTCCGAGTCCACAGCTTCTCTTCCGACCGAAGACAGTCAAAACCCCAGGAGTTGAGGGGCAATGATCCCAGGAGACCATCCTACAAACCCCGAGCTCCCGGGAGCCCACGTGCCATTACTGACTTCCAGAGCTGAACCTCACACCTTCCCTAGGCTCTTCACCTGCCCAGGGCTCCCACTTCTCGTTCGTGGACTTGCGCCCCACTCCGGAAGCGAGGGACCGTCCTTTCTCCTATTGCTCCCTTTCCAGGCCACCACTGCTCCACCAGAGGACACTCACCTCACCTGGCCTCCACCTCCCAGGCCTCTCAGAAGGTTCGCCCTGCTCTGAAGCTGAAGAAGTGGAGGAGGGTGAGCGAGTCCCTACCGCCGAGGGGCTGCAGGAGCACGGCTCTCCTTCCCGGTGTGGGAGGGCTGCCGAAGGTGAAAGTCACCGGATCCGATCACGGCCATGGCACCGGCCAGCTCACTCACAGGCAGCTCAGAGCCTGGCTACCATCAGACCGTCTCAGCCCCATTAGCCGGGGCAAGGCATCCTGGCAACTGTGAGGCACTGTCCAAGCATGCGTTCCATACAGAGACAGCATGCAGACAGAGACAGCATGCAGACAGACAATGCTCCACCACGCCGACAGTGACGCCGACAATGCTCCACCATGCAGACAATGCTCCACCACGCAGATAGTGCTCCACCATGCAGATAATGCTCCATGATACCAATAGTGCTCCACCACACCGAGTGCTCCACCATGCCGAGAGTGCTCCACCACGCCGAGAGTGCTCCACCACACCGAGAGTGCTCCACCACACCAATAGTGCTCCACCACGCCGATAGTGCTCCACCATGCCAATCCGTCAAAATGGAGACTGGACTGTGAAATGATCGCTACTACGCACACAGGCCAGCGGGCACGAGGCTGAGGGCTGCAGGCCCTGTGCGGAACACACTCTACACCGAGGGGAGGGGAACTTTCATTCGCATGACAGCCAGGAAAGACCCCATCTCAAGGCCCGGGCTCCCTGCCACCTTGCTGATGGCACTCTGGTGGTCCCATCTACCCTGACTGAGACTCCTCCAAACCACCCCAGTGAGTGTCTGTGTTCTGGCTCATGTTCAACAAACAGAGCTCTTAAAGGAGCCTCGTTTCTCCAAAGAGCTGGAAGTGAATTGCTGGGGCAGTTGTTTAGAGAGTGCTCGAGACCCAGAAGGTGGTTCTTTGGCCCCTTTCCTGCCCTTTAGGACACGGTTCCCGAGACGCCTCTTGGGGAGCCGACCAGCTTCCCTTCATGTCTAAACATCCGACGTTGCCTTGTTCCGTGCCCAGCAGACTCCCTCTGCCCGTGGAAGTCCCGGCACGCGCACCGCGTGGCCCTGGGTCCTCCGTGCTCCGCTCACGCGGCGCACCTGTAGGGTCAGACGCCGGGTCTGGTAACACCGCCCCTCCCACCCCCACCCGACTGCGGGCAAACCCAGATGGCCTCCACTGGAGCTGCCTCCCGCCTCCCAATGGCGGCTGGGAGCCAAGCCTTGCCTGCTAACACAACATCCCGTGGGTGGGTCATCCTGGCTCGAGAGTGTCCTCTGCACAGCCAGCTGCTCCAGACCAACAACGCTTTCCTCACTGGGAACCCTGCCCCAGACGCACCCGTCGGTACCCACCGCACCACGCTGGCTTTTCTTGGTGTGGCAGAGAGGGCATCGTCCCTCCGCTGACCAGCAGCCCCCACCGCCACCCACCAGTTCTGCTTCGGGATTCCTTGTATCGATTGGCAAGTGCCAGGCACAACCCTGAGGGCCTTACGTGGCATCCGCGCAACAACCTATGAAACAGGTAGCGCCATCATTCGCCTTTAAGACAAGTGGACTTAGGTGCAGAACTTTCCAGAGACGGCATCTAGTAAGTGACAGAGCCAGGGTTCGACCTAGGGGAAAGTGGCTTGAGAGCCCAAATTCTCATCCTGCAGTGGATTTCCTCTCAGCAAATGCAGGCAGGCAGCTGACGGAAGCCCGGGGTGCCAGCCTCTCCCCCGCCTCGATGCCTGGCCTCCTCAGCCCTGCCCAGGCGGCCCCACGCTGCCTCGGCTCAGTGACCTTGCACGAGTCACTTGCCTCTCTGGGCTTCATTTCCCTCAACTGAAAAATGGGGACAGTACTTCCAGGCCTCACAGAGTGGCTAGGAGGCTCCAGATAGAAAATAAGATTATGGATGGGAAAGCGTCTGGCAACGGCAAACGGTTCCTCTTACTTCTAACGCTGTGCTCTTGCACATTTTTAATTTCACATCCTGGGATGATACGGCTTATACAAGTAAATATATATATTCAAAATATATTATGTAAATGAATACATCTGTCTACATTTATATTTTATTCATCTATTCCTTTGGTTTATTCTCCTGAACGTCTGCCCGATTTTTAAGTACTCCCCTGCCTTCGGGAGAAGCAGAAAGTACAATTAAAACTTTCTACTTTGGTCAGGCCAAAACAACCCTAGCTTTAGAAATTTTGATTCATTCCTCTGAGGTATTTCAAGAAACTCTCTGTGACTATCTATGATCTCACTCTTCACCTCGTTCTCCAAAGAGTGAAGATTCCAGACTTGTCTTCTAGCTAGCACTGCTGAATTTAGATCCTTGCATTTTAACGCTGTGACTTCTGACAACAGGTTTGCCCCACCTTGTTCCCTACCCCCGGCCCCTTTCTGGCTTTTAGATTTCAATATCTCTGTGTCTTCAGCTTCTGAGCCAGTCACATCTGTGCTGCTTCTTCCCTTTGCTACCACAAAAAAAAGTACTTTCCTCTGACACGAGTTGGAATTAGAGATACCACCAGACAGCCGACACGTGTATCTTTCCTCCTCATCTCCCTTCAAGTCTGTGGAGTCTCTCTTTTAAAGGGGACTGGAACGGGCTTTAGGCCTATTCCTGGGAATTATCTCAAGTTCCTCCAGATCAGGACAAACCCGACGGCTGGATGGCAAACCCAGCGAAGCAGCCCTTGGAAAGACAACGTGCGGGCACAGACTGCTTTCTTCAGCCGTTCTCAAGATTTATTCAGAGGCAATCCAATGGAGAGACCAGAAGGTCAGACCAAAATCAGCAGCTGAGCTTATAAAAACCTCCCAGAGCAACACTAATTTTTCTAGAAAGAAAAAAAAAAAACTTTCCTGCAATTTTCTTGCATCTATTGATTAGTTCACCTGACACATAAAGCTGGTTCGTGCTTACTCCTTCTCTCAGTGACTTCTCCGTCCAGTCTATGGTTGTACACAAGGTATCCTAGCTGGCATGAGCACTGGGGTGCCCCCCCCAAAAAAAAAAAACCTACCATCATTTTCTGTTGGCCACTGACCACTTACAGGAGTGATGATGAACCTTCTGGAAAAAATAAAACCCGAGCTTGTCAGTGAGTGGGAGCCAGACATAAGCAGGCACATCTGGAGGAGCAAACAGGAGCCACATCATGGAGTTAGAATGCGAAGCCCCTGGAGGAATCCAAGAGGAATAAGAAAAGGTCTGGTGCATCAGGCCACACTCAGCAGCAGGGCCTGAGGGGAGGAGGGAATAGTGGCTCTGGGTTCAACACAGTGGCTATCACGTGGAAATAAGTGGGAAGAGCTGTTTCACTAGAGGCCCCAGCAACCTCGCTGACCAAGTCCCACTCGGGGGTGAGGACAACGCTCGGTGGCCATGGGAGGGCTGGGAGCCTTGACAGGGATCGTCCCCCTGGCCACGGAGCCACAGCTCAGCAGAGGCTGGGATCAAAATACCCTGGCATCTGTAGCTCGGCTGGCAGTGACAGGGACAGGCTCAGGGCAGCGGCAAACTGGGGAGCCTCAGGCGATCGTGGCCTCGGCCTGCAGGGACCGCAGTGGCTACTCACTCAGGGGAGCCCAGCCAGGGTGGCCGTGAGAAGCTGGGGAATCCAAGCAAGCACAGGCCCGCGGGCGAGCACGGTTTGGATGGAAATGCTGCAATCCCAGGAGGCATGTGGTAAAGTCCTCAACGTTTCTCACAAGGCCAGGAAGGGAGAAGAAGGTGAGTGCTTCGCTGGCTGAAATCTCTCGGCCCTTCTTTCTCTTTCCTGAGGTCAGACACCCTTCCATGTGCCCCTCTGGCTGCCACACCGCAGTCATGCCCGGGCAGGAGGTGATGGCCAAGCAGAAGCTAGGACTGGGCCCCGTCCTGCTCCAACCCAGTGACCCAGGTTGACCAGCTGTCTATAATGGATTTCAGGGTGAGGGTTCTTTGAAGCAAGGATCCCGCTTACATAGAAGCAGAGATTTTTAGCGAACTGAATGAGACTTCCAAGATCATCCAGCCAATGTTTCACTCTTCCAATCGGAAAACTAAAGCCCCCAGAGGAGGTGGGCTCCACAGTCACTTGGTCAACAGCAGCTGACCAAGACCCCACTCCCTGCAGCCAGCACTCTCCCCACTTCCCTCACTCCCCAAGACCTTCTTCCCCCTCGTTTCTGTTCTTCCCACCCACTCTGTCTGCGGGCGACCCCCAGTCTGCACGGGATCAACCAGCTTCAGAATTTTCTCCTCCCTCCTTTTCTTCTCCAAATGCAAGCAATCTTCTCCCTATCTCGATGCCAGAACAAAATGCCAAAACCCAGAAAACTAAGCCCCACTTAGGCTGAAGAAGTCCAACCCCAGCTCACTATCAGATAAGTCATTTCCTGCAAGAAATGTGGCCATGGTAAGAGAGGAAAGCAAGAATCCAGGGGCCCCACGGCCACCCCTCGCTGCCCCCTTCAGGGAGGGCCCGGCAAGAACTGCGGGGGCCCCTCCCACGCTTCCAGGACCGCCCATCAGATAAAGCAGCCCGGCTGCAACCCAGCACTCAATCCCTTCTGGGGCAGGAAACGCTTGGTGCGCGCTCTCCTCGGGTGTCTCCTGGGGTGGGGCTGACCTGCCTTCTGGGCTGAGGAAGGGACCTAGGGCAGTCGGGACGTGCTCCTGTTCGCGCCAAGGTTAGAGGGCAGCCCCAGGATTCAGCTCGGGAATCTCCCACCACCACGTGGTCAGGCCCGGGATGCCAGCGATCCCTCCAAGCTGCCTCAGAAGGAGCTGTCAGTATGGAATCCTCAGACAGGTGTCTTGGGGTGTTCCCAGGATCTGCCTGGTGAGGGCCCCATGGATGGAACAGGCAGCTTCTCCACCCCAGCCCAGGCATCCCCTTCCACAGAACTGGGGGACAAGGAAGGGGAGCAGAGATCTTTCAGCTGCAACCAGACTCCTCTCACCACCCTCTCTCACAGAGCTTCAGAAAAGGGGGCACAAGGATGGAGAGGATGAGGAAAAGTAGGGGAAGCCTCCTCGTTTCTTTCTTAGGCTGGCCTGTTCTCTACTCTGAGTGATCATTCAAAACAAGGAAATCTGCCAGAAGACACATTAAGGCTGTAAGAGAAGAAGGCTCCAGGCAAAGAGCTGTCAGTCATAGGGAAAAGTAAACAGAATACATTGATTTTACTCCTTTTCCACTGGAGGGACAGCCTCCTACTCAACATTCTCATCCCCCTCCCCCATCCCAGACACACACATACACACACACACACACACACACACACACACACACACACAGTTATACAATTGGGAGGCTGGAAAAAAAAAAAAGGAAAGAAAAATTATTTTTTTAAAAAACCACCAGGAAAATTGATATCAAGGGAGGCACAGAGAGTTGGGGGGTGGGATTGGATGGTCCTGCTTGTATGAAAGAAAGGGCAGGAAAAGAGAAGGAGAACAGGGGAGGCCATGCCCAAGTCGTGGATTTTATTTCACATGCACTGGCATCCCCACTGGCAACCAGGGGACCACCCCATAGCAGCCAAGACCAGCAGGGTGCTCCAAGCCGTCTGCTCCTCATCTCAAAGTGCTCAACTCAGACGGACTCTGAGGACACTCCCAGGAGTCCCCCCTTTCCTCGCTGATGGGAGGGCCTCCACACAAGGCCAGGGACTCCTGTGTAGCTGAGTGATATAATGAGCTGGGGGACCCCAATTTACTTCTCCACATTCCTCCAGAAAATCATCTCATTTCCCAAGAGAAGAAAGGCTCACGCACAAACACAGCCACCTCCAGGGGAGAAGCCACCAACGGGTGGGCAGATGGCAGGTGCTTCCAAAGTCCCTGAAATCATGGGCTCTGCAGGGTTGTCGAGGCTCACAGGTGCCATGTCTTCCAGCTCCCTGCCAAATGCAGGCCTCCCGGGGATTGCAGGCAAGAGGCCATCCAGCCTCTGAATGGTTACTGTAGTGGGGAATCTACTACTCGACAAGGCCACACATCCCTTTGTTGAACAAGATTTAATTTCCTTAACAAGCCAGATTCTACTGAAGCAACCCAGAACAACTCTTCCCTTTGCCAGACCAGGCAGTCTCAGCTCTCTCAAATACTTTCCTCATAGCATCTCGTACCCCTAGGAGGCACACATGCAAACACACAAGCCTGCTCGGTTGAAGAGAGGATATGGAGGAGAGAGTAGACAGGCTGCTTGGAAAGTGGGAAACACCCACCTGACACCTCAATGTCCAGGAATGTCCAAGAACAATGGCTTGGCAGCTCACTTTCCCCTACCCCGAAGCTCCTGCCATCAGCCACCAGGGGCCAAAGGAAAGCTGAGCACTCATTCCATGCGCTGCTATGGTGTGGAGGGCCAAGGATGTAAGGAGTGTCATTAAAGTACCCGATCACTTGCCACTGGAGGCTGGAAGCCCCAAAAGTGTATCACGTCAGCACCAGGCCTCTTCATGGGCTCTGACTCACCTTGGGGGTGAGGCTGGCACAAAGTCTCAAGCCTAGATTTTCCAACCAGCCTCTCCCAACCAATGCTTCACACCTCAGAGTCTTCGGTTAATAGCTGCTTCCCTTGTGAACATTTTAGGAGTTAGGTTGGCCTGTATTTTAATAACCTCTAAAATTCTTTGTAAGTCCTATGAGAAAAACATTAACATTACTATGTGGTTCTAATTTGGTATATCTGTAAAATTCATTCACCCTTTTTTTTTTTTTAAGACAAGCCAAGTGTGTGCGGATCCTGTTATAAATGCTTTAGGGACCAAAAAAAACAATGCCTTGCTGGGAAGACCACCAGCCCCTACTTGAACAGAAAGCCTTTCCTGAAGATGCCAACAGCGCGGGAAGACAGCACTGGTACCCAGCTGCGAAAGGGCACATGACCACCCATTACGTGTGAATTATACTCTGTAGTCTTTAGGGTGCTTGGCTCCAACCTTAAAAGGTCTACACACTCTACAAAGTACGTATGGTTTCTTTCTATTTGGCAACAGAAAAACTGAGGCTCAGAAAAATGGACTAAGCAAAGGTTACATGACGGGTAAATTGTGGAGCTGGCATAGCAACCCAATTCTGAATCCTTAGAAAGTTACCTGTTCATGTTTCAAAACTGTTTCCCTATCAGACTCTATCACCCCATGCAAAGAGATCCTTGTGCTGTCAATCCCTGGGTCTGTGAGTAAGCAAAAAGGAGAACAAGAACTCAGGAACCCATTCAGGAAAAGGCCCCCAAATGTGACTGCCAACCCAAGGAGAGGAGGGTGGGGTCAGGACCTTCAATGGACATCGAGGCCCCCATCAGAGAAGACTGATCTGTAATGTAATCAATGCACCACAACCTCTACCTCCACCCCAAATTCAACTCTTCAATTAGCGTGGCCAATTCAATTTTCACCTGTTCAACCTTCTTAGACAAAAGCTTCTCTTCCACATGTGCCAAGCCCAAGTACTCCTGGTGGAGAGGCCCAGGAAGCAGAGCAGTGCTAACAAAGATATTATATCAAGAAATCAAGTTAAAGAGTTTCTGAAGAACAAGACCATTCCATATCAGAGCTAGACGGACACCTATGATGACACTTCCATTTTGCTTAAAAAAAAATAGGGCTCAGATTTTAACTGCCTTGCTGATAGTCACAAAGCCAGCTAGTGGTGGAACTGGAATTAGATCTCAGAACTCCAGAAACGGTGTTATTTTCTATCACATCATATTTTATCTCCTAACCCAGAAGTTGTGTTTGTTTTCTGGCAGGTGGGTAAACTGAGTCACAGAGCAGCTAAGTGCTTTGCCTGAACTGATTCAGCAGATGGTAGAACCAAGCTTTGGACTGAGGTCTGCATGACTCCTAAGTCTATGTGTGTTCTTTCCAATATACTTTTTAAGTCCCAAAGATTACACCAAACCTTAATGACAACCTCTGCTAACTGCTGAAATCTGCCCAGGAAATGATTCCTGACTGAAGAACCAGCAATTCTAAGTGAACCAGCTATAAACACTAAAACCTAAACAAACCAGGGCTGTTTGGCATTTGGAGTAGGAAATAAAACACCAAACTATAGGAGTGTCCTCCCACTTACAAAGGTGGCCCTTGGTTTGCATAATGGCATTATTTCAGAAAAATCCCTCATGGGCTTTGTATTACTTTGCTAATGCTGCCAGAAAGCAATAGAATGGCTTGTAAAAAAAGGGAATTTAATAAGTTACAAGTTTACAGTTCTAGTGCTGAGAAAATGTCCAAACTAAGGCACCAACAAGAGGTTACCTTCACTCAAGAAAGGCCAATGCTTCCCAGAACACCTCTGTCAGCTGGGATGGCACGTGGCTGGCATCTACTGGTCCCTTGTTCCTGGACTCCATTGCTTCCAGCCTGTTTCTTGTGAGGGTTCCTCTCTTGGCTTCTGTGTTCCCTTACTTAGCTCCTCCGAGACACAACTCTGAGTTTTAGCTTGCTTAGTATCACATGGGCCCCACATCTACAAATATCTGGGTCTTGTGTTGGCTCGGTCAGCTCTAAAGCAACTGTTCTCCAAGCATCTGCATCTGTGTCAGCTCTCTCCAAAATGTTTCCTCTTTTAAAGCACTCCAGTAAACCAATTAAGACCCACCCTGAATGGGTGGAGTCACATCTCTACCTAATCAAAAGGTTATACCCACAATTGGGCATGCCACATCTGTGGAGATAACCTAATCACATGTTTCCACCCTGCACTACGGGATCAAGATTAAAATAAATGGCTGCCCCCACAAGACTGGATCAGGATTACATAATGGGGGTACAGAATGGTTTCAAACTGGCACAGGCTTCTCTAACACCCTTCCTGAGCACGGGAAAACCAGCAGTGTGTTCTTGAAGGCCTCTCTGAAGTAGTGGAGACAGGCATCGGCCTCTGACTTAACCAGACCACACGCTCCTATTGGCTATGCAAGCAGCTGGCTGCCCTGCCCATGCTCTCCAGGCAAACAGGCCGTGCACACACCAACACGAGTACATGTACATGCTCCCGCACACGGCCCAATGCACCACGCAACCATGCACACGCGTCTACACCCATACCTCCCAGACACAAACATAGCCACATCCATCTGTAGGCCTCGCCCCTCGTCCCTCAGTGTGGCGACAGCCCCATGCGCCTCCCTCCTCCAGAGCAGTCCCAGACACCTGAGCTGGCCCAGCCCCTCGGGCCCTGCCGAATACTATTACCAGTCCACAATTATGGGGCTGGCTCCAGAAGTGCTGCATTTGCTGCCTGCCTGGGCCACTAACAAGGTCTGGAGAGAAAAGTCAGGGCAATTTATGACAGTGCCTAATGACGACTGCTCTTGGAAATAACCAGCTTTGCGGTGACCCAAGTAGGAGGTGATTACAGGCTCTGGCTCCCGCTCCGTACACCCAGAACAAAGGTTTCCCAGGGCACTGACCGCAGCAGATGGCCCCTTCCCCGTCTGCTGGTGCAGCCCTGCTGACCTCACCAGTGCAGCCTCTCAAAGCCTCCTTCAAGTGGGTGGCCCAGAGATGGCACAGACCTGGCCAGCGCTACCCTGCCCTGAGCCCTCTCTTGAGGGATGTGACTTGAGGGCCTCTCCCCACCCCCCTCCCTCCTCACCCTCACCCACAAGACTCTCCTGCCCAAAAACATCTCACCCACTGATGCCTGAAGTTCTGCCCTCAGTATTTCATTACTTCAGATTTATGAGTACTTTCTCTTTGAAGCTGTCTTCTTCCCTTTTTTTTTTTTTTTGAGATCTACTTTCAAGATGTGAGTGACAGTAACATTTTTTTTGGTATGATTTTTTTTTTTTTTGGCATGGGCAGGCTCTGGGAATCGAACCCAGGTCTCCAGCATGGCAGGTGAGAATTCTGTCATTGAGCCACCATTGCATCACCTGAAAGTAACAGTTTAACGCAGGCTCCAGATATCTGACCATTGCCATCAGGACAAATTCTCCATTCTTTAGCCTGAGGTCCTTCGTGAGCTGCTATTTCTAGGCCCTCACCACATGTGCCAATCACAGACAGATGCCCCCCTCCCAACACACAGAACAGTCTTTCTCTCTGCTGGGTCCTCTGCTTGGAGTCCCCCTGCTACGCCTGCTTTCTTCTGCCTGAAAAACCTCTAGCCATTCCTCAGGACACAGTACAGATGCATCTCCTTTCTTCAGCTTTCCTCAGAAGAACTGTTCCCTCCTCTATAATCACATGGCTCCCAGTGTTTCTCTATTACAGAAAATTCAGCATTCAATCACACACTAGTGCCTTTGTGTGTTTTCTTCTCTGTATTCCTTCTAGATGGTAAGTACTCTGAGGGCAGGAACCACATCCCAATCACTGTTTTATGTGCAGTAACCACTGCTTGGGATATCTCCCAATGCCCAATTCAACAGGCACCAGGTCTCTAACACTAACCTGTGATTAAGGCAACTGGGTCACTTTCCTCCCAAGAGCAGCAGATACCATGAGAAGCAGCTCAAAAGTGCTGGGTGCCAGGTCCAGACGAAGCCCATGACAATCCTGAAGCTTTTGCCCTAAGCTGGTTCCAGGAATGGGGGTAGTGAGATGCCCTGGTGCTCTCAGGAGGACTCCTTCCTACCCCACCTCCCACACTCAGCAGCTCCTGGGCAGTCAGACCGGGTCTGAGGAAGTGAGTGCTCCCCACCTCATCCAGGGGGTTCTCTGTCAGGCTTCTCACTTGAAGTACAAGTCAGAAGGCAATGTGTCAGCAGATAACCGGGGCCTCTCCTACCTGTACTCATGTGCACAGGTAAGAGCTATCTTCTGAAGAACGAAAGTTTGACTTTCTAAGCCAAGGACTCGATTCAGAGTTCAGAGCACCCAGAGGGAGGGAGAGACTACAGAGCTCTTAGCAGGGAGCGGGACTGGCTCTTTCTATGGCTGCCCTCTTTGGCTTTGATGGTGACAACTCCTCTCTTCCCAGGCCCCAGGAAGAAACGATACAAACACTCCTGTCTGCACAACTAAAATCTTTCTAGATGATGACTGCAAAGTCCGTAACTGCGGTGTAAGGTCCAAGCAGGGCCTGTTCCGCGGTAGAACCTAAACAATTGTCTGATGAATTAAATCTGTGTAAGAGTGCGGCCCGCCTGTGGATGGTTAGATTTGCAAAAACAAAACAAAACAAAATAAAAACACATCACACACCTGTTTTAAGATGAATACGTGTTAAGACGAAAGAAGCTGTAACCGAAGACCCTGGGTGCTGGCCAGTTTTGGCACCTCGCAGGTGTCTGGGCTGCACACGTCTTTGTGCTTCTCCATCTCAGAACAAAAGCTGTGATTCTTCCCAGCCAGCCCTGCTCCCCCTGGGTCGAAGAGGCTGAGGGCCATGGAGTAGGTTAGAGGCTGCCCTCACCAGCTCAGTCTGGCCCTTCCACTTCTCAGCACCTTGCCCAGGGCAGATGACCAGTACGTAACTTGACTGACCTCTTTCTTTCCTGCAGCCTTGCTCTGCCTGGGTGGTCTCTCTGACGCAGCCCATGGCCACAGGTGAATTGGTAACTCCTGTAAAACACCTGGTCACTCCAACCATAGCATATGGAGTGGGTACAGCACTCCTGGGATGCTGCCAGCTTCCAGGTAGGAACACCAGAAAAACTTTCCTCCCACCTCAGTTCAGTCTCCGCGTCCCAAGGTTTTGATCTGGACCAGCACTGCCCTAAACTGCTGAGTCAGCTGCTAGAATAAGACATATGATTACCCTAAACTGTATTTATTTACCTGAACTAGGTTTTTGTGCCTTTTTAAGAATCGCTATTTGGCTTGGGTCTTAATCCCCTTTCCCCTCCCAGTCTCCAGACACTAGGAATGCCCTTCTTTATTTTTTCCATTAATCTTAACCCCGACAGTTAGAAAACTCGTCTCCAGGAGTTTCTCTAGCCCCCACAGAATCCCTCTCCCTCCTTCAGGCCTGAGAGTCGGAACAGGGCACTAGAACAGAACAGAGCCAAGCGCACGCGCCCAAGGCCTATCTCACCCATCAGATTCTTAAATTCCTTGAGGACAGGAGGAACCAGGTCCTCGGCACGGAGCCGAGGAGAACGGAAGCAAGGAAGAAGCACAGGCAGTCTCTGCCGAGTCTCCTGCAGCAGATACAGTGCCCATGTCCAAGACAGCTGCTACACCAGCTGGCAGCAGGCACCCACGTGGATTCCACTGCAGGGGAGAACTTGCCCTGCAGGTGCCAGCTGTCTCTAAGGGCTTCCAGTACTTATTCCAGGCCTGCAGGGCTCGTGCCACGGACACAGAGGGATTTCCTTCAGCCACGAGGCCATTTCCAAAAGCCAAATCAATCTGTCGTGGAAGACACACGAGGGTGAACTCATTTTCAAAGGGCTCACAAAGAGAAAAGAACGCATCTAAGATGGTCCCAAAAGGAAATGTCCTAGGGAGAAAGCTTACAGAGGCTAAAGAAAATCCCTCTGATAATCCTGCCTGAATGAGTGCGAACATTGTTTAGGAAAGCTGTCCCTCAGCTTTCCCCCACTGCCAAAGTACTATTTCAGTATCTCCTTATAACTCACTGACACCCTTTCAGAATTTGTAAAAATGATTTCCCTTCCCTTTCTGCCCTAAAGAAAACACTGTGTCATTCTCCTTAATGTCTGTAAGAAGGACTGAACCCCAGCAGCTGTGGGAACGTCCCAGCCTCACCCACCAGCAGCTCCTCTAACCCCCCCAAACACCTGATCCTCTCAAGCCTCAGACAGAGGCAGGGACGCTCTGCAGACGCCCCACCAAGGAAGTCAAGATGAGAGGGGCCACGGTGGGGCTGCAGTCACCGGAGGGCCCCACGGCCACCTTTCAACTCAGTCCTACGAAAAGGTCCCCAAGGCCAGCATGATACGAAAGCTCCAGCCTCGGGCACTGGACAACACCCTCTGAGGACAAGCGTGTTATAACTCCAAGGCGCCTCGCTGAAAAATCACTACAAACCAGTTCACAGAGCATCGCCCACTTAGAGACCAGGAGAGCTTGATTCCACCTCTTCTGGCTGGATCCACCAGCGTCCTCCCCGACTGCATCTCTCACCACCGCCGGCGAGCAATGCCAGAGACTTGGGAAGCGTCTGCGGCAATTTCTACCCACACGACTCCGGCTCCGCGGAATTTGGAAGGTGACTTCACGTGCCACCACCCTCCTCGAGCTGCAAACGCTTGGTGTGCCCCCCGCCCCCGCCCCCAGCCCCTGCCAATTTGGTTCAACAAATTTCGATTTTTAAAGAAACCTCAGCTGGCTGCTTCTGGCTCACTTCCCCCATAGCTCATGGCAAGGCTGTTGGCACGCTGCTTGATGGAAGCCGTCCTGAGCCATGCCCCCTCAACCCCACCCCGGAACCAGGAAGTCCGGGTGCCCGCGCTAAGAGGTGCTGGGACCCTGACAGGCCCACTGGGCTGGCCGAGGAGGCTCCTGCAGATGCGGGCACTGCAGGTCCTTCCTCCTGGTGGCCGGACTCTCGCGGGCGCCGCGGCACTGACACCGCTAGTGACAGGCCAGGCCTCTGACGCGGCAGGGCTGCCGTTCAAATATTTATTGTATGTGTCTGGCTTTCACATGGAATTTGCAACCTGCCAGTTACCAGTGTTTACCTTGGTAGAAATTCACGGGAAATCTTAGTCTGAACAGGCCCAGAGTTTATTTTACTGCCAGATAAACAACTTTCTTTGATAAATCATCCGTGTGACAGTGTTCCTGAAAGACTAAACAAAGATTTCAAGCGCAAATCTATAGGCCTTTGAGAAGCTTTCCGAAGCTAATGCATGTTTAATTGGCTGCTCTAAGCAGGTTGGGGCAGGACAAGGGCCGGACATTGCTTTGGCCATTTGTTCACTTTTAAATACACACACACTCACACACACACACACACACACACACACAGAGTGAGAGACTGGAGCTTCTGGCCCACTTCTGCAAAACGGAAAGACATTTACCAATAATTAAATGCTCATTTGATTCTGAATATAGCCTATGTTTGTTTAAAGGCAGCTATAAGAAAGAAAGAGGGAAAACTGCCCTGTAGATATTGCTTGAGCAAACAGGAGAGCAGAGGAAAGCAAAGCAACACAAAAGGACTCTAAAAATCTCTCTTAAACAGGAATCTCTGTTTCAGGAAACTCTGAAATCTCTTCATCAGTGGCTGAGAGATTTCAGAGTCGAGAGGTTATCCTGGAGGTTATTCTTATGCATTATATAGATATCCCTTCTTAGTTTATGGTACATTGGGGTGCCTGCAGGGAAGTACCTGAAACTGTTGAACTGTGCTCCCATAGCCTTGATTCTTGAAAATGATTATGTGTGTGTGTGTATATATATATATATATAGCATTTACAATGAGACCGTGTGGCTGTGAAAACCTTGTGGCTGATGCTCCCTTCATCTAGAGTTTGGGGAGAGAAGTAAAAAAATAAGGCCAAAAAATAAATAAATAATAGGGTAGGATAAGGGGCAAAAAAAAATTATTGGGTAGATTGCAATACTAGAGGCCCATAAGAGGGAGGGGTAAGGCGTATGGGATGAATGGGTTTTTCTTTTTATTTCTTTTTCTGCAGTGATGAAAGTGTTCTAAAAATGACTGTGGTGATGAATGCACAACTACGAGATGATATTGTGAGCCACTGATTGTATGCTTTGGATGGACTGTATGGTGTATGGTGTATAAAGATATCTCAATAAAAATATATAATTTTTTAAAAGATCCCAATAAGTACAGAACAGAAAAACATATTAGGAATAAGCTTTTAAACACACTCACACACTTTAAAAACAAAAAGCAAAATTCTTCTATGGGTACCTGAAACCAAGCTCCGTATACTCTGCAGTCAAGATTGTCTGATGAGTTCCTACTTTACAATGACTTGAGGGTGTCATCTAACCAGATTTCCTACCTTTTTAAAAAAAAAAAAAAAACTATAACACCATGAGGCTGCAGAAAGCTTTTAAAGTTCTTCCAACATTAACTTTTTTAAAAAGCCTTTTTCAGTTTAATCCTGTTAACCAGAGCATTAACCAGGACATTCCATTCCACTTCCCAAAAATTTTTTTCTAAACAAGCTGATTTCATGATTTCCAGCCTAATTGCCATTGTGAAACAATTCTTTTCAATAAGAAGATATAAAAATTATGGATTGAGCAGCCCCAGTGTTCCAGGAAGTCTGCACATTTGAGTCATTCCATTCTCTGCACAATGAAGTAGAAATTACTAGCCACATATTGCAAATGAGGAAAGAGGCTCAGGGAGGTTAAAAGACTTCCGCGTGGTGGCTCAGCCTGTAGGATTTAATTTAAACAGAGCCCATGTTCTTTCTATCACACGGCCAACCTCTCCACAAAGAAGGAAGCCAACAACTGCTGAGCTCCTTCCATGTGTCAGGCACATCCATCAGCCCGTTTCGTTTCCACAAACTCTGGAAGTAGTACAGGGTCACCTCCGCCCTGGTCCCAGGGACCTTCCTCTGCCATTCCTGGCAGGATGGGAAAGGGCTGGGCAGGAGAGGACATGAGGAAATGAGGGTATGGGATCTGGATTAGCCACGCAACTCCACGCCGGAGGAAACAAAACTGTAAGGGATGCCAGGGTGTGTGGTTTTGGGTAATCATATGACTAACTCCTTTATCTGAGCCTGTTTTTCCTCAATCCGTAAAGTGAGGACACTGGACTGGGGGATCTTTCTGGTCCCAACTGGCTCAGGATTCTCTAGTGGTCCCAATGAGCAACCCAGCACTCAAAGAAATGGGCAGCTTGTGTGGGCTGGGAATAGCTTCCCCCCACGCCTTCCCATCTCCCTCTGTCTCCATCCCACACCCAGAAAAGGTTCAGAAAATAAAGGGGAACCTGAGAAAAATCCTCCCCCTCACACTCGCTATCCATGACATTTTTTACTGATGGCAAAAGACAGAAGGCTAGGGAATGGGGCAGGGCCGCTCACAACCAGGGAATCATACAATTGCAGGAAACTGGAAAATACTTCAAAGAACATCTACACCACCCAGTTTGTCAACTGACCGGAATTACCTCGTGATTCCAAGGAATCAGCTTGTCAGTGCTAGACGGAGCCAGGCCTTACCGCCACACGCAAGGAGTCATATACTAGCCACTGCCGAACCAATCGTGCCCACACCTAAATCTCAGATAAAGAAGATTCATGATTCCATCACCGTGCAGAGAGGGGAAGCACTGAAAACAGAATTGGATTCTGCTTAAATAAATGTAAGTAAATACGCTGAGGGTGGAAGGACAGACAAGCTCCTGAGAAGCACCCCTTGCTGGGGAAAGGCCCAAAGGCAGGTCTCAGCTGAGCCACGGAGACTGCTGCTTACTTCCGTCCCTGAAAAGAGCATGGAAATGAACCCTCACCGAGGACAGCCTGCAGGCTGGGGCCTTTACAGACACCATGTCATGTGTCCCTCACCAAGGCCCCATAAACTGAGTATTAGCTGTCATTCCATGGAGGGAAAATGAGGCTTGGAGAGGCTGTGAGACTTGTCCAAGGTTGCAGGGCCCACGTGCGGTGGCAGAGGGAAGGCCTGCACTTGGCTCCAGAGGGCACCACACCCCATCCATTGATCCTGAATTTCTGCGCCCTTCCTTGCACTTCAGTTGACTTTCACTGGTTAACAGATGCTAAAGAATAGCATTTTTCATTGAAATGTACCTTATTAGGTACCTTCCTGTCACACTTAAAATGAGAGCTGGAGAGAGGACTCACCACGTTCACCAGAGGGGGCAATCTGGCTCTTTCCCCAGGCTGTCCTCGCGGTTCCCTAACGTGGCTTCAGAGTGCAGAGTGTCTACCTGTGACCTCAGCCCAAACTGCCCAGGGCGTGGTGCTTCTGGCCAGACCCGAGGTTCCAGGGGCTGCTCAGGAGCGCTCCAGCCTAGCCGCGGACAGCACAAACTCATGCCGCCAACTCGAAGGCTCTGAATGCTCGTGTATCGGCCACATTCCCTGGGCTGTATATGCCACCCGGGCACAGGGAGGCTGCCTAGAAAGGGGCACTGGCTGGGAGCTTCCAGTGCACTAACAAAGGGCCTGGCCCCATTTTTCCCACATAAGAAGCACCACAGCAATTCATTCCAAGCATTTACGTATCTGGGGGTGGGATATGTATTTTAGAGATCTTCAATGACAATGAAAAGCAGTTGTCTTCAGCCTGCCAACTCCACCCCAGGGTAACAGTTCTTCCCCCATGTCTATTTAATTTTACTTTGACTGAACTAGATTTCTGGATGATAGAGCATTTTTTTTACATAAGCACATATACACACTCAGTCTCCTAAAACAGGGCCAGAGAGCTTTCCTTGAACTTAATAAATAAGTTGCACATATTCACCTGGAAAAAAGTTTACTTTTTTTCCAATTTCCATATTCTTGCTATCCCCTATCATTTGACAAACTTTTATTTTGTGCCTACTTCATGCAAAAGACATCATGCCAGGGACTACGTACAAATAGGCCTTAGTTTTTTTAATTCCAAAACACATAATTTCTAAATTTTTTAACACAAAGTGTATTTCCTGTTAGTGGAGCAAAAATAATGCATCTTACAATTAACGTTAACTAACAATTAATGGCTGTTATTTGTAAGTAAAACATGGCATAAGACGCAGACCCTGCTCACAAGAAACTTCGGACATTGCTTGCAATTACTGTGCTGGCAACCAGTGGTTTTCCTCATCTTCAGTAAGAAACTTCAAGGTTGAGTTTGGA
Organism: Tamandua tetradactyla; assembly: GCF_023851605.1. Classification (NCBI taxonomy): domain Eukaryota; kingdom Metazoa; phylum Chordata; class Mammalia; order Pilosa; family Myrmecophagidae; genus Tamandua; species Tamandua tetradactyla. The sequence continues at coordinate 16,784,682 of NC_135329.1, forward strand.
AAAGGCTGAGCCTACTTTCTGCAAAACCTCTAATCACCCCTCAGGGTAAAACACTCTGCTTTCAGGCAGTGGCACCATCAGTATGTCTTGGAAGAAGAGAACGGCAGAGTGAGAACAGAGTATTTTCAGGGATCTCAGAAAATATTTTTTTCTAGGAAATACTCCCAATTTCTAACAGTGAGAGCTGATTTTCTATTTCCTTCCTATCTGATTAATTTTAGACTGCAAAGTATGGTTTTACTCTTTATGAGGAAACGTATAAATATAAATGGGAAAAAAATTCCTTCCAGAAAGCAAGGAAAATTTCTGGGGGCAAAGAAATCTTTTTCCATACCATGAAAATACTGGGCTGAAGAAGTTGTCACCTGAACTCCCAAGCATGAAAAAGCTGGAGAAGCCAGCCCGAGAGAACATTGAACTATCTTAGCAAAAGTATGTCATTATGCAAATTTCTGCCAGAAAAGCCTGAGGGTGTTTACAGATCCTGAAGAAGCAGCTAGAGAGAGTGACTAGAGGCAAGGATCCTTATCTCACAGCAATTATAAAGCATATCCTCACATCTCTGGAATAAACTAACCTGAAGGAATGATGGCATGTAGGCAATGAATTGTTACAGCAAGGTTATTAGTACAGCAGTTGGCAAATACCCAGTTGACCTGTTTAAGAGGCATGAGCAGTATCCTGTTATCATACAGCAGGACAAGACTTTCTCACTTGAAAAGCAAAGAGAGAACAAAAAGCAACAAACCAGACCAGTGAATCCTAACTTAAGCACAGCAGGGAGGCTGGCCGCCATGTTGAATGCAGAAACTGTACCATTTAATTTTTGGTTTCCCACATCTGGTACTTGATCCAAGCTGATACAGCTGCAATCCTGAGCATCAGCACCCAGGTGTTTCTACTGATGTTTTTCCCTGTTGGGGAAAAAAATGTGCTCTGAACTGAGGGGTTACAGTGCAGGGGTAGAGAATCAAGTGACCACGCAGACCTGCCAGGGAGCTGAAAATGCACTGCCAGGGGAGAAGGCAAAGGGCCCGGCATGCCAGCTCCATGGAAGCTGCAGGGGCCTGCGGACACACTGCAGGAGGGCAAGCGTGGGTGCTGACCCAGAAGGAATGTGCACCTTGTTCCTGGAGCACACAGAGAGCCTTCCAGCAAGCTGAGGCCTTCCCACTGGGGATGTCAGGGCCACTTAATGCTACGTTTGATCCCTGAAGAAGAGGGTAAAACATTCTTTTTTCTTCTCTATTGTCTGTCAGTTTGGATGGTTGAATTTCTTTGTTTCCTAACTGAATCCCATCAGTGTGGCTGACTGCCTCACTTATTTGAACCAAACTGAGTTAGGAAACAAGTTTCTCAACAGAGCTGATTCTCCAGGGTACTGAGAAGAGCAGAGCTAAGGTCCTGCAGGGGGTGGGGTGGGGGAACCCTACTTATTGTTTTATAAGAACATCACCAAAAAAAGAAAGAAAGAACATTACAAACAAACAGAAAAGTCTCTACTGTATCCAGATGAACACCGCACCTGTGCTGAGAATCAAGTATGCCTCCAGATCTAACTAGGAGCTCCAGGGAAAAGTCATTCTGTACACCAGCTCCCGGCAGGCACTGTCTTCTCTTAAGTGAGGGAGGCTGCATGGCAGAGAGTAAAAATACTCCAATTGGGAAAGTCAGATCCCTTATTTATCAATAAAGGGTAAAATAAGTTGAATTGATAAGATGACCTCTAAGGTCTAGGAAGAACTCAAAACTTGCAAGAACCCAAGAGAAAAAATAATCTCAGGGTTAAAGGAATATAGTTCCAAACAGACCTGACTAGTTATTAAAATAAGATGTACCTCTCCTCCCTGCTTACAGGAAGGAGGTGGTTTCCTACCTCAGTAGGTACCTACTTTAGTGGAGAAAGGATGTCCTACACTGGGTGAATATCCTAAGCCCCCTCCAGACATTGCCACATTCAAATTCTTTCCCAAGATTTGGCTTTTCGGCCCATTCCTAGAGACTGTCTCTGGTTTAATTACTTGTCATGAAACCCCAAGGTGCCAGAATTGGGGTGGCCATTTGGGAGAGCAGGGAAGAGAGCTGATGACAATTTTAGGTCAGTGGATTCCAAACAAAGATTCTGAGCATAAAGACGTGGCTCTACTTCTCAGAGTACTTAACCTGAACGTTGGCCCTGAGCCTCCACAGCCCCCTCTGCAGCCTATGAGTTATAAAATGACACCACAATGTCACGGGAGCAGTGTAGACAGATGAACACTGTATTTTTTACATGACTTTTCTATAAGCCTATAACCTCAGAAAGAAAGAGAGAGAGAGAGAGATAGGGAGAGAGAGAAAGAAAGAAAGAAAACCACAACTCCATACGAAATTACTAATCAGTGTTTAGTCAGGATTAGAAAAATCTAATTTGTCCTACATAAATATGCTTGGATTAAGGCTCCTAGCACAGTGCTTTGAACTCAATAAATGTTTTTTGAATGAACGGATACAAGAATGAATAAATGGTGCAACATCGCCTGCCAGTCATCTCCACTCACTCAGCTCCTGGTTTTCCATCACTCTTTTCCCAACGTAAGTCTTATGAGTATGATACATCATTACCATTCAGCGCTTATCTAAATACAGTTCCTGGATTTACTAAAACATGAGGGGGCCAACTTCTAAAAGTGAGTGTTGTAATTTACAATATCTGAAGAGTATCAGTGAAATCTAACTGCCCCTTAGTTTTCCTTTGTCAGAAGTCTTAGGCATCACAGCCACATCTGAGCAAATTCTTCTAGCCCCATGAAGCAAAAGGCTTCCCATCAGAATTTCAAAGTTAGAGGCTTTATTTACATCTTGTTTTCTCTATGTTCAAGTGCATCTTTGGGAAGGAATCTCAATCCAGTTTTTGGATTGCAATCAAAGGCAGTATGAATCCACAGATTTTACAGTAGAAGACCCCCAGGGCTGAGCCCAGATATTGACATTCCCTGATAAAGCAAAAGTGTTAACATCAAGAAGCAAATGTGACCACACTTAGATGGAAGGGTAATTAGAGTTCGTATCCTACACTGATTGTGTCTTCTACAGTTGTGACTTCATTTAAAATGGCAACAAGAAAAAAATAATGTGACTCAAATACAATCAATGAAACACGGAGTACTCTGAGTTTGTCCTAACGTCTTGTCCTCCACGGAGAACAAAGGAGGCATGCACAGATGCCTAAAGAAGGGATAAAGCATGCAAAACTTATGCATTTTCAAGAAGCTCTCTGGTGGCAAACAGTCTGAATTCTCCAACTTCCATCTTTAATCACAATCACAAATGCCCTGAGAAGATATCTGTCATAACATACAATGTCCTTCAACTTGCATATTCATGGGTATACACATGCAGCTCATTTAGACAGGGCATTTTACAAGTACAAGGCCCTCCCACATACCTACTTATGTTTGATTAAAGAACACACGGAGTGGATAACTCTGAACGGACACGAAGAGTCACATTACCTACCTTTATGCTTTTCCTGGTAAACGTTCCAAAAGATCTCTAACCTCAGGGAAACAATGCAAGAACTATGAGAAACACATTGCTCAGCTTCAGCCTGAATCTGTCCTTCCGCCAAGTGGGCCTGGCCGAGCTACTTCTCTGCATCCATGTAAGACAGAGGCGGGACAAGGTTTACATTTACTTTCCTCAAGGAGAGCTTCCCAGGGTATTTGGAATTTGGGCCTTTTGCAAGTTAGACTGCAAGGGACCCATTCCTGGAAGGCCCCCTATGGACCCCCCAGCCCAAGTCTTAGGGCTACACGTGCTGATACGAAATTCTCTTTTCACCCGGACTGATTTGGGAAGGGAGAGAAATCACGCCACTGTGAGGATGTCAATTCTCTTTGCCTGGAGATTGGGGGCCCTTCTCTGAATCCTCTAAGCACTGTAATCTTCCCCTCCCTGGGAAGGCACCCGGTGGCCAGCCTTTCCTTGGGGCATTTCAGATGCTGTGTGAGGTAGTGCTGACACCTAGGGGTGGTTGCAAAAAAGAGCCAGCCTGGAGGGCCTCCAAGCCCAGCCAAAGCTGCAGGTAAGAGAAGGTTATGCCTCCTGGCAGCTTCTAAGTTTCTATAGCAGCTGGCATTTTCCCCTAGCTCCTCTCAACCTGTCCCCAGGCCTGCCTCCCTCTACTCCTAGAGAAGCACCCTTTCCCCAAATCTTTAATTACGACTTTTATAAAAACTGGCCACTTCCCCCACCCTATCCAGTCTTCTATCTGCCTGAGAAAAGCAAGCATTAGAGGAGGACAGAGACAGAGAATGAAAGATGAATCTCCAAAAAGATTATCTGTAGACTCTCTGTGTACACCAGGGACACAGATGAGGAGAGGACAGGAATTCCAAACCTCACAGAGGCCAGGAACACTTTCTTACCAAACTCGCTCGCACAAAGATGTTCAATGATGGCATCAGATTTCAACTCGTTGTCACATGGAGGACATACAGTTGTGCCTAGGAAAGAAAATGGGGAGAAACAGGAGCTATAAGTCATGGGCGGTGGGAACCATGCCTGGGAAAAAGCTCAGCACTGAACGTAGTCAAAGGTCTTCTGGACTTGTGAAGAGAATAGTTCCTGAGCTCAGAATTTAAAGCCATAAACAGGCATATGGTACATTCTTGCAAACATTTTGAGCTAGAGCTGTTGAATATGTTGTGCTCGGTGGGAGCAGAACTGTGAGTTGATGGTGGGGGGGCAGAATTTGTTGTGAGTCCCTAGAAAAACCCAAAAGATCTATTCTAGTTTTCTTTCCTGTCCTTTTTCCCTTCTTTAAAAAAGACTCCTCTGATCCCTGCCCCCTTCCTATTTCTAAACTCCCAAGAAGAGAGAGCAAATCAATCTGAACAGCTCTCTAGGAGCCCACAAAGAAAAAAACCTCAGAATCACAAACTCCAACCCTAGGGCCCTGAAAACCCCTCTCCAAAAGAGCTATTTCAGTGGGAGTTCCTGCCAGAGCAGGAAGCAGGAGCACTGGGGTGTGTGCTGGGGGAGGCAATAGCAAGAGCTGCCAAATGGAAGGACAGCGCTTGAGAGGGAGACTCCTTGGAGGCCCTTTCGTGAGTGGCTGTGAAGTGCTTTGAAGAGGAGATGTGTGTGTGGGCAGACATGCAGGCCACGGGGAGGGGGCTACACCCCAGGGGAAGGAGACTACTGAGGCAGGGCCAGAGGCTCCCTCCAAGCGAAAATGCTGCAGAAGCAGGAGAGAGCTCACGGAGGTAACACTGCCTCCAGAGAAGGGCAGGGAGGACATGGCAGAGTGCAATCTCCAGGGCATCATCATTGCTGTCACCTATCAAACAACTTCAAGTTTCCCCACTGATGGAGGAAAGCATTAGAGCATTCTAAGGACCCCGTACTTCTGACACACCCCAAGAGGGAGAGCCAGGCTGGAGCCTGAAAGCACTGAAAAGTCACCCCTCAGGACTGAAGCCCACGGAGTGATGGAAAACTAGCTGGGGGTTGGTGAGCAACTCTGCTCAGATTTAGAAGTCCGCAGCCTCTCTGTTCTTCTGTTCTTCCTTTCTAGAATGGCTTCTGTCACAGCATCTCATTCGCCACCGAGCACCTCTATGGCTCAAATGGGTGAAATGGGCAAAGACCTCCAAGGTGGAGGTGAAGGAGGGGGTCACACAGTGCCCCCAGGACCATGCTGCCCCAGATGTAGCTGGTCCACAGCTGGCCAGCCACTGTCAGTCGTGGGGAGGTGATGCGGGGAATATCCCTCCCTCATAACAGGGAATCTCCCCTCTTCCAAGCAAGGTCCCTGCATGGCCCAGCAGAGACACATCCCCCCAACCCTGACCTCAACCCTCTTAGACTTTGCTGTCAAGTTCTTCCGCCCACTGCTTGCATCCAGGGCTCAACTCCCTCTGGATTCTCAGCAAGATCCACTTCCCAAGCAGAAGACAGTATGACTGTTTTTTGACCCACAGGTTAAAAATTCCCTTTCTCCCAGAACGTGAGATTGGATTCTGCAGGTGGTGTGTCTGCCAAAGAGAAAAACTTATTCAGAATTTTGCATTACGATTCTTGCTTCCAGGGGGAGCAAAACAGGAAAAGGAAGTCCTGCAACACAGAAGCACCAAGCTACCTAGGCCGGGAAAGTGAACCGTGTTTTGGGTTCTTTCTTGTCCAGGTTATTAAAAGGTGAAAAAGTGAAGTTATCACATTGCAAGGTTCTACGAATATAATTCTAACCAAGTCTAGGAGAAAATGAGGTTCCCCGCCATCATCTCCTCTGGACACACCCAGGTCCCCCATCCCACAAGCAGCTGAGGGCGCTGCACCCCCTGGGGGTACTTTCCTCAGTCCTTTCAATTCAGTTTAGACCCCATGCCTCTCCTGGTGGCAACAGCCTCTGGGGTGAGCTCTGTGTTTGCAGCACGGCTTTCCTTCATCTCGACTTTTCTTACAGCCGTCTCTGGCGCAGCTTGAGCCAGAGAAAGCGGGAGGTATGTGCAATGTAAAATGAATCTGTGCCTCGTCTGTTGTGTCCTTGGGGCCCTACATCTGCCCGGGCAGGAGAACCTGCCAGATCATCCATGTAAGAAACAGAACTAAATCACTGCTTTAACGGGTTCTTAAAATAATGTCTAAGGCAAAGAAAGAAGAAACTAAAAGCTTTTGTGTTATATTACTCTTGGAGGGGAATAGAGAAGAAAGCCCAACACTGAAATCATGGATCACATGATTTTTTAAAAATCAACGCACACACACACACACGAACACACAAGCACAATCGGACACACACATATACACAACAGGTCTTTCCCAGCCAGCTCCTTGAGCCGTGAACAAGGAGCCCAAGGAGGGCTGCATGGGGAAGTGATGGCGCTGGAGCCTCTGCAATCTGTGAATAAAACAGCCAGCTTGATTCAATACCCAAATAACAAAATAAAACTATAGTATGTGTTCATTCATACAATTTGAACTGGTAAAACCTGGTAAGGATGGGGAACAACTTATGAGGCTGGGAGCTTTACAGGGCAGATTTAGAAACAGCTCTCCAGGAAAATGAACAATTGCCTCACCCATAACATCCGCCTTGGAGGGAAAGATGGCTTTTGAGTCATTCATCATTATCAGATTTATCCTGAATAACACATGGCCACTAAGACCCGTCCATACACCAAAACGGTGCACGCTCATGTATGCACACAGAAACCAGGCTGCAAGCAAGCTGGGCTATGATGTTGCTTTGAAAATTCAGTTTTAATGTTAAAGAATCAAAATAGTGCCTGCATATTTATTCTCAACCCAAACTACGGGGCTGTATTCCAGGGCCACCAGCTATAAGGTTTGCCTCATCGATGAGGACCAGTAGTTGGGGCTATCTCAGCGTGCCTCCCCCCCCCACGCGCACATGCACGCGCGCACACGCACAGAGCCTGCCCTCCGCCCTCCCACTCAGTTGTCAGTAAGTGGCCCTGCGGCCTCAGAGGCCGTCGATTTGGAGCTTCTCTCACACCACGGGTCCTGGGAAGCAAAGTGGTAAAAACTCTGGGGCGAGATCCAGTTCCCTAGCCCCACTCCTGACTGGTCTTCTGGCGACTTTTGGCTGTGTTCATTCAGCAGCTGGACGGGTGGTTACATGGACAGTCCCTGGGGTGGAGTGAAAGAGGAGAGGGGGATGCTGCAAAGGCCCAGACACTTGGGCTCCTGACTGGGTAGCAAACGAGGGACACGCAGCTAAGGAGCAAAAGGCAGCTCACTCCACCCCAGGCTTTTGGGGGGTTGGGTTGGGGTCAGATTCCTTCCCCTGGCACGTGGGTACCCCCTCCAGTTCTCCCCCCACCCCCTCAGACTTTCAACCACTCTCTCGATAGCTATTCCCCCAAAAGTCTCCATTTCTTAACCACCAACCATCCCAGAAAGAGAAAATGAACGGCCGCTGGGAGTGCCACCTCTCAGGGCAGGGCTCGGCTAATCCCCCAGCTAGCCAGGAAGGAGAGAAGGAAAATCCTGTGGGCTGCAGGGGATGGTTCCACAGGGACAGAACACAAAGTGCTTTGTTTGCTCTAGGTAATTGCTCAGCTCTTGCTCTCAAAGGGCTGCATTTCCCCGGAGGTTAACCCTATGCAGACAACCAGGAAGCAGAGAGCAGAGGTCCCGAGACCCCTCTGTGGCAGGCAGGCGCCTTTCCCACCTGGCACAGATCCCAGGCCACCCAGCCAATGGCAGTCACTTTGGGCCCATCTCCTCCCTCCCTAGAATAGACGTAAGCAGGTAAAATTTGGGGGTGCCCCTTTCACTACACCTGCCCCCCCCCACACTACTCCTGGGGATCCAGGTAACTTCGTTGCCCCTCAGTGGACATTTCCGCTTTCAGCATCAACAGTGGAGGAGATTAAAGAAACCCAACACTTCAGGATGATATGCTAAGTGAAAGGGCAGCCCTTACTCCCTTCCCAAATCCCCACCCTGTAAAACTCAAAGGATCCGTGCCTTTGTGCTAAGCGCACCCCCATCCCAGATTTCGTCCACATCTCTGAGTCTAAACTCTTCTTCCGTAGAATTTAGGGGCGCATCCGCTCCTATAAATGTCAGGTGACCATGTTGTGTTTTAACTTTCCCAGGATGTTTTTTTGTTCTTTTGTTGCTTTGTTGTTGTTGTTTGTCTTATTTTTAACTCCAACTAAAGAACTGCCCTTTAAATGGGAAAGGGGTAGGGGGTTCTGAGAGGGCCGTTAGGTGGTTCCCTGAGGTGGTTAGAAAAGCCCCTGATATACAGAGCCTCTGTCCTACTCCCCCAGGGAAAGACGATCAACGAAGTCATTACATTTTTTTTTTTTATCTTTCTAATCACCTGAGGATTGTGCAAATGAGGGAAGCAGGGGTTATGCAAGAATGAAAAGAGGGGAGGTTTTCCATCCCCCAACCATTCTGGAGCCCCAAATCGAGAGCTGTTACCTGAAAGGGATGGAGAAACAGAAATCCACACGGTTCCTAAACTTTTTTTTTCCAGCCAGTTCTACAGCAGTCCTGACGTTACTTGGCTGAATGACTAGCTGAGGTTACTCAAGAAAGATGTTTGTGTGTGCGTGTGTGTTTTTAATCCTCATCGAACCTATGAAAATAAACAAAGCTGCGCCTAGCATTTTCTCTGCCTTTCTGAGTTTTCTATATGTGGGGGTTTGATTTCTTTTCCAATTCTGCCATCGCTTCTCGTGTTTGTTAAAACTTCCACGGGGGGCCTCGAGTCCTTCCCGGAGGAGAGAAGAGCTCTCCTTTCCCTCAAAGCGCACGGCTTTGTTTCGGGCACCGGGAAAGCCAGACCGGATCCCTGGCGGAGCTGCCGCGGGGATGGGACCCGGTCTCCGAGCCCGGTGCGGCCCGGGCGCAGCCGCCGCCGCCCGCAGGTGACCCCACCGTGCACCCGGGTCGCGAGCGGCGCTAAATGCCACCTGGGCGAGACGAGACGCTTTTAAAAAGCACTCCGTCCAGCTAGAGTGTGACCTCCAGGGAGCACCTCCGACCTCCAGGGAGCACCTCCGAACTCCCCGGAGGGGCAGCGGGGTGGGGGTGGGAGTGAGAGGTGGCAGGGGCTTCGCCGGCCCCGGGTGGGACGCCCCCGCGCGTGGGAGGCGGCGGCCTTACCTTGCGGCTTGGAGGCTTCGGTGGCATTGGGCGGGGTCATGGCGATACAGACGTCCCCCTCGGGGAACTTGTCACACTTGAGCATCTCGGGCCAGTAGAAGCCGAAGAACTGCATGACGGGCTCGCACGAGTCGCGCACGGCCTCGCAGAGCCAGCGGCACGGGTAGATGGGCCGGTCGAGGCAGACGGGCGCGAAGAGCGAGCAGAGGAAAACCTGGGTGCCGATGTGGCAGTTCTTGTTGAGCAGGGGCACCCAGCTGCTGGCCTGCTGCTTCACCTCGGCCATGGTCTCGTGCTCCAGCAGGTTGGGCAGCACCATCTTCTTGTAGCCCACGTTGTGGCACAGCCGCAGGTCCACCGGGATGTCCACGCACTGCGGCGGCTTGGTGTAGAAGCGCCCGCTCTGGTACGAGCCGATGTCCGACTGGAAGCTCACGTAGTCGTACTCGCTGGCCGAGCCCGCGGCCAGGAGCCCGGCGGCAAGCGCCAGCAGCACGCCCGAGGCGGCCCAGCGGCGGCCCCCCGCGCCGCGCCCGCTGCCCATGGCTGGCTCCGCGCGCTCGCACCCGCGACGTCGGGGCTACCTTCGCCGCCTCCCCGCGCGCGTCCCGCTGCAAACTTCTCGGGCTCCTTCTAGGAATGTCCGGGGACAAAAGGCGCCGTCGCCAGCCCCGAGCCGGGCTCCGCGACCGCACGCTGCTGTCCCGGTGCTCGGCAGGTCGAGGACCCCGGCCTGCAGGAGGAGCCGCGGCGTGAGCTCGCGCGGAGAGGGCTGCGCAGGGCGGAGCGGCGGAGCCGACCGAGTCCCGTGCGGGCTCCCGGACGCGCGGCCGGCGGGCGGGCAGGCGGGCGGGTGGGCGCGCGCGCAGCACCTACTCCCGAGGCCGCAGGACTCGAGTGCCCGGTGCTCGTGTTGCAAAGTCCTCGGAGTCTCCCCGCGCAGCCAATCAGCTCCCGGCTGCTGCGAGCCGCACTCATTTACCACGTCAGTCACCGACTCAATTAACCAATCGCTTCACTGGCTAGAGGGCCCGGTTTACTAGAACCAAACACAGGTCAACACCCCTTAAGAGACAACACCAAGAAGAGGAAAGAAAAGAAAAAGAAAAAGGAAGAAGGGAAAAGGGAAAAGGAAAGAAAGGAGGTATAGATACAAGGGTGGGGTAGATAAAGAGAATGTTTAATGTTCTGATTAATTCGAGGTGGCTTGCAGAAAAGCAGGGAACCTCAATATTGCTTGCAAACCCAGGAGATACTTGAGACTTTTTTTCTTTTAACCCTTTTGCCTCCCGAATTTCAAGCAGCAGCCCACCAGGCTAGCGGCTCACCAACTCGGATTTGTTTTCTGTAGCTGCAGTACAAAGACAGGCCGTTTCAAGACTAACGAGTTCAGAGAGGCTGAAGGGAGGGAGGTCTGCTTTTAAATCACTAGCAGCGCAGGCTCGCCTCCTTCAAAGGCGAGGGGAAGGTTTCCTCGGACCTGTTTGCTCTTTTCAAAATGTAACATCTTTCCAGGTAAGACATCAGGAAACTGACCTTCAAGCAACACCTGAGGCCCTGCGTGAATGTTGCTCAGTGTGGTGGGAAATATTTCTCAGGAAGAGACAGTCAGAACCCCTATACCCAAACCCCAGCCCAACAGCACGTCTGTGTGTGCAGGCGTATACACACTGACATAGTTGTGGTGTAGAAAGCCAAAACATTAAAAACACATGTGCACTTATCGGCGTAGCTTGTGTAAATATCAAGTCCGTCACTCAGGCACACATGCTGCATTTAGACTGGGTCCAGGAACTCAAGTGTCAAAGCCAAGGGTCCTCGTTAAGGCACAAGGCAAGAGGAAGGTACTAGAGACAAAGCACAGCTATCTCATCTAACCAACTACACCCCCCCCCACCCCTACACACACACACACACCCAGTAGCAGGAGTCTCCCTTCCACCCTCCACCTAGGGAATTCCTAGGAATTCTCTGTGTGTTCCAAGCCTTCTCCTGAGAGGGAGGGTCAAGCCTCAGAGAGCTGGGGTATGGCTATGACTCAGTTCCAGAGGGGGGAGAGAAAATAAGCAGTTTATGAAGTTTGCTGGATTCTCACACTGCTTGTGTCCTGCAGTGAGGGCCGAGGGAGGCAGAGATGCTGAAAATCATTTCTGAGCCTTTTGGCAAATGGACCTCAGACCTTAGAACTCAAGGCGGACACCATAGGAGGCGCTGCCTTGCCAGGCCAGCTTGTTTGTAAAGCTCCAAGGAAGCTTGCTTTGGGCTCTGCAAACCAAATTTCTCGATGGAGAGATTCCAAGTAAAACTACTGGAGCTTGTGAAAAAGCGGGGCTATTTTCTTAAAGCTGTGGTACCCAGAAAGAGATTGTCATTCCGCTGCACACACAGCCAGCATCTGCAGATAGTCAACTTCTCTGCCGTTTTTTGGCCGATGAAAGATGCCCCAAAGCAAGTGGGGACAGAATGGGGAGAAAGAGATAGACAGCGAAACAGCAAGACTTTGGGTGGCAAAGGGTTAATCCCAAAACAATTGGTAATGCTCTGTCCGAGAAATTCCTCACGGAGAATAGACTGCAGGAGACCCAGCAACTGTGTCTCAAGTCAAGGGACATTTAGAGAAAAAATGCTGTTTGGTAGGGAGTCATTTTCTCTCTTACAGCCAGGCCCTCAGTCCCAAGCCAGATGTGTCTGTTTACTCACTCACTGGAAAGAGTCGTGTTTCTAGATAACATTCTCTCTTTTCCAAATCCAGGTTTAGCTGACCCCTCATTCATATGTGTACAGTTTCCCAAATGTACAAGAAATAGAAGACTTGGGTCTGTTCACCCTTAAAATTCTGGAGCATAATTCAGAATCCCATCATGGAAGGGTTCTACCTTATCTCTGGTTATTCGTGATTGGATCACTCCAATCTCCAACTTCTCACCCCACCCCCCAAATGGTCTTCCTGTTTTAGAGATACGCCTCCTGGGACATGATAGAGATTCAGTTGTCACCTGGACAAAAGGGGAGTGGCTGCACAAATCAGACCTCAGAATTCTAAAACGGGTAAATTTCTGGCTCCTCCTAAGGCCCAACTGGACCGGAAAGGAAGGAGTCTGGTCCCAGCCCCCTTTGTCCACGTGCTGCCACTCTACTGAGTCCCTGGCTCCCACCAAGAGACTTTTACACACACCTGAAATTTTTAATGACCACCTGCTGCCATGCAGTACACATACTGTATAACAGAGCCCTGCGGAACTTTCCTGAAGCCTCCATACAGTATTTTTGTGGTTTTTACTATTGTCAGACCTTTACATTTCAAAGTCCAGCCTCTCTTTTCCTAATGGCAAGAGTGTATGTGTAGAGGGAAAAATTCTAGAACAACAGTTCTTTAAATAGGTTCTTGGCATGACAGTTCCCAGAAATCGGGGTTCCTGAGAATGAGAACTGTCGGCCAGGAGGCACACCTTCCCTTCTTCTTGAATGGTTTAAAAGAACAGGGAAAATATCTCTCTCTTGGCCAACAGGGCGAGCAAACTCACCGCCCTCCCCTTCTCTACCTGGGACATGACTCCCTGGGGTGTGGACCTCCCTAGTAATGTGGGACAGAAATCCTAGAATGAGCTGGGACTCAGCATCAAGGGGTTTTGAAAACCTTCTCTATCGAAAGGGGGAAGAGAGAAATTAGACAAAATAAAATGTCAGTGGCTGAGAGATTTCAGAGTCGAGAGGTTATCCTGGAGGTTGTTCTTATGCATTGTATAGATATCCCCTTTTTAGATTAAGGAGTATTAGGCTAGAGGGAAGTGCCTGGAGCTGTGGAGCTGTGTTCCAGCAGCCCCGTTTCTTGGAGATGGTTGTATAATGATATGGATTTCACAGTGTGACTGTGTGATTGTGAAAACCTTGTGTCTGATGCTCCCTTTATCTAAGGTATGGACAGATGAGTAAAATATATGGATTAAAAATAAATAAATAATGGGGGAACAAATGTTAAAATTAAAATATATACGTATTGGATAGATGGAAATACTAGTGGTCAATGAGAGGGAGGGGTAAGGAGTATGGGATGTATGAGTTTTTTCTTTTTTCTTTTTATTTGTTTTTCTGGAGCGATGCAAATGTTCTAGAAAATGATCATGGTGATGAGTATACAATATGTGATGATATTGTGAACAATTGATTGTACACCATGTATGGAATGTTTGTATGTTAAGAATGTATGTGCTTGTACATTGTTGCGTCAATTAAAAAAAAGAGAAGAAATACTGGTGGTCAATGAGAGGGAGGGGTAAGGGGTATATTAGTATGTTTTTTTCTTTTTTTTAATTTCTTTTTCTGGAGTGATGCAAATGTTCTAAAAATGATCGTGGTGCTAAATACACAACTATGTGATATTGTGGGCCACATTGTACATCATGTATGGACTGTATATGTGTGAAGATTTGTCAATGAAAATATTTTTTAAAAAATAAAGAAAATGAATTTTAGAAATAAAAATAAAAGAACAGGGACAAAATACAACTTTAAATCTGTATTTCTCATTTCAAAAAGTTCTGATTTTCCCACACTATCAGATGCCCATATGTGAACACTGGAAGTACAATCCCTGTTGCTTCAAAACACCAGCTTCCATCTCCCCATAGCCCAAAGCTGACTGCCCAACCCAGAAGAGTCACTAGGGAACCTCCCAGGTGTCTACCTGGTGGCCTCTTCCCATGCACACAGCTCCATCCTGTTATCTCCTAAAGAACTTGGAATCCATCTGCCTAACCTATTCTGTTATCATACCAGTGATATTTATGATACTCTCCAAAGATACACTTAGAATCTTCTCCATCAGCCAGGAACAGCAGGGCAGGACAGGAGGGGACTCTTGCTTGTGGCCAAACAGTACAGGGACTGGGGCAGAAAAGTTTTTGCCTGGAGCATGGCATGGTGTCTGCTCCTAACAGGCTAAGTGGCACTCAGTGAAGGCACTCTATCTCGCTGGCCTCTGAGCTTTCATCTGTTTAAAAAAAAAAAAAAAAACTATTAATGCGTGTCCTGCTACATTGAGAAATAAAGGATGTGAATTCTCAATATCTGGTGTCATGGAAGGCATGTAGTTAAGCTTTCAATAAAATCTGAAAAGTGTAAAGTGGTATGCAACGTACCATGCAAGAAGGTAATGTTCCTACTTGCACAAGCCTCCTTTCCATGCCACCTCTGTTGAGGGGCAAACATCATATCCAGCACTGGCACAGTTTCCCTGTTGACCAGGAGCCTCTCTGCCTCTTTGAGGAACCAGCCTAACCTGCTGTCCAGGATTTGGGAATGTCTGGGAAGAATCATAAAAATGTGGAGTTGAAAGTTAAGTCCAGTCTCCTCCCAATGCAAGCGTCCCTCTGCCCATCTAAGGGTGGCTGGCTGGGCATCCTAGCCACCCCGTTTGGACAACTCCACTGGAAGGTTCTCTCTTTCCGGAAGCTTTCTGCCCACAGAGCCACCCTCACATTAGGGCTACACTAGTGGACCAGTAGTGCCCTTAGAGTGCAAGGCGGTGATCCTAGCTCCTGCCCCGCTGCTCAGGCAGATCCACCCACTTACTCCCCAGATGAGGTTTGGTCAAACCCTGTTGGACCATTTTTACACACTTGTAAATCTGTTTATTTACAAATATATGAAGCAGACAATTTATAAATCACCTGCTCCCAGAGAGGATCTGAGAGAACTAAAAAATAAAAGGTATGTTTTTAA